>NC_064829.1:68252059-68555089 GCF_024166365.1 Elephas maximus indicus | reverse complement strand
AAATTTCTAATTCAGTTCTATATCAAGAAGACCTATTGAAAAATATAAATTTTTCCCATTCATACCATCTTAAATACATTTTGTTTTGGCATGATGTTGCTGTTAGGTGTATAGCAGAACAAAACACTGTCCGGTCCTGCACCATCCTCACAATTATTGCTATGCCTGAGCCCATTGTTGGAGCCACTGTGTCAGTCCATCTTGTTGAGGGCCTTCCTCTTTTTTGCTGATCTTCTACTTTACCAGGAAACCCTGGTGGTGTAGTGGTTAAGTGCTACGGCTGTTAACCAAGAGGTTGGCAGCTCGAATCCACCAGGCACTCCTTGGAAACTCTACAGGGCAGTTCTACCCTGTCCTATAGGGTCACTTTGAGTCGGAATCGACTCGACGGCACTGGGTTTGGTTTTTGTGGTTTTCTACTTTACCAAGCATGATGTCCTTCTCCAAGGATTGGTCCCTCCTGATAACATGACCAAAGTACGTGAGATGAAGTCTTGCCATCCTTGCTTCTAAGAAGCATCCTGGCTATACTTCTTCCAACACAGATTTGTTTGTTCTTCTGAAAATCCATGGTATATTCAATATATTTCACCAACACCATAATACAAAGGTGTCAATTCTTCTGTCTTCCTTATTCATTGTCCAGCTTTCGCATGTATATGAGGTGATTGGAAATACATGGATTGGGTCGAGCACACCCTAGTCCTCAAAGTGAAATCTTTCTTTTTCAACACTTTAGAGGTCTTTTGCAGCAGATTTGCCCAGTGCAACACCTTATTTGATTTCTTGGCTGCTACTTCCATGGGCATTGATTGTGGATCCAAGTAAAACAAAATCCTTGACAACATCAATATTTTCTCCATTTATCATGATGTTGCTTCTTGGTCCAGTTGTGAGGATTTTTGTTTTCCTTATGTTGAGGTGTAATCCATACGGCAGCTGTGTAGTCTTTGATCCTGATCAGTGAGTGCTTCAAGTCCTCTTTGCTTTCAGCAAGCAAAATTGTGTCATCTGCATATTGTAAGTTGCTAAGGAGTCTTCCTCCAATGCTGATGCCACATTCTTCTTCGTATAGTCCAGCTTCTCGGGTTATTTGCTCAGCATAGAGATTGAACCCATAAGCTGCTACATGGAAGATAGATGTGGCAGTCTGCTTCCATAAAGATTTACGGCCTTGGAAATCCTATGGAGCAGTTCTACTCTGTCTTATAGGGGTTGCTATGAGTCAGAATCAACTCAAAGGCGATAGGTTACAGATTGAATAATTATGGTGAAAGGATACAACCCTGACACACACCTTTCCTGATTTTAAACCACTCAGTTTCACACTGTGATGCTTTGGCATATGCAGTGTATTTCTTCAGTTAAATTGGAAGAAACTAACCCTGGCTCACCAGCGAGCAAAGGGGTTTTAGTGGACGGATACTAGCAGAGTTCACTGAGGACAGGAATAGCTGAACAACTGACCCTTGGCAAGGACAGAAGTTGGAGATACTCAGGGCCCTCAGAAGGAGAACAGGATGGACCTTCTGTCTCAGGCTCTCCTAATCAGGATATAAACAAAAAAATATTCAGGATAGTTTAGGAAAACTCTGAGAACATTTTCAAAGTTCTGGGAAATGGGATGTATTTGGCCAGCTTGGGCTGTAACAGATGTCTCTATCATTGGATACATTACCTATGGCTAAAGGACAGGACAAGCAGCATGGATTCAGAGGCTAAGGAAATCCTTGTGAGCTGAGCAGCCAAACCAATTTCTGCCTTGCATCTGGTAATGTGATAGCTTGAAATCAGGCAACCTTCCAAAAACATCACCATCCCAAAGACAGTTTTAATCCAATTAAGTCAAAGGGAATTTGGACATTTAGAAAAATAGCTATCATCACATAGCCCACACACATTATAGTCTAGGAAAATCATAAGGCCAGCTTCAGATAGACTTATGTTTATACCCTGACTGTGTGGCCTCAGGTAAATTATTTAGTATCTGTGAGCAATTTTGAAGTGTCTCATGAAACTAAAGAGAGACATAACCCGTATCCCAGCAATTCCACTCAAATGTATGTAGACTAACAAAACTTACACATGGGTACAAAGAGATATGTAGAGAATTTTCATAGCAGGATATTTTGTAATTGAATAAAAAACATTGGAGACAACCTAAGTGTCTATCAATTAAATAATGGCAAGCTTGTAACAGCAGTGAAAATATATGCTGTAGAGCTACATGCATCAGTGTAGATGAAGCTCCCTAAGGTAATATTGAGCAGTGAAAAAAAATAGCGGAAAAGGAGTAAACAAAATATGATGTTATTTAGATAAAGTTTGAAAACATGCAAAATGAGGCCACATGTTTCACTTAGGAATGCATATTAATGTAGTGAAAGCATATTTAAAAAAAGTATAATAAGATCCAAATTCTGGGTAGTGGAAAGGGAGGGGAACATGTTTGAGAAAGAAAATTCGTGGAGCTTCAGTTAAATTAGTAATGTTTTTTTCTTGAGCTGTGTGGTGCAATGATATGTACTGTACCATAGTTTGAACACTTTGTATGTATTAATTTTTCACAGTATTTTTGAAAAGATCCTGAACCTCACTCATAATTACAGAAATGCACACATTACAGAGGTTTAGTCACCTGGAAAATATATGTATGTGGAAGCTCTCATTCTCTGAAGCATTTCTTTCTCTGGCCTCATGAAGTAAATCGACATTTGCACTTCACAAAGTATTGACACACAGAACCCTAACTGAAGAAGATTAATTTAGCATAAATGAGGAAAAAAAAAATTCTGTTCATTAAGGTAATTATTATGATGAGCGCACAGCATGGATTTACATGACTTTTTCAGGAAATTTACAAATGTAATTTATCATGGTAAAGATGCATTCAAGTGATTCATTAAAACAAAATTTTTAATAGATACTATGCTAAAATGTGGTTATCTTTACTGGTTGCTATCAAGTTGATTCAGACTCATGGCAACCCCATGTGTGCAGAGTAGAACTGCTCCATAGGATTTTCTTGGCTGTAAGACTTCACAGAAGCAGATTGCCAAGCTTTTTCCTTCCCCAGTATCTCTAGGTGGGTCCACAGAGCCAACCTACAGGCTAACAGTGGAGTATGAACCATTTAGATCCCCTTTATTTAAATTTTCAAAGATCAATATTTCAGGGCCTATTTTGTACAGCCTAGGCAGAAAAAAAAAAAAAAATTTTTTTTTTAGGGGTTATTTAGGGGTTGGAGTTCAAACAAGATACTATGGATTATTTATATAGATATAGGATAGATAGATTTTTTAAGGTAATTTTGATGAGATATTAAAAAAAAGAACTTAGGCTAAATCAAGGAAACAAAGTAGATTTATTCAGATGAGTAGAACATCTGGTTTTAAAACATTGAAGAGATGGTAAAGGCAAGGTAAGAGGAGCCCTGGTGATGCAGTGGTTAAAATGCTCAGCTACTGTCTTAGTTATCTAGTGCTACTATAACAGAAATACCACAAGTGGATGGCTTTAACAAAGAGAAATTTATTTACTCACAGTAAAGTAGGCTAAAAGTCCAAATTCAGGCATCAGTTCCAGGGGGAAGGCTTTCTCTCTCTCTCAGCTCTGGAGGAAGATCCTTCTCATCAATCTTCCCCTAGACTAGAAGCTTCCCCTTGCAGAAACCCAGGTCCAAAGGACACGCTCTGCTCCTGGAGCTGCTTTCTTGGTAGTATGAGGTCCCCCTGTCTTTCTGCTCGCTTCTCTCTTTTATATCTCAAAAGAAATTGGCTCAAAACAAAATCCAGTCTTGTAGATTGAGTCCTGCCTCATTAACATAACTGCTGCATATCCCACCTCATTAACATCACAGAGGCAGGATTTATGACACATAAGAAAGTCATGTCAGATGACAAAATGGTTGACAATCACACAATACTGGGGATCATGGCCTAGCCAAATTGATACACATATTTTTGGGGGACACGATTCAAACCATGACTGCTACTAACCAAAAGGTCAGTGGTTCACCAGCTGCTCCACAGGAGAAAGATGTAGCAGTCTGTTTCCACAAAGATTTACAGCCTTCTCAAAGTCATAGAAGCTTCACAGACACATCCAAACTCCCTGAGCGACCGAATTGCTGGGCTGAGGGTTGGGGCCATGGTCTTTAGGGATATCTAGCTCAATCAGCATAACATAGTTTATAAAGAACGTGTTCGACATCAGACTGTGGCAAGTAGCATCAGAGATCTTAAAAGCCTGCAAGAGTGACCATCTAAGATACATCTACTGGTCCCATCCTGGCTGGAGCAAAGGAGAAATGAAGAAAACCAAAGACACAAGGGAAATATTAGTCCAAAGGACTAATGGACCACAACTACCACAACCTCCACCAGACTGAGCCCAGAACAACTAGATGGTGCCTGATTACCACCACCAACTACTCTGACAGGGATCACAACAGAGGGTCCCAGATAGACCTGGAGAAAAATGTAGTACAAAAATCAAGTTTACACTGGAGAAACCTCAAGAGTATGGCTCCCGGGCATACTTTTAACTCAGTACTGAGGTCACTTCCAAGGTTCAGTCTTCAGCCAAAGATTAGACAGGTCTGTGGGGCAAACAACAACACATGTGAGGAATGCGCTTCATAGGTCAATCATGTATACAAAGACTAAATGGGCACACCAGCCCAAAAACAAGGACAATAGGGCAGAAGGGGACAGGAAAACAGGATGACTGAAAGCAGGGAACCTGTGTTGGAGAAAGCAAGAGTGTTGACACACTGCATGGTTGGCAACCAATGTCACAAAACAATTTGTGTATTAATTATTTAATGGGAAACTAATTTGCTCTGTAAACTTTCACCTAAAGCACAGTTAAAAAAAAAAAAAAAAAGATTTACAGCCTTGGAAACCCTATAGGACAGTTCTACTCTGCCCTACAAGGTCACTATGAGTCAGAATCGACTTAGCAGCGGTGAGTTTGGGTTTTAAAGGCAAAGCAAACCAACATTTCTGCAAACACAAGAGGTGTAAGAAACAGGTCTTATTTTTTCCACTTTATAGATAAGAAAACAGAGAGGTCAGATAACTTATACAATGTCAAACAGCCAGCAAATAGACAAACCAAAGTATGAATTCCATTCTTCATTCCATAAGCAGAAGCCTATGCAAATAATATGGTTTTTCTTGTCCACATTTATGGCATTTTTAGAGTAAATATTAGAGGAGACTGCATTCTTTTTTTTTCCCCCATCTTTTTCGTGTACTTAAAACTATACAACTATGAAACTTTTTTTTTCCCTTAAACAGATGATAATATTCCTTTTAAAATGTTATTGTTGGACCAATAAATGTACTTCTTTTTTTTTTTTTTTTTTTTAATGGGCAACTCCCAAGCACACATTTGGAAAAGCACTGGGCTGTACCTCAGAAGAGGAGTCCCCTGGGTGGTGCAAACGTTTAAGCACTTGACTGCTAGCTGAAAGACTGGCAGCTCAAACCCACATAGAGGTGCCGTGGAAGACAAGCCTGGCAATCTGCTTCCAAAATGCCACAGCCTTGAAAACCCTATGAAGCACAGTTCTACTCTGCACACATGGGGTCACCATGAGTTGGAATTGATTCGACTCAATGACAACTAACAACAACAACAGGCTTCAGAAGACCTGTTCATTTAGGGCTCACCCACCCACCACTGGGCTAACTGCATCACTTAATCCTGAGTCTCAAGCTCCTTGCCTGGAAAAAAAAAAAAGAGGAAAGAGAAATAAAATAATAATATCTACCTAGCATATTTACCAAAACATGAATAAGCTAGATCATTTATAATGAATTATTCTGTAGGAAATCAATATCTATAAATAAAATCGTTCCCCTTTGTATAGTGTTTGAGTTTACCAAAAATTGTGGTGTTGTGGATTTAATAGACTACTTTCTTTTAAAACTCAGGCATCAGATTTGTTTGTTTGTTAGTTATTGTTTGTCATAAGATTACATCTAGACTCTGAACCCAAAAATCCTCATATTTATCAGCATAAGAATATAGGACATACTTATATTGAAAATATGATTCATTGTCAAACTGAAATTAAAATTTAATGGACAGCCTCTGTTTTTTCTGGAAAACCTAATTATCAGTACCACTGGGGAAAAAATGTACGTGTGGAGAGAGACAAAAATTAACTAAATAGCAAATGAAGAATACATTATAGAAGCTAGACAATTAAAGCTTGGTGAGGTAGAGGGTCAGCGAAAAAGAGGGAGACCCTCAAAGAGATGGACTGACACAGTGGCTGCAGCAATGGGCTCAAGCACTGCAACGATGGTGAGCATGGCACAGGACCGGGCCGCGTTTTGTTCTGTGGCACACAGGGTCACTATGAGTTAGAACTGACCTGACTGCACCTAACAACAACAACAAACAATTTAAAAAGATGGACTATACATATTAAAAGAATTCTATTTTCCAAATATTTCTTAAAACATGACAATTTATTGATGTTTTCCAAAATATCTCTAAAGTCTTTGGCAGGAAAAAACACAAACATAAATTAGGCTTTTGGCATTTGCGTTACTGACACTAGCAGATAACAATCTCCTCGGTCTTAGTAACGTTCCCAAACTATACTACTGTTACACCTCAAATAACTTCAGCAACTCATCAGTTACAACAGCTGGCTCTCCAACATCATGATGATAGCTGCGATTTCTTGACTAGACAATGGCAATGCTCATTTCTCGTGAATCATATTGTGAAGCTGTGCACGAAACTACGCACAGCCCGAAGGTATTAGTAATAACGAGCAGTAGAGGCTGCAGAAATCCTGACAGCCGCCATGGTCATTTTAAAAGTCATATTTTAACCAATAATTGCAATATCTCTCACCTTCAGACACTTCCAGAGTGGCCAACAAGTCGATTAATCACCCTTTATTACCCCAGCAATGCAATTAACCGAGTGATAAAATGTAGCGGTTGAAATAAATGATCTTTAAGTTCTGAAAGCTTGTCCTTCCATGAATCTTTTTTTTTTTTTTTAAATATAAACTTGAAGACATTTAGTGACAAAAAAAGGAAATCAAATGAAGAACAGTACCCAAAAGGAGCATGGAAGTAAAATTATTTCTAAAACATATTATTAGTCCACTGCTAGAGTCTGGTTTTAGTTTTAAAAGACATAGCAAACATATCACTGTGGCTAGAGATAATCTAGTTAGTAGTATGTTTTGATATTATTTCCGTCAACTCATTATTGAAAACCTCATGCCTCAAAAATCCCGAAAGCTTACGTTTATATCTAATATCATCAGTATAAAGTAGATTCAGTAGAATCAAATAAAGAAATTTGCATTCATCCGGTATTTAATATGCTCATTAACTCATTTGCTTTTCACTCATAATACCACTGGGGAAACAGGCCCAGAGATACAGTAACTCCTCACAATCAAATGAACTATCCCTTGGCAGGACTAGGATTAGAACACAAACAGGCTAGGGGCTCTTGACCACAATCCTAGGCTGCCTCTCCCATATCAAATTGTTGATGGTATTAATTTATAATTGGATTCAAATGAATCTGGGCAACTCAACTATTGAGTTTTTACTACGTGCCAGACACTTTATCTGGGAGGTAGGCTCTATCATTACCAGTTCACTGACAAAGTTCAGTGAGGTTGGGAGGCTTGAAGAAGTTAGTTTATAGTAGTCAGTGACCATCAGACCCTAGATTTCAACCACCATCTCTCTGGCATCAAAACTCAAGTCCTTTCTGCTCTTTAAGACTGCTTACTAGTGGTGGCTCAAAATAGATACTAGGAATTTTAATTTCCCAAAGATCTCTTTTTTCTAGAATATATTTGTACTGAAAAGTTAAAGAATGGTATAAGAACACTCATAACTAAACAAGACAGACAAAACACATGCTTGCACACACACACACACACACGCAGTTTGATGTGTGGGAATAGGCTCTTCAGCTGAGAGTTGTTGAGAGGAGGAACTTAGCTGATTCACCCTTGTATTCTCAGATCTCGAACCAGGCCTGGAATAAAGTTGGTGCTCAGCAAGTGCTGGATGAAATAACGAATGAGACAACTCTACATTCCTTTAATTTAGGAATTTTTATTATAGATAAATTTCAGGAAACACATGAATAGAAGGTACTACATAGCTGTTCCCAGGAGTAGGGAATCATTGATAACTTGGTTACTGATATCAGGGTCTGATTTAAAAAAAAAAAAAAAAAAAAAACTCCTACCATCACCTTCTCTCAATCCAGAAATCAAAGCTGTATCCCTTCAAACATAGCAGTTAAGACATCCACCTGTGAACAACAGCAAATGAAGACACTGTTAGGAAAGCCTGTGCTCTATTTTTCACTTTCTTACTTTCTTAACGTGGCTCTAAAGCTTATCCCCTTCGAGTTACTGCAGATAAAACAGTAAACCCATTTCCTAAAGGGAACTAAGACTATAAGTAGTCAAGTAAAAACTCAAAATAGTATTTTAGTTTAACAAGTATTTTAATGGAACTAGTTACTAAGCACTAACTTTTGCTTCGTATTCATGCCAACAGGAATATACGAATACAGGTATTTTGTAATAACTTTTTTTTCTAAAAGTCATATATTTACACACACACATCTATATACGCATTTGTATTTGTATATTTATATTTACCTAGAATCCAGACCGACCATATTATGTCATGTTGTATGTGTGTATATGCGTGCGTGCACACATGTGCACATACACTAAAACCAAAAAAAAAAAAACCAAATCCGTTGCTATCAAGTCCATTCCAACTCATAGCAACCCTATAGAACAGCGTAGAACTGCCCCATAGGGTTTCCAAGCAGCGCTTGGTGGATTCAAACTGCCGACCTTTCGGTTAGCAGTAACTCTTAGCCACTACGCCACCAGGGTTTCCAGATACACTAAGGAGGCTCCCAATTTACAACTTGTTCTATAAGTTTGTTTTTAAGTCAACTTTGGAAATTTGGATCATACATTTCTTTAAAGGTAACTTTATAAGTTGATATTATGGGTATGTAAATATATGAGATGTAATTTCTGCCCTCAAGGATCTTAAAATATCGAAGGAAAGACAAATATATAAATAATAGCATTAGGAGGAATACAGAGTGGGAAAGGAAATTTCTTAATGTGTACTGAGCATGAAATACACAGAACTCTGCTTTAAATTGGTGGCTGATCTTATAGTTCAATGGATCATTTTAAAACCTACTGCAGTGCTGTGATCCATATCACAGTTCTCTGAGAGACTGAAAACAAGCGAGAAGGTCACACAGAGGGATCGCTCCAATCCAGCTCAGAACTGCAATCCATTAATCCAGTGATCTCACCCAAACACTGTGTTTGCAATGAAAAACATAGAAAACAACCCTCATAATTAAATAAAACAGAAAAATGGGCACAGGGCTTCATTTATAGAAATGATTCTTGCGTCACCTTCCAGTGCCTTCTCCCATCACATCCAATTTCACTATTTGAAGACACCTCCCCTCCTCCCACCCCCAAAACAGACAAAACTGAAATAATCAAAATAATCTATAACTTTTCTAAAAGTAAATAATGAAATTACACTTGGAATCCCTATATCATCTTGCTAAAAACAGCACGGAGTACCTTCCATTTAAACAACAAGCACCTTTGTGATACACAGTTAAGAACTTTCCAGCTCAAGTTCAGCTTCCCAAATGCTACACTGTATCACTCATTTGAAAAAAGCAAGACAAAAACGATTTTTGTGTCTTTATGTGTGAGTGCAAGACAGGTATGTGATCTTTACAAAGAGTCAAACTTGAAGTGTCTTTAAGCTGTATTTTTGCTAAAAAAAAAAAAAAAAAAAAAACTAGTGCCATCGACTAGAGATGATTAATTTTCTGTGCCACACCTCTTGG
The DNA here is from genome assembly GCF_024166365.1 of Elephas maximus indicus. NCBI lineage: Eukaryota > Metazoa > Chordata > Mammalia > Proboscidea > Elephantidae > Elephas > Elephas maximus. The sequence goes on along the minus strand of NC_064829.1, from coordinate 68,545,174 downwards.
TCAAACTTGCTTATTCACAGTGATTGGCAGTAATTCATGCTGCTTTCAAGGCTAGTTTTATACAAATTTTCATTTGTATAAAGTATTCACACTGAGTTTCAACAAGCTATATGTTGAAACTTTTGTCTGCTCTCATCCCTGCCACCATAGTACTATGCAGTATCGTTAATATTATAACAGCTAGTTGTCAATACCATTATCAGAAACAGAAAGTGTTAAAGTGTTTTCACACATGTGGTGTTCTTTTGGAGGGTGTGTGGAAGTGGAAAAGTAGGAGTCTTCTGGGAATACTGAGTAATCTAAAAGAGGTTACATTGTAATTATAGCTTGCATGTGATGGATAAAAACAATACAATAGAAATTAAGAGATTTATATTTTGTATCAGCTCTGTAACTAAGCTGCTATGAAACTGTGGAAAATGTCTCTTTCTTTCAACCTCAGTTTCACTAAATGAAGAAGAGAAGATTAATCTTCGGAAAAAGCATGGCTATAATCCCTCCTCCATCTCTAACAGTCCCTGGCTTTTGATGGACGTCATATATCATAACGTTGAGAAAAAGATTCACGCTCTGCGGTAGCAAAAGCACTGATCATTCAATTCAGTGTATCAGACGGATGCTCAGACATCAGATGGAAGTCATTTTAAAAACTCAGTGCATCTAATACATCACTACTTTATGTACTCAGTGTTCTTCCTTCCTTCCTTCCTTCCTTTTCTAAGTTGCAGAATGTGTATCAAATTTCATCACTTCATATAGAGACTTTCCACTCCCAAGCTCTAACCCTTTATCTTTTGAAATGAATTGTTCAACCTCAGGTGACAGCTTGATTCCCTGTTATCTCAGCCTCAGTCTCCTGACCAGCTTTCAGTGCTGTTTGCTCCATGCTCTCCATATGCCTTGAAAGCTCTTTGCTTTTCCTTTTGTTTAGTCAGTTCCTTCCCATCTTACAGCTCTCAACTTCAGCATCACTTTCTCAGGGAGACCTTTCTGGGACCATCTGCCTCAGTCCAGTACCCACATTATAAGCACTAGTATCAACACGTACCTTTTCTTGATAACGGGTGTCACAGTTGCCATTTTCAACTTAAATTAATGCAGCTTCTTTTATAAGGCGGCAAATGCTATGAAAGCAGGGATGAAGCGTCGTTTTGATTACCATCACCAGACTACTACAGTGGCTAATAAATAGTGGACTCTCCATACATATTTTTGAATGGAAGAGTATTATTGAGATTATTATTCATTATTATTAAAATATAACATTTAATATTTTAATATTATGGTTATTGATATTATTTCTGGCTTCTTCGCACATGCCCTTCCTAAATCTAGCACTGGATAAAATGAAGCCTTAAAATTCCTCATAAATTAGGAATGATAGGACCCTATAAATCACCAAGGCTACGTTTTTTACAGATACACACAGTCTTCAACTAGGTGACTCTAAAGATCTTGACCTCTGGAGTGCTCTTTTTGCCTTGACACCTATGGTTAAGATGAAAGAGCAAATGTCACATTTTGGAGAGAAACTAAGCTGAACCAAATATCATCAATCATTACTGGCTTATACAGGTGACTAATTTAAAACCATATTGCTTGAAGTTGAATCAGTTTCAGAAATACTCTTGAAAACTAAAATGTCAGGTTAAAGTATGAAAGATCTTTTATATGAAACTATGAAAGGCCAACTTTGACAAAGGTGATAATCAGAGGAAAATACCTCTTTTCAATGTAAAATAAAATGTTCGTTATAAATCACCAAACCCGATCTATAGTTTTTGTCTGTTTTTAAAGTTTTCTACCACTACAGACAAAATTTAAATGTCAATCAGCTCTTCTCCACCCTACCCAACACAAACCTCAGTGACTTGGCAAGCTTGGCAGGCTTTGAAATTTCAGCCTGCAATGCAGACTGTAACCTTAATGACACAAAAGCCTTCTTATGTTCCCATTCTTTTTATCAAATATTCCTTTTTATAAAGTGGCTTCCTTTTTTATTTTCTTCACCAGAAGTTTAAGGTGGCAGGGATACTTCAGGGACCTTGATCTAGTTTATGGGACATTTTCCTCCCTTTTAAAAACACTGAACATCGTTTTGTGAAAATGAGGACATAAAGTTACAGTTAATTGGATCATTTATTTTACCATATCTTCCTTAACATCTTAACATTTTGGTTTCCAGCAAAACATTTATAATGTGCTTAAATTTTGAGGCTGCATAATTACCTTAGGGTCCTTATTAATAAAAATTCTATATACAATGGGAATAAAATGTAAATTCATTTCTATATATCAGAAAGTATATAAACTATTTTGTAAAGGGAATAATGTCACATTCTAAAATGGGTATTCCATTATTGTTCTAATATGATTTTTCACATTCCTGTAGAAAATTCTTCCATAATCCACATAGTTCAAGGAAGGTTGCCAATCATGATAGTTCACTCCTGCATCATAGAAAAGGGTAGATGACTGAAGATGTGTCAATCATAGACCTCCAGCCCTGTCACAGGGATTTAGTCCAGATATCATGATAATTCAGTAGTAATGATCCTCAAATGTTATTATGTGCCAAGCATTGTTTAAATATGTATTAACTTACTCAGACACATTCCTAACATTTGTGGGGCTTCAGGCAAGAGTAAACACTGAGGCCACATTTTATATGTCTACATAAAATTACAAATCAAGCTATGCCCAAGGTGGAAGGACTCACCCAAACCCTTGAGGGACTGAACAGGTCCGCTGGGAATGGGAGTGCACAAGTTCTCCTTCTCATATCTCACTTTTCCCATTCAGGATTTCTAAACCATTCTAAGAGAGTTCCAGCACTATCACCCTAGCAGAAGGGTAATGATCAATGCGTCTTGATTGCAGGTTTGATTAACTTCAGACTGCAGAAGTTGGTAAAAATCTTCAGTCTCTTCATCTTTGACATTAGTGGTTGGTGCATAAATCTGAATAAGAGTCATATTAACTGGTCTTCCTTATATGCATATTAAGACATCTTCAAGTGTTAAAAAGCAAAGATGTCACCTTGAGGACTAAGGTGGGCCTGAACCAAGCCATAGCATTTTCAATTGCCTCATAATCATGCAAAAGCTGGACAATGAATAAGGAAGACCAAAGTAGAATTGAAGCCTTTGAATTATGGTGTTGGTGAAAAATATGAATATACCATGGACTTCTAGAAGAACGAACAAATCTGTCTTGGAAGAAGTACAGCCAGAATGCTCCTTGGAAGCAAGGATGGTGACACTTGGTCTCACATACTTTTAACATGTTGTCGGGAAGGATCAGTTCCCGGAGAAGGACATCATGCTTGGTAAGGTAGACGGTCAGCAAAAAAGAAGACCCTCAACGAGATGGATTGACACAGTGGCTGCAACAATGGGCTCAAGCATAGCAACAATTGTGAAGATGGCACAGGACTGGGCAGTGTTTCATTTTGCCATACATAGGATCACTATGAGTTGGAACTGACTCAACGGCACCTAACAACAACAGCAGCAGAAGGGTAGGAGAAGGCAGCACCGTTATCTGGAAAACACAGTCTGCTTAGCCATTCACCTTGAGGCATCCGATGTTCAACAACAGCAGCCACTCTGGTTTCTAAGGGTGTAGGCTGTGCTGGTTTCCTGCCCCTGCATACAGTGTTCTGCCTGCTCCCCCTGGTGTCGGGGATCCTCCCACATTGTTCTCAATAGTTCACTTGATTATTGAAGAGTGAAAAATATTTTTATATTGAACCCCAAAACTATTGCCCTGAGATAATCTTTAAACCTTAAACCAAAAATATCCCCTGAAGTCTTCCTAAAACCAAATAATAGTTTAGCTTAACTAGCTAAAGAAAAAAAAAAAAAGTCTGTCTTGAGCATTATGCTCTTGCAAGAACTATATAGGATCAAATTGACAACAGCAACTTGAAAGATTAGATAGGAACCTCAGGGGGCAGTGAGTTTATGTTAATGGCAGAGGGACAGCTCAGAAAAGGAGGGTGAGAACTGTTGCCACAGCTCAAAGAATGTAATCAATGTCCTTAAATTGTATATGTAGAAGCTGTTGAATTGGTGTGTTTTGCTGTGTCTATTCTCATTAAGAATATAAATAAAATAAAATAAATTGTAAAAAAAAAAAAGACTGGAAAAAAAGAAAATATATGTATACATATATATATATATATATACACAGACACAGACACATTTCCCCCAGAAAGTTTCAGAGCTTGGTATCTTCGAAGCCCTCTGCAGCGTGGGACTTGGGACAGGAACCTCTCTTGGCCAGGCCTATAGGCAGTACTCAACTCCTTTTAAAAGCTTATAATAACTAATGTTACTGAACTGTACGTGTGAAGGATGCTGAAAAGGCAAACACTTTGTTACATACATATTTGCCACCAAAAAAAAAAAAGCCTATGATCATCCTCGTTTTATAGATAAGAAAATTGAGGTGCAGAGCAGTTAAGCAGCATTGCCAAGATCACAGGGTAGTAAGCAGGTGGTCCAACTCCAGAACCTGAGTTTTTAGCCACAACACTCTACCATCTCTGTATAAACAAAAGCACATGACCCACGCTAAGTCAGTCATAGTCTATTCCAGGGAGCCTTTGAACCTGAACTAGGGGAAGAGAGTTCTCTCTTTTCTCGTCTCAGCATTGTAAGCTAGTGAACCTACCCCTGGCCATTTCCACTACCGTATGGAAGAACATGTCTAAAATAACCAAGCCCTTATGTGGAGAAATAACAGAAAGCAGACATGGCAGATCCCTACAGGGTTGGAGATGCTGGTCCTGGTTGACCAGTTCTCCCTTTGAATATGTACACAGTCAACACCCTTCCAATAAATCTTTTTGTTTGTATGTGCTTTGTTTAGCAGAGCCAGTATCTATTGCTTAGAACCAAAATAATCTTAATTAACATCTAGACAGTACAGGGAACCATTACGTAAAATGCAATTTGGTTTAAGGAAGACTGTTCCTTATTCTTTAGATACAGCACACACAAAGCCAAACTTTAGCTATCTCATTTAAATTAGTTCTTTCATTGTAAAAGCTCTGTTTTGCTGGTCTCCAGTCTATTCCACTGTCCAGCATGGAACTTTTTTTTAGAAACCAATTCTGTTCCATCTCTCCTCTACCTTGCAAATGTTTGCCCTTACTTTATTCTCTTTTATCATTACAGTGAGACACACTGAGGCTTTCAGGAGAGTTCATTAAGCTATAATACCTCATTCGGCAAGAGAGAGTGAAAAACATTCTATGAAATTCATCAGGACTGCAAATGACTTGTAAGACATAACGAGCAATGCAAAAAAACAAATTGGAGGTAGTTTATTTTTTAAGATCTCCATTACCTTTTGGGGAAGAAAACATGATAACAGTAAAAAGCAATAAATAGTTGGGATACAAATATTTGTGAGACATCATTTGGATTCTAGAAAATAATTCTAAATTAAAATACCACCAACTGTGGCTTCAGGCATTATTACCTGGAATCCATCAATTTAGGTAGAACTACGAAACTGGCCAGCGTGAGGACACAGCCTTGATCAAAATGTTTTAATGTGGCTGAAAACTCATTTTTATAGTGATGCTGAACAAATGGTTGGAAATTTCAAAAAGCAAATGAACTGATTCCTATTTATTTTAGCTCCTTATCAGGAGCAATACATATTTATTATATGTTCCAAGTTAATATTTTGCTCTCCATTGCTAAGGAATATCAATCTGTAGACAATACAGTTTCTGCACTCAATGTGTATTTGAAGCATTTGGGAAAGGTCATGGCCCTGTTTATGATGAGGTTTACCCAATTTTTATTCTTTCACAGTTTCAAGCCTCTTCATGAAGCAGAGCCAGGAAGAGGTCATGCAAGTTCCTTACCATTCTGGAAATTTCTAGAAGGCAGGATGGCCCCAGACAGAAAGACTAATTCTGCAAAATTTTGCTTTAAGACAAAATGACCAATTGCTTTTCCTACTTCAATTCATGGAAACCCCATTGTGTCAGAGTAGAACTATGCCCCATAGGGTTTTCAATGGCTGATTTTTTAGGAGTAGATCACCAGGCCTCTCTTCCAAGGTGCCTCTGGGTCTACTCAACCCTCCAAATTTTCAGTTAGCAGCCACACTCATTAACTGAGGTATACCCAAAAAAAAAAAAAAAAAAATTAAACCCATTGCCATAGAGTCAATTCCAACTCATAGCAACCCTATAGGACAGAGTAGAACTGTCCCATAGAGTTTCCGAGGAGCGTCTGGTGGATTCGAACTGCCAAATCTTTTGGTTAGCAGCCGTAGCTCTTAACCACTGCCTGGCATGTAGTGAGTGTCAAATAAATAGTAGCGAATCTGAGTCAGGACATGAAGAAAAAACTAGTGCTTTATTCGTATGCTTGTCTAAAATTAAGAAAGAATTTAAGCTGCACTCATATTTACTATATAGATTATGCCATATGATCAAATGTTACAGAGGACACAGGAGGAAACCTGAGGGAGGAGTGGGAGTTCTACCAGTAGGCGGGACTGAAGGTGAGGACTTCACTCATTTGTTTTTGTTGTTATATTACAAGGTGAGCTTCTGGTTAAACGTGCTTATAGAATCTGTTTCAACTCCTTTAACTCAAACAATCCTCATAAAATGAGCACATAGCTTTAAAAAATGTCTACAAAGAAGCCACAGGTGGCTGATAGTATTTACATGTAAATGCATGTGAACAATAAAATGCTAGAGCTGACACTTTTCTTACTGCTACAACAAGCTATTTATTGCCCCTGATTGGAGGGTCAAAATGGTAATGATCTAATGGGATAGGACAAGATCCCCAGACTCTGAAATTATAAAGAAGGTTATTTAAAATAAGAATTTGCATTCAGTATAATAAGCCTCACACTAAGTGTTTAACAAAACCAAAACCAAACCCACTGCCGTGGAGTCGCTTCTGACTCCTAGCCAACCTGAAGGACAGAGTAGAGCTGCTTCATGGGGTTTCTAAGGCTATAAATCTTTACAGACGCAGACCGCCACTTCATTCTCCTGCTGAGCAGCTAGTGTGTTCCAACCCCCTGCCTTTTGTTTAGCAGCCCAGCACTGGAACCACTGGGGCCCACCAGGGCTCCCAAGTGTGTATATAATAACCTATGATAGTATGAGGTTATCCCTAAGGAAGACATTAAAAAGTAAGGCACCAGAACACCATTAATAAGATTTTAGTGGAGGAAAAAAAAATTTTGTATTATAAATGAATTAAAAAGAAGTTAAATATTAGCTTTTTATTCTTACATTTTTTAAATTTCTATATTTATGTACATTTTTAAAAACTATTAGTATAATAGAACATGAATATAATTTGTATATATATACATTTGATGTTTATATGTATTATATATAGCCAAGCCCAAGCCAATTGCCGTGGAGTCCATTCGGACTCAGGGCGGCCCTGCGGGACAAAGTAGAACTGCCCCGTAGAGTGTCCAAGGAGCGCCTGATGGATTCCAACTGCTGATCTTTTGGTTAGCAGCCGTAGCACTTAACCACTACACCACCCGTGTTTCCTACATATTATATATACATAATATCTATTTGAGTGTTCACAACATTTGCTGAGAAGGAAAATATATCACATAAATATATAAAAAACATTTTTATGTCTGTGTGTGTACAGTAACCATATTATTTAGAGATTTGTGGTTTACCTGTGAATGTTCCGCCTTTGCAAGGCTTTGAAAGGTAGTCAGCCACAGAGCATTTAGATATTTTATGTATGCAAAGTCAGGAAGCCCCTTCTATTGTTTAGCTAGTTTTTCAGGTTTCCACCACCTCAAATCCTATGAGAAAAAACTGCCTGGATTTTAGAAGTCAGCAAAAAACATTTTTTTTTCCCAAACTTACTTTCAGATAATCTTTTTTCTTATACTTATTTATACAACAGTTTGTATTTACAAATATTTGAAAAGTAAACCAGGTAATTTGTATTTCAAATTCTGCATGATTACATTTCTATCAGTCAAGTCTTCAAGCCCGAGACTTTAATTTTAGGCTGATGCAGCTCCAATGTGCTATTTCTACCAGATGCTACCTCTAGGCCAAAGCGACAGTCTTGACTAAATTCATTACTGCCCTAAATTACGGATATTAAAGACACGTAACCCATGAAGCCACGTGGCGCTGTTTCTATGTAACACTTCCCAAATGACTCAAATAAGTTGTGGTTATACATCTGCTTAGAGAATAGGCAGAAAGAAAACGCAACACGACAGCAGCTGGTACTAATAAAGAGATGACACAGTTGTATTTGTATGTAGCATGATTTATTCATATTTCAGCTTTAGACAGGTAGAAGTAGGTCAGGCTTGAAAACAGGAGTTGTTAATGTCTTTGTCAGTGATGGAATAAACACTAAAACCAACTTTCATTTTTGTTAATTCTTGCATAGCTTAACTTAATTCATCTTCGCAATAATTAGAGAACAAACTGAGGTCCTTACAGACTGGTTGGGTTTCGTGTTCTTGTTTCAAGTATTGTATTTGCTTATTTTTTCATATATCACATTCTACATCAATCCTAGTGGTTTTCTTTTTCTTTTTTTTTAAACTCTTGAAAAAGTTATTAAGCTTAAGTTAAAAATGGTAATTGAAGTGTTTAAGATCCATAGAATAACAACAATAATATGTATCAAGGAACTTTCTGTGCCTAAATAACACAAGAACTCACACTAAAAAATTTCTCAGCAGGGTTATCTAATAAGTTCATCCTTAATATTCAAACTTCAGTGAACATATAGCTGTATTCAAAGAAGTAACCTCTCCCTTCAGTTTGTTTTCCCATCTTTTCCTGTTTCTCCTTTAAGTTTGCTTTCTTTGTTTAAATATTAGTTATGATAGCTCAATAAAGATGCCTGAATTAAAGCCTACTCAGTTTAATTAAATTCTGATGGTATTGAAGATTCGCCCTTGAAATCATGTATTTAATTCCCAGAATAAAAGAATCAAATTAATTAGCACTTTTTTTAAATAAAGAAGTAAAACTCCTTGTACAATCAAATATTTGATCTAAATTTAGATATTCATTAAAATGCTGTTCAGGGTGAAATGTCAAGTAAAAAGAGATATTCTGAAAATCCACATCTGAAAGATAGTATATGATAAATTCGTCACCCAGTCACCAAATGAGCACTGTCACTTCTCCCTTAGGGGGAAAAAAAAAATCACAGATTTCAAAAAGAAGACAGAGATAAATCCGTATTCTGATTCTGAGTCTCCCTCTGCCCTCTGTGTTATTTGGCGAGTTTTCTAATCTAGGCTTCTTCATCTATAATTCGAGATGAGAGTGCGTGCTCATGGGGTCACTGTGAGAATTTAGTGAGTTGATGTTTGTAGAGAAGATCCAGCACAATGTCCAGCACACAGTAAGAACTTCATAAATGAAAGGTTCTACTTATTCCTTAATTTATCAAAAAGGATATGTGGTAAAAATTCAAAATAAAACAAAACAAAACAAAATTCTACTGAGAGGCTCTTAAATGCTATTTTAAAAAACTAAATTCTCAATTTCCTATAAAATGTGAGAATTTTTAAATGAAACTAAGCAGCCCCAAGTCAAGCCTTTCTGGTGGCCTCATTTCCATTCTCAGAGAAATATCAAAGCTGCCAGCTTGCAGCGCTGTGTTCAAGCCACAGCTTCCCATGTAAGCAGAGGAAGTTGGGTCTAGGTGAAGTATCCTTGTTCAAAAGACAGAACAGAGCCTACAATCCCATGATACTAGACATCAATAATCATCTCCACATTTCCTGTTCTAAAATTTAAACAGCTCTGGGGTGTTGATTAGTATGATTTCATCAACAAGGCCCTTCCTTCAAAGCTTTGTTAGAACTCAAGGTCTTTACGTCTATCTTTCTAATTAGTTCCCACTAGACAGTGGCATTTTGAGTAAGCAGATAGGTAGCTAGTCTTTCTTTGGGGCTATTCATTCACTCATCTAAGCCCATTTTCATTCATCTAAGAGACATTTGGAGCTCATCTAAGCTAATTTTCCTTTCCTGAAAACTAAACTCCTTCTTAAAGTAAGGGTATAAACTTTAATCAAAATTTAAGCTACCAAAAAGGAAATGAGGTGGTAAATATCTGTTGAAGTAAAACAAACAGTGCTTTCTATTGGCAAGACTGTATAATAAGAGATATGGAGATACAGAGAAAGATGGTCCAGCAGCTCCAGTCTCATCAGGGAGTGAATAGAAGATAAGAGAAATGCTCAAATAACTAGTTCACTGCAGAATGTGAGATGCACTTCAGAAAGCAAGAGGAAGTTCAGTGTAAGAAATAAAATGTTTCTGGCTGGAGCTTCACATCAGAGAAAGAGGTGAAGGATAAGTAGACTCTGGCCAGGAGGGAAGAGCCTTCAAGCACAGAGAAAAGGACACATTTTCTGAGGCAGAAAAGCACTAGAGCCTAGCAGGGAAGAGGGACAGGATTCGATATTATCCATGGTGCATAATGATAGGTACTAACATCTAGTTCAGTGCCTGCTCTCTGCCCTATACCATGCCAAGGAGGAGACAGTCTCTGCTTTTATAGACATAGTCTGGAAAGAAGGACGGATTTGTAAACAAAATCTGTGCTGGGTAATGCACAAAAGAAGCAAAGTCTATGTGAGATACATAAGTGGTACAGTGGAGAAAGTATTAATGCAGTCTGGAGGACAGGGAGCATTTCACTCAGAAGGTAATGCCTGAACAGGGTTTTAATGATCAGCAGGATCCTTCCAGAAAGATGGGAGGGAGATGTACATTCTAGGACGAGACGAGAATATGTGCTATTGCATGGTATATGGTGGGAATACAAGAATATAAAACAAAGCCATAGAATTTTCTCTAGGAAGGAAGAATATTAACTTACTAAAGTGTATTTTCTCTGGAAAAGTGGTTCCGAGTTACTCTGGGGAGTAAGCATTTTATTTTACAATAATACAAGAATAACAAGAGCCTGTGATGGCTTGGACATCGGTATGGAAGAGAGAGGAGAGGCACCAGGGAGGGGTCAGATCATGAAGGGCTTTGACTATCATGTAAAAGAGCTTTGGCTTCATCTTGGAGCCACAAGTGAGTCGCATATATATTGTGAGCAGGAGATAGTATTTTGAAATTCAAAGTTTAGAAAAATTATTCTAGTCAGAGTGTGGAATATAGACTGGAAGGAATAAGAGTGGAAGTTAGGAAACCAACTAGGTGGCTATTAAAATAAAAAGGAAGAAGAAAACTGATAAATTGAAAACTGGAAGGCAAAAGCAAGTGGGTGACCAGAGAGATAAAGCTGTATTGCAGAGCCAGAGGGTACAAGGAACATGTGTTATAAAAGCTGATCAAGGTTAACCTTTGTCTTAGTCATCTAGGGCTTCTGTAACAGAAATACCACAAGTGGATGGCTTTAACAAAGAGAAATTTATCCTCTCACAGTCTAGGAAACTAGAAGTGTGAATTCAGGGTGCCAGTTCCAGTTGGCTCTGGGGTAAGGTCCTTGTCATCAATCTTCCCCAGCTGAGGAGCTTCTCAGCACAAGGACCTCGGGTCCAAAGGACACACTATTCTCCTGGCTCTTCTTTCTTGGTGGTATGAGATCCCCATATCTCTCTGTTCGCTTCTCTCTTTTATGTTGCAAAAGAGATTGATTTCAGACACAACCTAATCTTGTAGATTGACTCCTGCCTCATTAACATAACTGCCTCTAATCCTGGCTCATTAACATCATAGACATAGGATTTATAACATATAGGAAAATCACATCAGATGATAAAATGGAGGACAATCACATGATACTGGGAATCATGGTCTAGCCAACTTGATACATATTTTGGGAGAGCACAAGTCAATCCATGACAACCTTGTATGCCGTAAGGACCCCTGTGCCACTCCTCTGATGTGTGATTTGGGTAATTCCATTTACTTAGGGGTGGTTTCTTAAAAGATAAATCTGTCCTAGGCTTCAGCGACCACAGCACTGGCAGGCACAGTTACCATGGAAGGGACCAGGCAGCAGCAGAAGCAGTAACAATGGTAACTCCTTCCCAGAAAGTCTTTTTCCTCCAGTGTTAATAGAAGTGATTCAGGAGGCACTGAGGTTTTCTCCTGTGGCCACACAGGGCAGGGGCAGCAGCTAATGGTTAGCTCACAACTTGTAGCCTTTGTCAACGATCTAGGAAGACTAGAGCTGGCAAGAAGCACAGACAACTTTTTGAGAGCCTCAAGAGTGAAAAATGCATTGAAAATCTCCAAGCCCACAGCCTTGAGAAGGTGGGAAAGTGGCTTTGAGAGACATGTGCAGAAGAATTCAAGAGTAGTAAATATTTAGAGTTCACAGAGGATCCAGAAAGCAGATTTCAGAGCCTCAGCAGTACCTGGGTAATTTCTCTCTAGTAAACCAGGCTGTCACATTCATCTTCAGGTGTGATGTGGTCAGGATGATAACCACCATTATCAAGAGGTGAGCGGTGCTCCCACACAAGACAGACTCTCAGGGAGGGGCCCTTCTCCCCTATCCTGTGGCATATTAAACCAGTTGCCTTCAAGTCAGTTCTGACTCCTGGTGACCCCATGTGTGTCAGAGTATAACTGCTCCAAAAGGTTTTCAGTGGCTGGTTTTTCAGAAGTAGATCACCAGGCCTTCTTCTGAGGCACCTCTGGGTGGACTGGAACCTCCAAATTTCAGTTAGCAGCTGAGTGTGTTAACCGTTATCACCACCCACGGACTCCATATTTATGGTTTCCTTAAGGTTTTGTACTTCTGAGCATGCAGTAAGAGTGAAGCCACCCCTTAGTTGAAAGGGGCTGGCATGCCCTTAGAGAATGGGGCCATTCATATGGCAGTTACCTGACGACTAGACACATGTCTCAGTCTAAAGACTTCAACAAAGTGAGGGTCAGAGATCTAGTCCTCTTCCCTCCTTGACCGTGAACTCAAAGGGCACTGACTCCATTCCTAACCCCAGGGTCATGAAATGGCACAGGAAGTCGGGCTAAGAGAATAAGAAACCACACCCAGGAAGTTGCAATAACTCTTTAATGCTCAAGTTGCAGTCAGCACATGGGATGGAAGGGGCCTGCGTGTCCAGGAATGACCCAGCTATGGTCGCAATGGAAATAAGACATTATCTGCTACATTCTCTAATTCCTATAGCCTCTTACGATTCCTCCTGTATCTTTGGTTCTCCCTTAGAATTTAGAAAAGGCTTTTTGAAAGCCCTGTCTATCTTGCTTGAGCTAAAAAGAACTGTGGCAAGGAGGTCTTGCTACCTGCACACTTGCTATGATGGGAGCATGTGATATCCTTGGAGCCACAGAGGTGGTGGCAGTGGTCAGAGAAATAAAAGAAATCCAAAAGGAAGGTAAAACACCAAGCTCTGGGCTTATCTAGAAATCCTTTCTGATACCAAACATTAGAGGTTCTAGATTTTGTGATTTTACTTATCCAGGCCAAAATTTGCAGACTCAATATGTTGAGAGAGAAACTGAGACTCTTTTCTAGACAAATACGGATGCAAAAGGTCCAGCGTGTGGGGGTAGTGGCAGTACTCAGGTGAGAGGATTTATGACAACATGGCCCTTGGCCCTTGCCTGACACCATCAGCCATGAGACAGCACCTATAAACTAGCCTGATCATGACAATCACAAGAATCACCTGGAGATTCTGATTCAGTGAGCCTTCCCCAAGAGTCTGTATTCTTTTTTTCCCCCCTTCTTTTTTTTATTTCAGTTTAAGTGAAAGTCTACAAATCAAGTCAGTCTCTCATACAAAAATTTATATACACCTTGCTATGTACTCCTAGTTGCCCTCCCCCTAATGAGACAACACACTCCTTCTCTCCACCCTGTATTCCTGTGTCCATTCAGCCAGCTTCTATCCCCCTCTGCCTTCTTATCTCCCCTCCAGACAGGAGCTGCCCATATAGTCTCATGTGTCTACTTGAGCAGAGAAGCTCTCTCCTCACCAGTATCATTTTCTATCTTAAAGTCCAGTCCAACCCCTGTCTGAAGAGTTGGCTTTGGCGATGGTTCCTGTCTTGGGCTAACAGAAGGTCTGGGGACCATGACCCCTAGGGTCCTTCTAGTCTCTGACCATTAAGTTTTGTCTCTTTACCAGAATTTGAGATCTGCACCTCACTGCTCTCCAGCTTCATCAGGGATTCTCTGTTGTGTTCCCTGTCAGGGCAGCGATGGGTGGTAGATGGGCACCATCTAGTTCCTCTGTTCTCAGGCTAATGTAGTCTCTAGTTTATGTGGCCCTTTCTCTCTCTTGGGCTCATAATTACCTTGTGTCTTTGGTGTTCTTCATTCTCCTTTGCTCCAGGTGGGTTGAGACCAATTGATGCATCTTAGATGGCCACTTGCTAGTGTTTAAGATCCCAGACACCACTTTCCAAAGTGGGACGCAGAATGTTTTCCTACTATGATTTTATTGTGCCAGTTGACCTAGATGTCCCCTGAAACCATGGTCCCCAAATTCCCACCCCTGCTACACTGGTTTATTCAGGAAACTTCTTTGCTTTTGGTTTAGTCCAGTTGTGCTGACCTCTCCTGTATTGTGTGTTGTCTTTTCCTTCTCCTAAAATAGTTCTTGTCTACTATCTAATTAGTGAATACACTTCTCCCTCCCTCCCTCCCTACTCTCATAACCATTTAAGAATATTTTCTTCTCTGTTTAAACTATTTCTTGAGTTCTTATAATAGTGGTCTCATACAATATTTGTCCTTTTGCAACTAATTTCACTCAGCATAATGCCTTCCAGATTCCTCCACTTATGAAATGTTTCATGGATTCATCATTGTTCTTTATCAATGTGTAGTATTCCATTGTGTGACTATTCCATAATTTATTTATCCATTCATCCATTTATGCAAACCTTGGCTGCTTCCATCTTTTTGCTATTGTAAACAGTGCTGCAATGAACATGGTGTGCACATATCTGTTCGTGTGCGGGCTCTCATTTCACTAGGATATATTCCAAGGAGTGGGATTGCTGGATCATATGGTAGTTCTATCTCTAACTTTTTAAGGAAGCGCCAAATCAATCTCCAAAGTGATTGTACCATTTTACATTCCCACCAGCACTGTATAAGTGTTCCAGTCTCTCCACGACCTCTGCAACATTTATTATTTCGTGTTTTTTTGGATTAATGCCAGCCTTATTTTTTTGTTGTTGTTGTTGGAGTGAGATGGTATCTCACTGTAGTTTTGATTTGCATTTCTCTAATGACTGATGATCATGAGCATTTCCTCCTGTACCTGTTAGCTGCCGGAATGTCTTCTTTGGTGAAGCGTCTGTTCATATCCTTTGCCCATTTTTTAATTTTTTTTTTTTTTTGTCTTTTTGTAGTTTAGTTTTTGCAGTATCATATAGCTTTTAGAGATCAGAGGCTGATCAGAAATGTCATAGCTAAAAACTTTTTCCCAGTCTGTAGGAAATCTTTTTACTCTTTTGGTGAAGTCTTTGGATGAGCATAGGTGTTTGATTTTTAGGAGCTCCCAGTTATCTGGTTTCTCTTCTCATTGTTACTAATGTTTTGTACACTGTTCGTGCCATGTGTTAGGGCTCCTAGCATTGTCCCTATTTTTTCTTCCATGATCTTTATCATTCTAGATTTTATGTTTAGGTCTTTGATCCATTTTGAGTCAGTTTTTGTGCATGGAGTGAGGTATGGATCTTCTTTCATTTTTTTGCAGATGGATATCCAGTTATGCCAGCACCATTTGTTAAAGAGACTGTCTTTTCCCCATTTAACTGATTTTGGGCCTTTGTCAAATATCAGCTGCTCATATGTGGATGGATTTATGTCTGGATTTTCAATTCTGTTCCATTGGTTTATGTATCTGTTGTTGTACCAGTACCAGGCTGTTTTGACTACTATAGTGGTATAATAGGTTCTAAAATCAAGTAGTATGAGGCCTCCCACTTTGTTCTTCTTTTCAGTAATGTTTTACTTATCTGGGGCCTCTTTCCCTTCTGTATAAATTTGGTGATTTGTTTCTCTATCTCATTAAAAAATGTCATTGGAATTTGGATCAGAATTGTATTGTATCTATAGATTGCTTTTGGTAGAATAGACATTTTTACAATGTTGAGTCTTCCTATCCATAAGCAAGGTATGTTTTTTTCACTTATGTAGGTCTCTTTTGGTTTCTTGCAGTAGTGTCTTGTAGTTTTCTTTGTAGAGGCCTTTTAAGTCTCTGGTTAGATTTATTCCTAAGTATTTTATCTTCTTGGGGGCTACTATAAATGGTATTGATTTGGTGATTTTCTCTTTGATGTTCTCTTTGTTGGTGTAGAGGAATCCAACTGATTTTTGTATGTTTATCTTGTATCGTGATGCTCTGCTGAACTCTTTAGGATTTTCTGTGTATAAGATCATGTCATCTGCAAATAGAGATACTTTTACTTCTTTCTTACCAATCTAGATGCCCTTTATTTCTTTATCTAGCCTAATTGGTCTGGCTAGGACCTCCAGCACAATGTTAAATAAGAGTGGTGATAAAGGGCAGCCTTGTATGATTCCAGTTCTCAAAGGGAATTATTTCAGACTCTCTCCTTTTTTCTCCATTTAGGATGATGTTGACTGTTGGCTTTGTATAAATCCCTTTATTATGTTGAGAAATTTTCCTTCTATTCTTATTTTGCTGAGAGTTTTTATCATGAATGGGTGTTGAACTTTGTCAAATGCCTTTTCTGCATGAATTGATAAAATCATGTGATTCATGTCTTTTATTTATGTGGTGGATTACATTAATCGTTTTTCTAATGTTGAACCATCCCTGCATACCTGGTATGAATCCCACTTGGTCATGGTGAATTATTTTTTTGATATGTCGTTGAATTCTATTGGCTAGAATTTTGTTGAGGATTTTTGCATCTAAGTTCATGAGGGATATAGGTCTGTAATTTCCTTTTTTGTGGTGTTCTTACCTGGTTTTGGTATCAGGGATATGCTGGCTTCACAGAATGAGTTTGGAAGTGTTCCATCTTTTCCTATGCTCTGAAATACCTTTAGTAGTAGTGGTGTTAACTCTTCTCTGAAAGTTTGGTAGAACTCTCCAGTGAAGCCGTCTGGGCTGGGGCTTCTTTTTTTGGGGGGGGGACGGGGTTAATTATCTTTTCAATCTCTTCTTTTGTTATGGTTTTATTAAGTTGTTCTTCCTCTGTTTGTATTAGTGTGTTTCTAGAAATTAATCCATTTCTTGTAGGTTTTCAAATTTGTTACAGTACAATTTTTCATAGTAATCTGATATGAATCTTTTAATTTCAGTTGAGTCTGTTGTGATATCTCCCATCTCATTTCTTATTCGGGTTATTTGCTTCCTGTCCTGTTTTTCTTTTGTCAGTTTGGCCAATGGCTTATCGATTTTGTTAGTTTTTTCAAAAAAACAGTTTTTGGTCTTGTTAACGCTTTCAATTGCTTTTCTATTCTCTATTTCACTTAATTCTGCTCTAATTTTTATTATTTGTTTTCTTCTGGTGCCTGAAGGTTTCTTTTGTTGCTCTCTTTCCAGTTATTTAAGTTGTAGAGGTAATTCTTTGATTTTTACCCCTTTCTTCTTTTTCTGTGTGTGCGTTTATTGCTGTAAATTGACCTCTGAGCACTGCTTTCACTGTATCCCAAAGGTTCTGATAGGAAGTGTTTTCATTCTTATTGGATTCTATGAATTTCTTGATTCTATCCTTAATTTGTTCTATAACCCAGTCCTTTGAGCAAGGTATCATTCAGTTTTCAAGTGTTTGATTTCTTTTCCCTGCTTTTTCTGTTGTTGATTTCTACTTTTATGGCCCTATGGTCAGAGAAGGTGCTTTTTAATATTTTGATGTTTTGGATTCTGTTAAGGCTTGTTTTATGACCTAATATGTGGTCTATTCTAGAGAAAGTTCCATGTGCACTAGAAAAGAAAGTATACTTGGCTGCTTTTGGGTGGAGTGCTCTGTATATGTCTATGAGGTCAAGTTGGTTGATTGTGGCATTTAGATCTCCCGTGTCTTTACTGAGCTTCTTCCTGGATATTCTGTCCTTCACTGAAAGTGGTGTGTTGAAGCCTATTACTATTATTGTGGAGCTGTCTATCTCACTTTTCAATGTTGTTAGAGTTTGTTTTATGTATCTTGCAGCCCTGTCATTGGGTGCATAAATATTTGATATGGTTATATTCTCCTGGTATACTGTCCCTTTAATCAGTATATAGTGTCCCTCCTTATCATTTGTGGTGTATTTAACTTTAAAGTCTATTTTGTCAGAAATTAATATTATCACTCCTGCTCTTTTTTGATTGTTGTTTGCTTGATATATTTTTTTCCATCCCCTGTGTTTTAGTTTGTTTGTGTCTTTAAGTCTAAGGTGTCTCTCTTACAGGCAGCGTATAGATGGATTCTGTTTTTTTTATCCATCCTGCCACTCTCTGTCTCTTTGTTGGTGCATTTGGTCCATTTACATTCAGTGTAATTATGAATAGGTATGAATTTAGTGCTGTCGTTTCAATGTTTTTTCTGTGTGTTGTTAACAGTTTCTTTTTCCCACTTAGTTTTTTTGTGCAGAGTAGTTTATCTTTATATATTGTCTTTTCTTCTTATTTGTTGTTGATTTCGTTTTTGCTGAGTCTTTATTTTTTCAGGGTCTGTATTCTTAAGAAATGCCAAAAAAAAAAAGAGAGAGAGAGAAGTAAAGCAAACCCACTACTGTCAAGTAGATTGCCACTCAAAGTGACCCTATAGGACAGAGTAGAACAACCCCCATAGGATTTCCAAGGTTGTAAATCCTTACAGAAGCAGAATGCCACATCTTCCTCCCTAAGAAAATGCCACAATCAATATGAATGACATTTACAACCAGGTCTTGCCTTCTATGGGGGTGACTCAGGTTCAATTTCCAGCCAATTCGCCTCATTGTCAGTGAAAGTTTTTGAGTTGCTATGATACTGAACATGTTTCAGTGGAACTTATAGACTAAGATAGACTAGGAAGAAAGGCCTAGTGATCTACTTTTGAAAATCAGCCAGTGAAAGCCCAGTGGGCCACAACCATCCATTGTGTCCATTGTGCATGGGTCTTCATGAGTCAGGGGCCAACTTGAGGGTAGCAAACAACAGAATGTACTGAAAACATTGGTCTAGTTCTAGGATTATAGATCAATAAATTACTTTAAAATTAAGTGTTGAACATCTAGATTAAATAAGTAACACACTCCTAAATTTAACAGTTTTTCACTTTCCAAATGAGCCAGCAGGATTGAAAACCTGTAAACCTTCAGTACCCATCAAAGTCAAAATGTTACATTTTGAGCGTTAGCTGAGCTTAAAGTGACATTCTGTCACATACAATTTGTGTGAGCTTAGCAAGGTACTTAAGATTTGTTTCCGTTTCTGTAATGGAAGGATATTCATACCCTCCTCATATGGTCATTGTAAGGATGAAATAAGATAATTATTTGAAGTTACTGGCAAGTGCTCAGTATAAACACTTAGTAACTATCCATTCTCTCAAACCGTTCTTAAAAGCAAAATGTGAGAGAAGATATGAGCGTGCCTTACATGAGTGAAATATACCTAAAGATGTACTTAGTAACATATGTTTGGAATTAATAAAAGCAGTGGAAAATGACAGGTAAGAAGCCAAAACATGAATATTTCAAGTCATGTATCCAAACATTGCAGTACAATCTGCAATCTCAAACCTCCTCTATACTTGGCTGTCACACTCATTATTTTATTGCTATGACTCCTCACACTCAACGTTATGAGGATAATAACATTTTATCTTCTCTCTTCTTGAGTCTTGTGGGTCGGGGACTTTGCAGTCCCTGTCAGGTGTACCTTAGGGCTTCTATATCCCTAGTGTATTTATTCATTTGTGTTTTTAGTGCCTGCTTTCTTTAATTCTTCATTTGAACAGAAACGTCTACTTAATGCACTAAAAGCTGCTCTCTCGTTTTAGGAGCAAGTCAGGTTCATCTGGCCAGGCAGCTCTGACAGCTTAAGGAAAGAAAGAAAAAAAAAACCTGAAACTAGAAGAGAGACATTAGACTTGCGGAAAAAAATCACAAACGTAATTCTGTACTTTTAAAGTGTAGATAAAATCCTTTGTCGGAATAATTTATATGAATATCAGTGGAGTGAAATATGAATATTGGGATGGGAATTAATTTAATATTATTTATTTGTCCTCTCTTCTCTACTCATTTCAAGGTAGCTGGGCTTTTTCATGTCCTGCCTCCAGGATTTTGGAATGCTTTTTTTTTTTAAGTCAAAGTCCTTTGAAAAGTCTTTTTAAAAGTCCAAGTCCTTTGAAGAGGAGAGGGGGCGGTACCTCTGAGGTCCTGTGAGACGTGAGGACATGTTTCCTGAGGCACCAGAGGGAGCCGGAGTCTGTGAGCTGGAGAGCTGCGCGGCCCTGTGACCAGTCATGGGCAGCCTCCCAGCTGAGTGGCGAAACCTCAGTGGTTTGGATCTGTGGGGAGCCTGTTAGGAATCAGTGCTAGACATGCTGAAGGTGGCAGCATATTCCAAATAAGGAAGGGCCACCCACTCAAAGAGAGCCAGCAGACAGGAATATGGTTGTCTCGTCAATAATCAGAAGGGTCACAGAGCCATCCCTGAAGGTTTGGCTTTTTCTAAGCCCCAGGACCTTAGCGTAGCCCTGAGAAATGGAACCCAAGAAGTACTGAGGTTGAAACTCCCACCAAACCAATGCAGTAGGGGCCCAGAGCTAGAATTAAGTTGATTTAAAGAATATTTTAACATATACTTTTAACATGTGCTATACTTTTCCTGCTGAGATTGTGGATTGAGATGTGCACCCACAGGGATTTCATTACAACCTTCAAATAGCTTTTCTGTAGTTTAATTTTATAGTGATGAATATATTTAAAAAAAAAAAAAAAAAACTCTCAGCTAAAAGACCTTAGAAGCTGAAGCAGAACTGGCTTCAAAGTTTAAAAAAAAAATAAAGGAATATATAAGCTTGCCAGGAGAGAGTCACTTGTTGTCTTCTACATACCACTCCTATCTCCTTTCTTCCACCAAGCATTAGTTTTCAATTTAATAGCATTTTTGATGGCTGGTTGAGTTATTTGAAGTAATAAACAATTAAGAAATTTATGGGGCAGGGATGGTTAGTAGGAGCCCTGTTGGTGCAGTGGTTAAGAGCTACAACGGCTAACCAAAAGGTCAGCAGTTTGAATCCCCCAGCTGCTCCTTGGAAGCCTTATGGGGCAGTTCTGCTCTGTCCTATAGGGTCACTATGAGTCGGAATCGACTTGACAGCAATGGCTTTTGGCGGGGGGCGAGGGGGCGTAGGGGTTAGTGGTTCAGTAGTAGAATTCTCACCTTCCATGCAATAGACCCAGGTTTGATTCTCAGCCAATGCACCTCAAATGCAACCACCACTGGTCTGTCAGGGTAGGCTTGCGTGTTGTTATGATGCTGAACAAGTTTCAGTAGAAATTCCAGACTAAGACTAGGAAGAAAGGCCCAGCAATCTACTTCCAAAAATCAGCCAATGAAAACCATATGGACAATGGCCCAATCCCATTGTGTTTGGGGTCACCATGAGTCAGGAGGCTGGCTTGACATCAGATAACAATAAGAAATTTAAACGCTATTGCTTAATGCAGGACATAAACAAATTGTAAGATATTTCATCTCATTAAGGTCACAATAAACTAAAATATTAACGCACAGGCTGTAGCTGCTACATGATTTTTTTACCTAGAAAAAGAATGTATTGTCCAAAATTATCCATTGTAGAGAATTTATTGTTACTACACAAAGTTGTGTAGTTGTGTAATCTTTGGGTCATCCACCAGGATATGGAAATAAATGCTTGCTGATAGTATAGCATGTAAAGGAGCTTTACATTAATAAGTACTGAATCCTTCACTGGCCCTTGCAAGCATTCACAAGATGCCATTACTAAGTATCAGGTTGGTGGTATCAACACTACCTTAGAAGAAAAAGAGAGAAGCACTAGGAACCAGAGCCTTGGCATATAAGAATCCATTTTTGTACTATCATTTTCCCCTAATTAAAAAAGGGCTTATTACCAGGTAGCTAGATATTAAAGGGAGGGCAGAATTAATTATTTTATCACAGCAGCCATTTTTTAAAGGAAAAGCAATAAAGTAAATATCAAGTTAGTCAATAACTGCTCTATGCTGATAATTGCCCTGATGATGCTACTCAATTTCAGCTTTTCTTTTACTTGTCTATTAACTCTGTTTTATTTGTTCCTCAGTTTTCAAATTGTGGTGCCAGACCCATATTCCTAATTTCCATGTTGCTATGCAAAAGCACAGACTATTTGGCTTGACTTTCCCCACCCTCCTTAGCAGTAGTTAAATGAGTAAATCATCTTTGCAGTCCACAATATCCCTGCTGTTCCTCATTCGTCCTTCTGCAAATTAGCCCCTTAGGAAGGCACTGTTTGGACTCATGAAATGGTAGTGGAAAGCTTCTCAGAGCCTTAAAGATAGATTAAGAAAGATTTCTAAACCAAAGTATCGTATGCATTCATTCATTTAAAAATGAATTTCCTCCTGTGTAGGTGTCGTATAGGCTTATGAAGCACTGGTAGACTTTGAGAGTGGAAAGAAGAGTTAGGATAGAAACATGTATATGAAAATTTATGTTTGCTGTTGAATTGATTCAAGCAAATTTACTTTTTGTTTCAATAATACTGTCATACATATGAATACAAATTTATATGTTCCTCCAGGTACAAGTAAACTCTACAAGTCTGATTACATATTTAGACTGTTAAGTAAATGTTGTGTATGAGTACCTATGTATACGTGAGTTAACTCACTCGCACAGACAAATCTCTATCAGCATGAAAGAGGAAGGATGGTTCAGATCGATCAGGTACAAATGAATTCTGATTCCTGATGGACGATTAAATCATGCAATCAATCCCTAAAACAGCAAACAGAAGAGGGCACAGGAGAGGTAACATCAAATTGAATGGTTTTATCTCAACAACTCCCGCATCAGGTGCCGAGAGCCCTGGAGTACATATCTGTATGTGGACCCCTAGTGCCTCACCAGTGCCTGGTACACAGTAATTACTTAATACATGTCTGTTAGAGTGAAGACATCTAATGGCATTGGAGGAAATGTCAGAAAATTAGATTATTTGACAAAGACGCTTAAGTCAAGAATTCTCAAATCTTTCAAATGTAAAAATTGGGAAGTGAAGTTGGTTCTTAGGTAAAATTTCTTAGTATCTGAGTAAGAATTCTTGGGACAATCTCCTCTTGGATGCTGACATTTTAATGTAAACACTGCTTTATAATGAGATGGTCTTTCTTTGGTTATAGGCTGTGCCCTAAATTAGTGGAAGCTTGAATGCTTTAATATAAAGCTGACTGTTGCAATTCTAAGATAGTTGTCTGAGTCTAGATGTCAAGGCCACATTCGAAAATCGAAAGTAGCCATATTATGGTTTTCAAAGACCTGTGGGTTATTGATGCCTGACCACTCTCAATCAGAATCAGAGCTATAAACCTGTTAGCTAATAAATAAAGGGATTTCTATGGGCAGTGCTACTATCATTTTATATGCTAAGACTGGCTGATAAAATCATTGTCTTCACTCACTGGAAGAGAAAGGATTCCGTAAGTATCCTTGAGGAATCATTGACTGCTAAAACAACTAACTCTGCCATCTCCTCCTCACAAACTGTGTTTGGTACCCTGCCTGGGATAGTGCAAAACTATAAAAGTAGGGAATCTTCTCTTTTCTCCTCACTGAGGCTTAAGGTTTTCTTGTATTTTATACCAGAACCAAAGACTACTCCTTATTCTACCTCTGAAATTGTCCTTAGTTCAGCTGGATTGGGTCATGTTTTGAGTTTTGAAGTCACCTGTATAGAGTTTGCTGTAGGCAGCTGAAGCTCTCGGACTGAGTGTGAGACATCGGGGCTGATGATGTCTGGGAACAGCTCTGGGAATTATTACAGGAATGATGATACTTGAAGCAAGGGACAATTTGTAAATCTCATTCACTAAGTTCTCACTGCAGACCAGGCCCTGTGCCAAGCCCTCTGCATACAAGGTCTGATTTACTCCTTACACCTATCATGACCTATGGATATTCCCATGCCTGTTTCGCAAATGGGGAAACTAAGACTGGAGAGCTCAAATAACTTGCCCAAGGTCATAGATCCAGGACTCAAACCCTGGTCTTGCGGAGGACGAGTCCTGTGGTCTTCACCACAAAGCTATCACATGACCTGCTTTATAAAAAAAAAAAAAGATAACGCAAAAGGAAGACAAAAGAACCCTGACCCTGGCTTACTGCCAGAGTTAGACCATGGAAAGAAAAAGAGGAATAAACAAAGAAAGAGTAACTCCAGAGATAGGAAGAGATATTGGACAATATTTTAAGTTTCCAGAAGTGACCAAAAAAATTAATCCTTAAAGAAATAAGATTGTTGTATGCCAAATAAATATAAAGAATAAGAAAAACAGGAAGATGACTTTTTGATTTGGCTAGAATCACTGCAGGCAGGTATGAAAACAAAAGAAAAAGAGGATTGTGTTTAAGAAATCAGCCCATTAGAACTAATGAGCTCTTTTTCTGACATGTTGATCTGCAAAATGAGCAGTGAAGAGAACCGGAAAAAAAAAAAAAAAAGCACAGGAAGGCTCAATTTACCTACATTAGGATAGGGAAAAAAATCAGGAAAGAAAATGGGATTTCTCTTTTCCTGAAAGGGGACATGCAGAGTAATGAAGCCAGTGTGGAATCGGTTTGGGGAGAAAAGGGGTGAGCTTGGGAGAGAGAGGCAAAAGACCTTCTGAAGGCAGCTTTCATGCTTTTTGAGCTACTGAGAGAGAAAGGGAGGGAGAGAATAGAAGAACTTTAGGTGTGTCTGTGTACAGTCTGAAAGGAATTTCCCATTCTTGTGTTATTCAAGAAGCTTCAATATTTTTTAGATGTAGGACTACTGATTCCCTTCATTGTAATACCATGCTAAGACAGTTCACAAAAAGAGGCAACTATGTTCAAGCAATAGTTGTTTTTAAATACTGGTTAGTTCTACAAAATTGTAGGATTTTTACAATGCTACCTACCCCACACCCAGATGCTAAAATTCTACCCTCCAAAAATGATCTAACTCAAACGGCACCTACTCCATGAAGCTGTCTAGGTTCTTCCTATTAAGAAACACTCTCTCTAAACTATGATAATATGTTGTACTCATTAGGGATGCTCACAAATGTTCTAGTCCTCTTGATTCCAAGCACGCGGTGGGAATGTACTTGCTCATCCCCTTGAAAGCTGGCCACGTGACTTGTTTTGATCCAGTGGAATGAGGGCAGTATACTTTAAAAGCCAGCGCATGATTTTCATGGTTCTCCATCCCTACCTCCCTACCCTGCCACACACCAGTGACATTCCAGATAGTGGAGCATGTCTCAGGCTGGGTCCAAAGAGTGAGAAGACATGGAGGAGAGCTTCCACTGGGCCCATGCTGAGCATAGAATGTGCACTGAAAATAAACATGTCACTACTGGCCACTAAGATTAGGGGCAGTGTGTTATCTTAGCATAACATAGCTAATGTATATGATCCCTTCTAAGGGAACTCATCACTTTCTATTTCATGGTTACACTTACTGGCAAACATTTCTTATTTCATATTCAAGGCTGTAAACACTTTGAGGGCAGTAGGATTATTGTATACATCTTTCATTATTTCCCATTGTGGTGAGCACTGTGCTGTGGGTAAAAATTAGTGAATGGAGAAATATATAGTAAATACATTATTCAATATATCTATTACATACAGTTACAGCTACATCCTCGGCTGCTAACCAAAGGGTTGGAAGTTCCAGTCGACCCAAAGGCACCTCAGAAGAAAGCCCTAGTGATCTATTTCTGAAAGATTAGTTATTGAAAACCCTGTGGAACACAGTTCTACTCTGACACACAGGGGGTCGCCGTGAATCAGAACCAGTCAACAGGTCTTTGTCTGGGCTGACAGCAACTGGTCTTTATCTATTATTACTCTGAAAACAAAATTATAGTAAGTAAAAACTCAATATAAAATATTTTCCAATATTTCTTGAGTCTTTCTAACTAATGCCCTATAACTATGAATCTTCATGATCTTCATTTAGGAAATAGTTTCAGAGGTTGCCCACTGAACCAGTCTATACTGAGACAGCCTTGCAGAGATGATTATATTACTGCTCCAGCATGCATAAAAGCAATGAAGGAAAAATCATTTTAAAGTAAATCCTAATGAACACAGGAAATGCTTACTAGGGGAGAAATCTGTGACAGCCTTCAAAGTGAACCCAAAAAATGAACCTTAAAAGAAAATATGAATGTAATAAAACATAGTAATATTTAAATGGTTTGGAAATTATGATTCAAGCATCAGATTAACAATTAACAGAGTGCTTTTGCTAAATAAGACAAAATTGATAAATTGATCTTAACTTGATTGTTTTACTGCAAAAACAAGTGTTTAGTGATGAATGTCATGTATCAGCTAAATAAGTTTTCCTTTTCTGACTAAACAACTCAATATAAACCAAGCTGAATATATATCAAGTTGGAAATCACCAAATAACTTCAGGTCGAAAGTAAAATGTTCATTTAAACTTATTCTGGTTCATCAACAAACCTCATAAAGATAAAAGTTTCTCAGATTAAAGGTGAAACCAAGAGAACAGACAACAACAGTATAGGCAACTCCTCAAATATTCACAAATCATTTGTCATCCACAGTTCAGTAGCCCAGAGCTATTCTTGACTTTTCTGAAACAGAAGTAAACAGATTAATATTACCTTTGATACTCATTACTGTGAAATTTTTTTCCTTCATGATTAAAGGTCAAGTTTTCAATATTCTATAACTCATAATACATAAAGAAACTATTTCAAGTGTTACCAAAATAATAATTTTAGAAAAGATGATCAGATACTATCCTTCTTAAAAATATTGTTATAAATTAGATTCCTCTTCTCAGGTTCCCATAAGATACTTGGTTCTCCCAAAGAAGTTCAGATCGGTTTGGGAGTATTGGTTCTCATGTCGTTGAGTGGCCAGTTTTTGTACCTGGCAAGTGCCACCCCAAAAACAATCTTCATCTTCAACAAAACAGTCATTGGCATTTATTCAGCCTCATCTTATAGGCTGTTGAGGTGATATTCTGGGAGGGTAATAAGAGAATGCTGATCAAAGCCAGCACATACTCTTCCATCAGGTCTTGTGTTCAAGGTCCTAGCCAACCCCACAATCTGGGGCAACTATACAGTGGGAGCTGGTGAAGCCAGCCCAGGAGCAGGTCCTGCCTCTATTGGCAGGTTTGTTTGTATTCAGCAGGAGAAAGGAAACACAAATTTGGAAGGAAAAGAAGAATCAAGGATGTACAATGTTGTTGATGCATTTTACTGAGACTAAATGATTTCTCTATGTTTAAGGAACTGTCACAGAATTATGGCAATTAGGACATTGCATTTCTTAAAATTATCATTTAGTTCTAAATTAAACCATTTTCTTGCATGTATTTTTAAAATGAAAGCATGGTAAACTAAGTTACATTCAGTTAAAAAAGATTAATATATAAGTCAACAAAACAGCCTCAGAATAACTCTCAGGAACACACTTTCCACCCTGAAGAACTGCAATCTTTTATATATTAATTTACGTCTCTTTACTAAATTTCTCCCAGGAATTCTGTCATTTTATTTACTTTTTACAAAGTATAATTCTGGTCTTTTTTTCCTATAGATACAAATAAAAACACAGATTGAGTTAAGAACCTTATGAGAAAGTTAAGTTATCCTCAATTTTGAGTATTATTTCTTTAGAGGAAAAAAAAATGGCTTAAGGCATTTTGCCACTTTTTCATTTCATGGGTTTTGGCTCTTAGCCAATGTTTTAAAAATTAAAATTAAACACTTGGATCAAAGCAAATGTATTAGTATTCTATTCAGTCATCTCATTTACAATGAAAATCTTCAAAAATGAGTATTAGTTTAGGATAGAACAGAGTTAATTAGAAGGATTTCTGAAAGTCCTGGGAAATGTGTTTGAATCATATGCAATTTTTAAAGTGTTGTTCTCACATTATTTTAATAAATTTACTAAAAAGATTTATTTTTATCTATATCTTTTTTCAGTTTCTCCAAATACATAAGACTCTGACTAAAACCCACTGCTGTCAAGTCAATTCCGACTCACAGTGACCCTATAGGACAGAGTAGAACTGCCCCATAGGGTTTCCAAGTCTGTAAATCTTTATGGAAGCTGACTGCCACATCTTTCTCCTGCGAAGCAGCTTGTGGGCTTGAACAGCTGCCATTTTGGTTAACAGCCAAGTGCTTTAACCACTGTGCCACCAAGGCCAAAAAGCCCATCACTTAAAATAAAAGTCCGCATTGCTTAACCAGAACCATAGAAACAAGAGAATGTGTTGGCTAAGTGAGATCTTATTTTGACTTCATAGACACAGAGCCTGAATCTCAAACCACAATATCATGTAATCATTAAGCAAAGAATATATCCATATGAGTTAGAAGAAACAGCTGCTTAATTTTACACTAAATTACTGACACATTCAAACATTCAATCTAAGAACCAAAAATACTAAAATGTCAGACATTACAGGAATAACATGTAATGATCTCTGTCCTTGCCAATTCAGAGGGAAGATTTACATTGGAAATCAATTCGAATTTGCTGTGATTAAAACAAATATTCAGATACTGTGCTGCCCTCCATTTCTTTTTTTTTTTTCTTCTTCTTTCTCTCTCTCTCTCTTTTTTTTTTTTTGTTTAATGGAGCAGACCTATAAAAAAAGATAAATATTTGATGACAGGTAAGACAGTACACAATACCGGGGAAGTCAGTACAACCTGACCAAGGCAAAGTCATAGAAGCCTCACAGACACATCCAAACTCCCTGAGGGACTGAATTACCGGGTTGAGGGATGGGGACCATAGTCTCAGGGACATCTAGCTCAAGTAGCATAACATAGTTTATAAAGAAAATGTCCTACATCCCACTTTGGTGAGTAGCCGTCTTAGTTATCTAGTGCTGCTGTAACAGAAATACCACAAGTGAATGGCTTTAACAAAGAGAATATTATTTTTCCACAGTCCAGTAGGCTAGAAGTCCAAATTCAGGTCATCAGCTCCAGGGGAAGGCTTTCCCTTTCTGCCAACTCTGGAGGAAGGCCCTTCTCATCAATCTTCCCCTGGACTAGGAGCTTCTCTGTGCAGGAACCCTGAGTCCAAAGGACACTGTCTGTTCCTGGTGCTGCTTTCTTAGTGGAATGAGGTCCCCTGGTCTCTCTGCTTGCTTTGCTCTTTTATATCTCAAAAGAAATTGGCTCAACACACAATTCAATCCTGCAGATTGAGTCATGCCTCATTAACATAACTGCTGCCTATCCCACCTCATTAACATCATAGAGGTCAGATTTACAACACATAGGAAAATCACATCAGATGACAAAATGGTGGACAATCACACAATACTGCGAATCATGGTCTAACCATATGGATACACGTATTTTGGGGGACACAATCCAACCCATGACAGTAGTGTCTGGGGTCTTAAAAGCGTGTGAGTAGCCATCTAAGATACTCCACTGGTCCCACTTCGTCTGAAACAAAGGAGAATGAAGAATAGCAAAGACACAAAGGAAAGATTAGTCAAAGGACTAATAAACCACAACTTAACACAGCCTCTACCACACTGAGTCCAGCACATCTAGATGGTGCCCGGCTACTACCACCAACTACTCTGACAGAGATCACAATAGAGGGTCCCAGGAGAGAGAGAGATAAATGTGGAACAAAATTCAAACTCACACACAAAAAAACACCAGACTTACTGGTCTGACAGAGACTGGAGAAACCCCAAGAGTATGGACCCCAGACACCCTTTTAACACAGTGCTGAAGTCACTCCTGAGGTTCACCCCTCAGCCAAAGATTAGACAGGCCCATAAAACAAACAATAATACACATAGTTCAAAAATATATATGAGACTAAATAGGCACACCCACCCAGGAGTAAGGACAAGAAGGCAAGAGGGACAAGAAAGTTGGGCAAATGGAAATGGGGAACTCAAGGTCGAGAAAGGAAGAATGTTGACACGCCATGGGGTTGGCAACCAATGTCACAAAACAATATGTATATTGTTTAATGAGAAACTAATTTGCTCTGTAAACTTTCAGCTAAAGCAGAGTAAAAAAAATTTTTCCACCAAAAAATAAAAAAACAACAATTTAAAATATACATATTAAATTAAAAAAAGAGGAGTGCAGAAAAGCATATAATAGATGCCATTTCTGGAAAACACACTTATTTGCTCAAATATGCACTGAAATCCCCAGACGGATTTTACAAAGTACCTTTTTTGTAATTTTTGTAGTTTAACAATGTGTCCTATTACCTAATCAAAGTTTAAAGGATATAAAATTATTTAAAAATTATATTCAAGGCAACCAGGTCACCTTGATAATTCAAATAACATAGAAATAGCCACATTCTTCCCAACCACTAATCTGTAAATGCTGTTACAAAATAAGTTTAATGTTTCTTTCACAGAGCTGGGAAAATTTCTCTGTAACAGAATAATTTTTCTGTCACACGTCTGAAAAAGCAGTGTAGATTCTGGGTATTTATAATTAGCAAGGGGGAATTTTCACAAAGTCTAAGCTCCCTGGATTCAATTATATTAACATTATTATATACGCATTGTGTGAACGACATACCAATATGAGTTGGAAGAAACAGCTACCATAATTTTACACTATTCAGGCACTCAAACACTTAATCTAAGAACCAAAAGGAACTGAAACGTCAGATGTTACAGGAATAACCATTGCATACCACCACAGGTCAATGTATGAAGACTTAGGTAAGCCTGACCCAAGCCATGGTGTTTTCAATTGCCTCAAACGCATGTGAAAGATGGACAATGTTGGCAAAGAATATTGAATATACCATGGACTGCCAAAAGAACAAACAAATCTGTCTTGGAAGAAATGCAACCAGAATACTCCTTAGAAGCGAGGATGGCGAGACTAGTCTCCTGTACTTTGGACATGCTACCAGAAGGGATCAGTTCCTGGAGAAAGTCATGCTTGGTAAAGCAGAGCGTCCTCAAAAAAGAGGAAATGCTCAACGAGATGGATCGATACAGTAGCTATAACAACGGGCTCAAGCATAACAATGATTGTGAGACTGGCACAGGGCCGGGCAGTGTTTTGTTCCGTTGTATATAGGGTCATTATATAATTTTTTTTTTATATAGGGTCATTATGAGTTGGAACTGACTCGATGGCACCTAACAACAGCTCAGGGTATAAACATCCCAGATCTTTTTCATTTACCTAAAATCTACAGTAAACAGAAATTTGAAAAAATGAGATTTATAGATAAATTTTGCACAATACGAATAAAATCAGAGTTTTTTTTTTCAAACTGCAACTCAAATTTTAGACTTTTAACATGGCCATTTGAATTTTTTTAAGTAGAAATAATAAGTAGAAATATCTTCCTTGATTTATTTTCTTTTTTTATTGTTAAATAATTCACATAACACGAAACTCACCCTTTTAACCATTTTAAAGTACCCAATTCAGTGGCATTTAGTACATTCACAATGTTGTACAATGGTCACCACTATTTAATTTCAGAACATTTTAATCACCCCAAAAGGAAATTCCGTACCCGATTCAGCAGTCACTCCTCATTCCCTCCTACCCCCAGCCCCTGGCAACACCAATCTGATTTCTATCTCTATGGATTTGCCCGTTTAGGGTATTTCATATCAATGGTATCATTCAATATGTGGTCTTTTGTGCTTTTGGCTTATTTCACTTAGCATAATGTTTTTGAGTTTCATCCATGTATTAGTACTTCATTCTTTTTTATGGCTGAATAATATTCCATTACATGTATATACCACATTTGTTTATGCGTTCATCAGTTGATATTTATGTGGGCTGTTTCTAACTTTAAACTGTTATGAATGGTGCTGCTATAAACATTTGTGTGCAAGTTTTTGTTTAAACAGCCATTTTCAATTCTCTGGGGCTAGAAATTCCTAGTCCTAGAATTCCTGGGCCATGTGATAATTCTATTTTTAATCTTTGAGGAAATGCCAAACCTTTCCACAGTGGCTGAACCATTTTACATTCCCACCAGCAACCTATGAGGGTTTTAATTTTAGAGTATGAGATATATTGGGATAACCAGTGAATGCCATACATATATTAGTTCCACATTAAAACCTATTGCCGTCGAGTCGATTCCAACTCATAGCAACCCTACAGGACAAAGTAGAAATGCTTCATAGCGTTTCCAAGGAGCAGCTGGTGGATTTGAACTGCCGGCCTTTTGGTTAGCAGCCTGAGCTCTTAACCACTGCACCACCAGGACTCCGGGTTAGGAATCCACAATTTTATCATTAATATTAGTAAGTACGAAGGAGAATTTATAAATAAATATGTGATTATTACTTCCATTTTCCACATTGGCAATCATGGAGCATTCACACTGATATCGCATATCAGGTCTTAAAGGCAATAAAGGTAACTTCAAAGGCAATTCATTGGCATTTAGTGTATTGGAATAATGAAGACAAATTTTAGCAGTGCAATGTTTCCGGGCAAAAGGAGTCACAGTGACCACATTTATGTACTCCGTGAAGAATTTTTTAACACAAACTAAATTTTAATAATTGAAACAGTACTGTTTCTTTAAGATATTATATTTCTTTTAGAATTCATATTGATAATTTTTTTGTCTATCTCACAGATAACAGTCTGCTAAACATCTTGTTGACCAGGGCTACATTAGACAGAGAATTTTAAGCAGGAGATTTACTATTATTTAAGACTTTCTTTCCAGTTACCATGGCAATGTGATCTAATCACAGGTATTAGAAGGAATTGGAGAGATTCTAATTTTCTGTTTACTGCTTTCTAGCAGGGAAGATACTATTATCATTATTTTCTATTCATATTATTTATAGTCACATATATTATTAGCCACATAACAAGTAAGTGGTAGTAGAAACACTGGATCACCAGCCTTTTATCTAAAAGTAAAAAGAAAAAATAATAAAAATTTTGTGTGGAATCCTAGTTAAAAAACACTGCTATAATGTAATTTTAATGTGTTTCCTTCTCCTCTTAAAAGTGTGTTGAATTGGACAATAACTTGTAAGCTCAAGCACTTGGCTGCTACCCAAGAGGTTAGTAGTTCAAATCTACCAGCTGTTCCTTGGAAACCCTATGGGCCAGTTCTATTCTGTCCTAAAAGGACACTATAAGTTGGAATCGACTCGACAGCAACAGGTTTTTCTATTTAAGTTGAAGACGCCTGGTCCCCTGGAAGACTGATCCTTATTTGGATGCTCTCGTTCACCAAGGAGCCCTGGTGGTGCAGTGGTTAAGAGCTTGGCTGATAACCAAAAGGTCAGTAGTCTGGATCCACCAGCTGCTCCTTGGAAACACTATGGGGCAGTTCCACTCTGTCCTATAGGGTCACTATGAGTTGGAATTAACTCGAAGGCAGTGGGTTTGGTTTTTGCCTTTTTTTTTCCACCAAACTGTGGTTCTAAATATTAACAATTTTGGTTAAAAAAAAAAAAAAGTAGTCTGAAATTTGGTGGGAAAAAAAATGACTAGTATAAACAGAGAACTATTGAAATCCACAGGAAAGAAAATCTTTGATGTGATTGAGATGAATAAATAAATCTTTATTGGCAATAAAAAGGACACCATTGAAATGAACACTTCACTCCTTAAGAAGGACATTGCCACAGTCTGGGAGCAGAGACAGTTGCTTTCGTTTTCCTTTTCCTGCCCTCTCTCCTTAAGTGAGAACATCAAAGGATTAGGAGCTAAGAAATTTTGTAAGAGATCTGAAATGAAAATAAAAGGATTATAAAGAGGCCCTTTGTTATGAAGAGCACCCTAAAAAAGTAAATGTTTTGTCTCTCGCTCAGAATTATTTGGAACAATTATTCTTTTTGACTGAGTTCTTTTGGAAGCTTTTGTTTCTCTTGATGTTTCTGGGGCCCTGTCTCTCAAAAGCTAAGAGGGAGCAGGTTAGGGGTTAGTGCTCAAAACCTTTAGACAGCAGTGTGAAGCTGGTTCTAGGTCTGGATCAACCAGAAATGAGGCCAAGGAAAGCTGAAGGTTTTCCTTTTATCCTGCCTGCAGGGCAGAAATGCTGACAGGGAGTTGGGGCAGATGCCCTGCTTGTGAATAAAGCCTTCACCTGTCACAGCATTTCCCTGGTGCTCTCCAGGACTCAAACCCTGGTCTTCCTGATGCTGGGTCCTGTGGTCTTCACCACAGAACTAACACAGGACCTGCGTTGTAGATAACACAAAAGGAAGACGTGAGAATCCTGACCCTGGCTCAATAGTCAGAGCTAGGGTATGGGAAGAAAAAGAGGCATAAGGGAAGTTCTCAAAGAAAGAGTAAATGACATTAAAATCTAAGAGCAGTGCAGAGGAAAGGACACACCCAGTATAATCTTTACAGAGTATAATGACAAACCTGCCTTAAGAATCCCTGGTGGTGTAGTGGTTAAGAGCTACAGCTACTAACCAAAAGGCCAGCAGTTCTAATTCACCAGGTGCTCCTTGGAAGTTCTATCGGGCAGTTCTACCCTGTCCTTTAGGGTCACCATGAGTCAGAATTGACTCAACAGCAACAGGTTTGGTTTGGGTTTTTAAGTCATTTGCCACTACATCAAACTCCTGTATCACTGTTCTACAGAAGACTCTTCTTCCTATTTTTATTTATGGAGGAGTATATCCTTCTCATTACTCCAAAAAAAAAAAAAAAAAACTCTAAGCTAACCTATTTTCATTAGGGTAATTTTTTCAAATACAGATAAAAATATAGTGTCATGATTCCATTTCTTGTGATGCAATGTCTTTCCTTTTATTGCTTCTTGGGACTGTTTGAATTCCTTCCACTCTCTTCTTATCACAAACTTACCTACTTATCTTGGCCTATTTATTATTATAAATAATCTTCTCCCAAAACATATGGGGCTATCAGACAGGCATTTTAAATGTTTATTTCTTGCCTGTGTCACATGGTAATTCTATTTGGTGGGAAGGATGTTCCATGGAGCACTTAGAGAAATGTTCTCCTCTTTGGGCTGCAGGCTTTTTTTGAGCTTTGATCCGATTTTCCCAGTTGACTTGTCCTTGAGCAGAATGCAATTTAGCCAGGCACACTGTTAGGTTACAGAGAGAGTTCACAAATTTCCCTGCTTTCAGACAAGCCGGCCTCTTAGTAAAGATGCTGGAGGATATACTATAACATAAAACGCCCAGGATATTCCCCGAGAAATAGAAGGCCTTAGAAAATTTCTATTTCCTTTTTAAGTATGTGGCTCCATCCCTACCCTCTGAGTAGAAAACGACTTCCCCCAAAGCCCCAAATGATGGAAGAAAAAAAAAAAGAAGACGACAAGAGTGTGAGTCAGAGCGTGGTTTATCAGTGCTTACTTATTCAAAAGGAACCCTGGTGGTACAATGGTTAAGTGCTTGGTTGCTGACCAAAAGGTTGAGGGTTTGAACCCATTAGGGATCCATGGGAGAAAGAAGTGTTGGTCTGCTTCCATAAAGATTACAGCCTTGGAAGTCCTACAGGGTCGCTGTGAGTTGGGATCAACTCAGCAGCAATGGAATGGCTACTCAAAGCCCCAGAATCAGAAGTTTGAGAGGGTTGGTCACCAACTCACCCTCCCACAGGTACCACCAATTATGTCCATCTGGGTACCTGAGCTTGCTTTACATCAAAAGTGGGAAATGACAAAGGGTCCTCAGCCCTGTGTATACCTTAGAAACACCTGGGGACATTTACAAACTCTCAGTGCCCAGTCCCAGCTCAGAAAGTCTGATATCAGTAGTTTTAAATGCTCCCCAAGTGATTCTAAAAACAGCCTAGGTGGAGAAACACTGACCTAAGGTACCTTCCTAATTTTCCTTAATTTCATCTCAGCCGCCACAGAGGGGCGGAGCCTTCTAATATGTAGTTCTCAAAACTTGGCCCCAAGCCAGTAGCCTCAGCATTGTTTGGGAACTTGTTAGAACTGCAAATTATGCATCCCCACCCCCACTGCATTAGAAATTCTGGCATAGAGTCCAGAAATCCACATTTTAGCAAGCCCCGCAAGTGGTTCAGAGGCCCTGGGTGGCGCAAAAGGCTAAGCACCCAGCTACTAGCCACATGGTCACAGCTACGAAAACCCTATGGAGTAGTTGTCTGCAGACATGGAGTCGCCATGACTCAGAATGGATTTGATGGCAACTAACAACCACCATGTGATTCAGATGCACAATAATGTTAAGAGCCACTGCTAACTGCTATTAATACATTAAAGTTTTTTCAGATTTTAAAGTTCCACAGCACGGAATGACAAAAGGAACATCTCATTCCTGAAACTTGGCTTAAGAAAACAGCCAGTGCTGTTTCTTAACCCTCTGTTTTCAGCATTATCCATAAAAACTCAGATCTGATACCTACATCTGCTCATTTAAAAAAAAAAAAAAAAAACTGTGCCTTGGGTGAATTTTACAGTGCAAATTAGTTCCTAGTTCAAAAATTTATACACAAATTGTTTTGTGACATTGGATGCAATCCCAACAATGTATCAACATTCTCCCCCTTTCCACCTGGGTTTGCTGTGTCCATTTGCCCAGTTTTCCTGTCCCTTTCTGACTTCTCCTCTTTGCTTTTGGGCAGGTGTTGCCCATTTGGTCTCATATACTTGAGCACATTGCTTACATGTGTTATCGTTTGTTTTATACGCCTGTCTAATCTTTGACTGCAAGGTGGACTATGGGAGTGGCTCATATCTGAGTTAGCAGGGTATTTAGGGGCCATAGTCTCGGGGGTTCCTCTAGTCTCTGTCAGACCAGCAAGTCTGGTCTTTTTTTGTTAATTTGAATATTGTTCTACCTTTTACTCCCACTCTGTCCAGGACCCTCTATTGTGATTCCCTTCAAGAGCAGTTGGTGGTGGTAGGTGGGTACTATCTAGTTCTTCTAGATGAAGCTTAGTTTGGTGGAGGCTGTGGTTCCTGTGGCCCGTTAGTCCTTTGGACCGGTATTTTCCTTGTGTCTTTGGTTTTTTTCATTCTTCTTTGCTCTGAACAGGATGGGACCAATAGATACATCTTAGACGGCCACTCACAAGCTTTTAAGACCCCAGGTGCTACTCACCAAAGTAGGATGTAGAACATTTTCTTTATGAACTATGTTATGGCAATTGACCTAGATGTCCCCAGAAACCATGGTCCCCAGCCTCAGCAACTTGGTCCCTCAAAATGCTTAGATGTGTCTAGGAAGTTTGTATGACATTGCCTTGGTCAAATTGCGCTGACTTCCCTTATATTGTATGCTGTCTTTCACTTTACCAAAGTTAGCAATTGTCTACTATTTAGTTGGTAATTTCCCCTCCCCGCCACTCCCCTCCCTCAGAGCCATCAAAGATTGTTCTTTTTTCAGTGCATAAAGATTCCCTTGAGTTTTTATAATAGTAGTCTCCTATAATATTTTTCCTTTCGTGATTGACATTTCACTCAGCATATTGCCCTCCAGATTCATCCATGTTGTGAGAGGTTTCACAGATTCATCATTGTTCTTTATTGTTGCATAGTATTCCATTGTGTGTATATACCATAATTTGTTTATTCATTCATCTGTTGATGGGCACTTATATTGTTTCCATCTTTGTGCTACTGTGGATAATGCTACAATGAACGTGAGTGTACATACATCTATTCGTGTCACAGCCCTTATTTCTCTCAGATATATTCCTAGGAGTGGGATTGTTGGATTGTATGGTATTTCTATTTCTAATTTTTTAAGGATGTGCCATATCATTTTCCACGGTGGTTGCACCATTTTACATTCCCACCAGCAGTGTGTAAAAGTTCCAATCTCCCTGCAACCTCTCCAACATTTGTTATTTCCTAGTTTTTTATTAATGCCAGTAGTGTCGGGATGAGGTGGCATCTCATTATAGGTTTGATTTGCATTTCTTTAATGGTTAGTGATCAAGATGCATTTCCTCCTGTGGCTATTAGCTGCCTGAATGTCTTCTTCGGTGAAGTGTCTGTTCATACACTTTTTAATTGGGTTGTTTGTCTTTTTGTTGTTGAAGTATTTTACAGATTTTAGAGGTTAGACCCTGTCGGATATGTTGTAGCCAAAAATTTTTTCCCAGTCTGTAGGTTCTCTTTTCACTCTTTTGGTGAAGTCTTTTGATGAGCGTAAGTGTTTGATTTTTAGGAGTCCCCCTTTACCTAGTTTATCTTCTGGTATTTGTGCATTGTTATGATTTGTGTTATATTTACTCTATGTATTAGGGCCCCTAGCATTGTTCCTATTTTTTCTTCCATGATCTTTATTGTTTTAGATTTCATCTGTTCATTTTTTAATGTAAGTTTTTGCTATTGTCAGATTTTTTCCCCGATCGGATATTTGTCTTTAATTTATTTTATTATAGTAAATTAAAAAAAAAAAAAAAACCCTTTGCTATCAAGTTGATTCCAACTCATAGCAACCTTGTAGGACAGAGTAGGACTGCCCCATAGGGCTACCAAGGAGCAGCTGGTGAATTCAAACTGGCAACCTTGTGGTTAGCAGCTGAGCTGTCAACCACTGCACCACCAGGGCTCTGTAGTAAAAATATTTACCATTTCTGCAATCTTCCCCATTTAAATATTTTAATGGACTATATAATCTGAAGTTAAACCAAGAGGTTTGAGCCCTTAAACTCAAAGATTGTCTTAACCAGACTTCCTTAAAGTTGATTCTTTATGTAAAATTGAATAGTAGCAAATGGCTTGATTTGGAACAGTTCTTTTTCTAAAAGTTTGAAACTTAAACTGGCTGCTCAGACATGAGTTGGCAAGGGAACACTCAGTAAAATAGCATTAAGACATTGGCCTCAGGCTAGCTGTGAACTGATTATGTTTGGGTTTAAAGAAAGACAGAAAAACAAAAAGTTGATAAAAAGCTTTTAAATCCATGCTTGATCTTTTTTTTTTTTCCCCCTCATCCTCTTTTGGGTTCTTTCCTTCAAGGAAATTGCATAACAGCAGAAGAGACTTTTCAGGGTCAGCCATGGGTGGGTAGGCGGTAAAAGGGTAGTCTCCTCCATTTCTTTTGAATGACAATTGCTACAAAAAAAAAAAGAGAGAGAGAGAGAAAGCTCTAAAAAATAACTTCTTGAAATGTTTTTGAATTAAGAGAAAAAGTTAGTATAAAACTATAAGAGAACAACCACAGTGAACATTTACAGACTATGGGTTCCCATTTTTAACAAACCCGTTACCATTGAGTTGATTTCGATCCATAGTGACCCTATAGGACAGAGTAGAACTGCCCCATAGAGTTTCCAAGGAGCGGCTGGTGGATGCAGACTGCTGACCTCTTGGTTAACAGCTGAGCTCTTAACCAGTGTGCCACCAGGGTTCCTTTTTAGCCAAACCAAACCAAAAACCAAACCCAGTACTGTCGATTCCGACTCATAATGACCCTGTAGGACAGAGCAGAACTGCCCCATAGAGCTTCCAAAGAGAGCCTGGCAGATTCAAACTGCCTACCCTATGGTTACCATCTGTAGCACTTAACCACTACGCCACCAAGGCTTCATTTTAACAAAAGGGGCATACAATTTAAGGGTTTCCAGTTTTATGGTGGCTTTTTCCCTAGTAATTATATTAAAAAAAAAAAAATTATATATGGAATGTGAAAACTGCTTTCTTTAAAATAACCGCAACATACAAAACATCATAGAAAAGCATGTGGGTGTTAGAAAAAAGTATGAAAAGAATTCAAAAGAGCAACCAAAAAAGTAGAAAATAAGGACTATTTAATTTGGTTATGTTAAAAATATAGACTTCAAAGATGCAATTCTTAAAAGGAAGTTGGTAAGAATTATCTCAAGACAAACCCTGTGAGGTACTTGGCTACATTCTGCATGTCTGCTACTTCCTGCTCTACTGTCAATGGAAAAAATCTTTCTGTAACTTTGCTTTCCATATCAACAGAGGTAGCTGATGGGATTGATGAATACCTCATCTCTTCTGTGTGAGATGACAACATAGGTAATAGACCAACCCACTACAGTCCACTCTGATTTTGAGGCTATCTGTGGTCCACTCAAGAAGCTACCTCTGGGCTAACAATAGCCTGGTACTGTTTCTCTGAGCAGGGAGCATGGCTCAGGCAATTCACACAAGAAAGGAAAGTGGGGAAAGGCTGACAAGTTCATTGGCATGGCCCATGGAGCTTCATTGCTGATCTCTGGTAGAGTCATGGCTAGAACTCGGGCCTTCTTAATTTTCCGAAATTATAGCCAAAAATGTAATTTTCATTCAACTACACATTAACAAGTTAATATCTTTAAGACAAGAAAAGAGCATAAATATAATTGCCCTTTTCTCTATACAGTAAAACTTGCAAAAGCTGGAATCTGTGAAAGGCAGAAACCTGCCAGCGAAGAAAAACTCAAATATCTTCCACTAATAGTGAGTGATACAAAAATGGTAAAACTGCACCCTGTCAAAGGTGGAAAACTTGCAAGACCCAGAAAAACAAGGCATTCGCATAGAGTTCCGGTTCTCACAGGTTTCACTATATTAACATGATTCAAGGTGTATTTCATGAAAAGCAGGTGTTCTATGAGATACTAAAAGAAATTTGTTAAAAAAATTAAATGTTAGGAATATTATGGATAAATATTTTAAGATATGTTATACTGATAAGTATATGTGGGTGTATATGTGAAAAAAAAATTATTTCTCTTCTTTATTGCCATGGGGTCAATTCTGACTCATAGCGACCCTAAAGGACAGAGTAGAACTTGCCCCATAGGATTTCCAAGGAGTGACTGGTGGATTTGAACAAGCCATAGCTCTTAATCACTACGCCACCACGGTTTCCCAAAAAAGTAAAAAAAAAAAAACCCCACGTTTTTTATGTGTAGAGCAATTACTAGACACCTACGTTCAATTGTAATTTTTCTTATATGACAATCTGCTTTATGAGGTGGGAAAGCATAGAAATTAGTGCAGGCAATAGTACAAGCTCAAGACATTCATTCTGAATATTGATTCATAAACAATATTTATCAAGCATTCTTTCATTTTTGCAAGACATTTATAAGATTGGCTTGGGTAAATGCTGTGCTTTTTTTTTTTTCTAGTCACAATAGATAGTTGTAATATTCGTTGAATTTTCTTGGCTCTTGACCTCCACAGCTCTTACTGGTGTTCCTTTGATTCACTACCACTTACAAAGATGTTCCCTGGTCAAATATCTTGGGGAAATGTTGCCCTCAGTGATGCTTCTAGCTTAGAGGAAGAGAATAAAGGGAGCATGTTACTCTCAACACATATAAGCACCATAAGTAACCTGATAAATAATGTAAAGAGGGCAGTAGCTCCATGACTTTTGTGTCTGCTTCTGTGGAGGAAACAGGAGTCAGCCATCCTCACAGCTTCACAGTTTCTCTGCTGCCACTAGGGGAAAGGCTGGAAAACACTCAATTCTACTATCCCAAGAATTTTCCATTGCTACCTGCTTCCAGTCTCCTTTTCCATCTGTTGTCACCAGTCTGGAAACCCGGGTGGTGTAGTGGTTAAGTGCTACAGCTGCTAACCAAAAGGTGGACAGTTCAAATCCACCAGGCACTCCTTGGAAACTTTATGGGGCAATTCTACCCTGCCCTATAGGGTCACTATGAGTCAGAATCGACCCAACGACAGTGTTTTTTTTTTTTTACAGG
The DNA here is from genome assembly GCF_024166365.1 of Elephas maximus indicus. Lineage (NCBI taxonomy): Eukaryota > Metazoa > Chordata > Mammalia > Proboscidea > Elephantidae > Elephas > Elephas maximus. Next base: position 68,503,347 of record NC_064829.1, on the reverse strand, counting down.
TCACCAGTCTACTGCTGCTGCTTGACCACTCAGCTAACCCTAGGGCTCCTCTTCCTCCTCCTTAAGAGGGAGTGGGCTGGAGAGGCCCAAGTGAAGTCATGGCTGAGGAAAGTGAAAGTCAGCACTAAAAGTATTACAGCTTTTCTTCCACGAACCACACGTTGGCTCAGGTAGAAAACACCTAAGTGAAATGGTGTCTTAAGGGAGTACGAAACTGATGAGAAGGGTGATGCAATCTAGATATAAATATGAAAAAGTAGAAAAATTCAAGTTCTTAAAAAGAAATGGAGCACTGATGAGGAATTACAAATGCATAAAATTTATAACAAAGATGATATAAGAAAAGAAAAGTGAAATGGGATGCCCTTACGAGACCTCAGATTTAGGGGTAAAATCTGGAAAAATTATATCTTGAATGTGTAAAGTGGGTTTTTGTTTTCCTGGGAAGGGAGAAATAAATTTGCCTTCAAAGTAAAAACCAAAAACCAAACCTAGTGTTGTTGAGTTGATGCCAACTCAGTCACCCTACAGGACAGAGTCGAACTGCCCCATAGGGTTCCCAAGGCTGTAATCTTTACAGAAGCAGACTGCCACATCTTTCTCCCACAGACCAACTGGTGGGCTCAAACTGCACCACCAGGGTTCCTGCCTTTGAGGCAGATAGTCCTTAATTCAGAGAAAACAACTCAAATTAAAAAAAAAAATAGGCTCTTCAGTTGAACGAATGTAAAGTATTCACACATTCTAGGGTGAAACTGTGATGTCATCATTAACTAAATATAAATTGATTTATATTTATATACTTGACTCATTTAATTATTCTTCCTCATTACACTATACACTCCATATCGGTGGGAACCATGGAAGCCTACTCAGTTCACCATGCTCTCCTGAGCCCATGCAGTCCAGCCCAACACATAGTAGGCACTCACATATCACAGATGCGTAAATGTATTAATAAAGCAAGAATCACTGATGGTAAGAACATAACTTACAAAGTACTGGGGGAGGAGTAGCCCATCACCAGCGCTTATCTTGGAATTGCTAGCTCCAATCGGTAACGCGGTCATCATGAATGATTTGCATATGTGCTAAAAATCTGAAACTAACACTACAGGCATGTTTAGTATAGCATTTATCTGAAAGACCAGAGTGTAAATTATATTTATCTTTCGCTGTTTCTCTATTATCTTAAATTCGTGAATAATGACTCATCTTTTTCTTGTTTAGTTGCATCTATTAAAGGTCACTTCAATCATAGCTGCCTCACGATAATCCTTTTATTCTCTTTTATTGGACTCAGAAAACTGTATATGTGCCGATTGCAAAGTAAAATGGAACTTTCTAATTAAGCTGTTTACATGTATATTTTTTCATATCAAAGATAGGTGACGATAGAAGGAATATGCTTGAGTACAAATGAATCCCTTCTTTTACTATCTTACCATGATCTCTGAAAGTGTCTTTCACCAGAACTCATTTTTATAATAACCTGAATTACTTTGTTTAAAAAAAAAAAAAAAAACTTTAATCTTCAGATGTTGAAATGAGCCATTTTCTTCTGCAAATTTCTTAGAGTCCTATTACAGTAGGACAATGATCAGGTCCCAGCTTGGTCATTTAATAACCTGAGACAAGCCATTTAGCCATAAAGCCTCAGTTTCCTCATCTATACAATTCAAGTTAAAAAATGCCTACTTTAAAGGGTTGTTTTAGGATAAAATTATTAGGATACATACAATATAGGTGCTCTGTGCTGGCAACTTGACTGTGCCCAAAGAGTATCAGCTCTTCTTGATAATAATGACCGCCTTCTACCTCTTATACATAGCCACGTACATAGTGCTGGGTAGTTCTGAGCATTTGACTAATACTAACTCGTTGAGCCCTCATATCATCTGTCTCAGTCACCTAGTGCTGCTATAATAGCAATACCACAAGTGGATGGCTTTAACAAAGAGAAGTTTATTCTCTCACAGTCTAGTAGGCTAGAAGTCCAAATTCAGGGCATTACTGGCTCCAGAGGAAGGCTTTCTTTCTCTGTTGGCTCTGGAGGAAGGTCCTTGTCATCAGTCTTCCCTTGGTCTGGGAGTATCTCAGCACTGGAGCCTCAGGTCCAAAGGATGCGCTCTGCTCCCAGCACTACTTCCTTGGTGGTATGAGGTTCCCTTGTCTCTGCTCGCTTCTCTCTTTTGTATCTCAAAAGAGATTGGCTTAAGACACTATCTAATCTTATAGACCTCGTCAGTATAACTTCCACTAATCCATCTTATTATATCATACTGATAGGATTTACAACACATAGAAAAATCACATCAGAAGATAAAATGGTAGACAATCATACAAGGAATTCATGACCTAGGAAGGTGACAGATATTTTTGCGGGACACAATTCAATCCATGACATCATCCTTTTCAAGTAAGTACTATTATTATTCCCAATTTACAGATGAGGAAAGTGGGTGCAGGGAGATTGAATGGCCTTCCCAGACTCACACAGCTGCTACATTGGAGAACTGGGCTTTGGATCCTGGCATTCTAACTCCAGAGTGCAGGTGCTTAATAATTTCACTCCAGCCATTCTTGTAGTTTTTTAAAAAGCAGGTCACTCTCCCATACGCAACAGAAAAGTACCTGCCCTGTTAACTTAAACCGACATGTATGATGACCATTCTAAAAAACCATAGCTGTTACCTAGGCCAGAAAGATCTTCTGTGCTTAGGAAAGGCCTCCACATCAGCCTTTCCCTGTGTGAGCATCCATCCATTCATTTTTTGTTCTGTCATATTTAAGACATAAATTTCCATGCAGTTGTTTGAATGCAGTGCATTTATAATCTTCTTTAAAACTATGTTTGCAATTTGACTGTTTACACGGAGTGTTCTTTGAATATCGTTCATGTTATTTTCGTTTAAGTGTCTAGTTCAGCTTGATGCTGAATGTTAGGGAAATTTCTTAGGTAATTTTCCAGATAGTCCAAAATGATTTAAAACCATGGAGTTGCCTTCACAATATAAAATATATAGTCAATGAATTACCTTGTTAAGAGAGGGAGAGGATTTCTGGAGACATCTTTTATATGAAAAAAATTTTTTAAGGATAAAAGAGAGTAAGTACAGAATTGGATGGAGGTGAACTTACTCCCTCTTACAGAGCATTATCAAGAGCTGAGAGTATGTGTGATCCTCTTCCGGGCATTTACTCCGCCAACACCAAGTGATTACTACCACATTTGGAGAGATTTGTAACAATAAGTTTGAATAGTAGGGTCTGACTGCAATTCTGCCAGGTCCTCAGATACTTCCACTGAAAGGGAAAATATGTGATAAGAATCTCTATCACATGATGAAAATGTGATATCATTAAAATACAGATACAGATATAGGCTTTAAAGTAACCTGTTTATATGTTAAGAGGAAACCCTGGTGGCGTAGTGGTTAAGTGCTAAGGCTGCTAACCAAGAGGTCGGCAGTTCAAATCCACCAGGCGCTCCCTGGAAACTCTATGGGGCAGTTCTACTCTGTCCTGTAGGGTCGCCAGGAGTTGGAATCGACTCAACGGCAGCGAGTTTGGTTTACATGTTAAGAAGAGCCCTTAGAATAGGGACTGTGTGGAACGTGTGGCTAATTGCCTCCAGGAACAACTGCCTCCTTTGCTATGGGACCAGAAGAATAGGATGGTGCTCAGCTACCATTACTGAACATTTTGATCAAAGGTTCTATGGAAGAATCCTGATCCAAAAGGGAAAAAAATGCAGAAGAGAATTTCAAATTCTCATGGAATCCAGGCTTTCTGGAGCTATAGAACCCCTGAAACTATTGCCCTAAGCTTTAAATCTTAAACCTGAAACCAAAAATATCCCTTGAAGTCTTCTTAAAACCAAACAGTTTAGCTTAACTGGTAAAGAATGTCTGCCTGGAGTATTGTACTCTTTTAAGATCTATCACTATGGGATCAAACTGACAACAGCAGCTCAAAAGATCAGACAGGAAACTTGGGGGGCTGTGAGTTTATGCCAATGGGGGAGAACCAACTCAGATAAGGAGGATGAGAATGGTTGCACAACTCAAAGAATATAATCAATGTCACTGAATTGCACATGTGGAAACTATTGAATTGGTGTATGTTCTGCTATGTGTATTCTCAACAACAACAAGAGAAAAAGAAGTAAATTAAAAAAAAAAAAAAAAAAAGAGGAGTCCCTGGATGGTGCAAATGGTTACTGTGCTTGGCTGCTAACTGAAAGGATGGACTTTGGCGTCCATCCAGAGGCTCCTCGGAAGAAAGACCTGGCAACCTACTGCCAAAAAATCAGCCACTGAAAACCCTGTGGAGCACAGTTCTACTCTGAAACATATGGGTCACTATAAGTCAATGCAAAGACAACTAGATAGATTAAAATCATATACTATATTGACCACAAACACAGACATTGACAGAAGAAAGACATTTTCAATTATTACTTCAGCAAATACTTTTAGATGGTGGTTATGCATCAGACACATTAGGTTCTGTAGCTACAAAGACCTAGATCATGTTTTCAAATTCTTACAGAAAAATGTGAAGACAGACATATGAACAGAAAATCAGCACATGGCATTAAACATACTTTAATACACATAGGCATATAATCTTAAAGGAGCTCGAAAAAGACTGGAACGGCATCAGCAGTTATTAGCTTCAGGTCCACAAGTTCCCGAGTTTCAAGTGTCCCCTTCACTGTGTATAAAGGACATGTATATAACTGTGCTTTTCTCCTGGGAGAGGCGTAACAGCCCTCCTCAGAAACGGAAAGAGGTCTGTGGACCAAAAAAGGTTAAAGGCCACTGAAGACCCCGTGCTGACATACTAAGGGTCTGGATTTCCATCCTGAGGGTTGTGTGAAGCCAGTTTTAAACAAGGGAAACCTCTTAATCAGATGTGAATTTCAGTACAAGTGTCCTGACTTTGGGCTACAGCAGGAAAGAGTACGGATTTGAGCGGAGAATGATGGTGGCCCAAAATGCAATTAAGAGGGTGTATGATGAATATTCAAGGCAAAACTTTAGAAGTGGTTGACCTCAGGCAGTGTCTACATAAATGAGTTAAGGGAAATATCTAGGAGGCACAATCGACAGGACTTTGGGATGATTAGATACGAGAGATGAAAGAGGTAGCTTGGACAACAGGGAAGATCTGGGGAGACATTTGCTGAATAAAGGATGTGAAGCATACCGGGCGAGGCTTGGTGCAAAGAGAAGGAAAGATGAATTCCATCTGGAACATCTGACTTTGAAGTATTAATGAGACAACCAATAAAAATGCTCACCCAGTAATAGTTGGATATACGAATCTAGAGCTCATTACAGAAATACAAGCTAGAGATCAAGATCTGGAAGTCAACAAGTCATTTAGCCTGTAATTGCTGCCAAATGAGGACCTGAGATTACACAGCAACAATGAGCAGTGTGAGAAGAGCGGTATTTCAAGTAATATTTAAAGGACAGACAAGAAAGAAAAGGCTAAGAAACAATTTTGAAGAAACAGCCAAGGAAATTGGAAGGAAACCAAAAGAACATGTTGCCAAAAAACTCTCCTCACTTGACTTCCAAGAAGAAAGTAGTAATTAATCAACAATGACAAATTTGTATTTCTTTAAGAAATACAAAGAACTAAATGTCTTCCCTAAGATTATTGAATACAATAGAAAGTATGGGTGTTATATCGTTGCTCTTTCCTTTGGATGGTGGACATGGAGTTGTTGCCTGGGTTTCATTAGGGTAAATACCAAGAAAAGAAATCAGCACGAGGGAGTCAGACAATTTTTCCTGAGAGCCAGGCGATGTCGACTCACTCTCCTGAGGCTATCGCCTCAACCCTTCTTCCTTATAGGAAGAGCTAGATTCCAGGGACAGGCTAAAATGCTTGATACTCACTTTCCTAGCTTTTATTTCAACTAGGGACAGAAATACAACACTGTTATTGTGAATAAAAAGGAGCCGTGGTGGTGCAGTGGTTAAATCTTTGCCTGCTAACCGAAATGTCAGCAGTTCAAACCCACCAGCCTCTCCAGCAGGATGTGGCAGCCTGCTTCCATAAAGATTTATAGTCTTAGAAACTTTATGGGGCAGTTCTGCTCTGTCCTATAGGGTCACTGTGAGTTGGAGTTGACTCGATCGCAATGGGTTTGGTTTGGGGGTTTTATGGTCAATAAGCATAAAGGAAAGTAATGGGAGGGGTCTTTTGAAAACTATTTTCTACTGAGGAAAGAAAGAAGAGGCAAGCGCAAGGTGCCCTCTTGGATGCAACTCCCGTTCCACTCCTGTCAACCCTGCTCTTTTCCTGAGTTCGAAGACAATTTTATGAGGATATGATACAGGAAGCTGCTACAGCCATCTCGTATCCATAAATGTAGACATCGCTGATATACTGAGGATAGCAGAGCTTACAAACTGAAGGAAATTGGATCCTGGATAACATTATCGGATGCTTAAAACAAACCTAAAAGCACTCACCTCTGGACTTCTTGTTATGAGAGAAAATAATCAACCCATATTTTTTAACCACCAGCCATCTGCCGGTTTGTCATACTCTGGTGGTTTTCATGTTGCTATAGTGCTGGAAGCTATGCCGACAGTATTTCAAATACCAAGAGGGTTAACAATGGCGGACAGGTTTCAGCAGAGCTATCAGACTAAGGCAGACTAGGAAGAAAGGCCTGGTGATCTAGTTCTGAAAAATGGCCAATGAAAACATTATGGATCACAACAGAACACTGTCTGACTCACTTGCTTTGGATGTGTCATCAGGACAGATCAATCACTGGATGTTTGGTGAAGTAGATGGCCAACAAGGGTATGGGAGACCCTCCGTATGATGGATTGACACAATAGCCACAGCGGTGGACTTGAACATACTGGCAATTGTGAGAACGATGCAGGACCAGGCAATGTTTTGTTCTGGTCTATGTAAGGCCACCATGAGTTGGAGTCGACTCAGCGGCAGCTAACAACAAATAACATATCGTTTAAGTAATTTTTAGTCAGATATCCTATTACTTGTAGTTAAGAGCATTCTCAATAATATACCCTATATACTCAAGGGCCTAAGCAATGCTATTTAGAAATAAATTGAATAAACTCACTTGCCCTGACTAGGAATGACACAGTGCTTCTTCTGAAAATAAAATCAGACTCTGCAAAGTGCCAACAAATATAATTCAATATCTTTCCCTATTACAATGAAAATGCATGTTTTGACAAAGACAATTGAAGTGTACAGCCTGAAAAATCTATTTGGCTCATGCAAGGTTCAAGATTAATGGTTCTGGGAAATTTTGGAAGATTTGAGCTGAAATGCAAGAAATTAAAAAGCCATGTGCCTATCTGTTTTTTTAACTTCCACAGAGAAAGAACAGAACAGTATGTTAAGAGAACAGATTAAGATTTCCAAACAGACTTTTCTCCCGTGCCTCATCTTGAAGTTTCAGGCCAGTTTTGTGTGCGTGTGTTTTTTTCCTTACTTCCAAATACAATGCCTCGCAGTAGTTATCAGTGTAAATTTCTATAAAAATAACATTATAGATAGCAGCAAATAAAACCTTTAGGCCAGAATTAAAACACAGAAAGAAATCAAATAGATGCACATCATAAGAGCCAAAGCCTCTTTCTGGCAGGTGTCATTCAGGTAAATAACGCATATAACAAGCTGGCTTTCTTTTATCTTTCTAAATTGTTAGAGTCCTTCAGAGGAATGGTAGGAGTCTACAGCTTCCAAGGGTGCCTAGGAACATTCCTTTTCATTCCTAATAATCCTCTTTATTCTTAGATCAATAGACAGATAGCTGCTGTTGAGTCAACGCTAACATACAGCCCTCTACTGGCCCTCTACTTCACCAAACATTATGTCCTCCTCCAGCTATTGATCCCTGGTGATGTGTCCACCAAAAATGAATTGGACAATGTTCTGTCGTGATCCATTAGGTTTCTATTGGTTAATATTTGGGAGTAGATCACTAGCTGTTTCTTCCTAGTCTTAGTTTGGAAGCTCTGCTGAAATCTGTCCACCATGGGTGACCCTGCTGGTTTTTTAAATACTAGTGACATAGATTCCAGCATTACAGCAACACACAAGCCACCACTGTACAATAAACTGACAGACAAGCGGTGGCCTTTAGTCTTAAGACCTATAAAATTAGCAGTGTGTTAGCTGTTTGTATGGAAAGGATTGGCAAGTGTTACTGGTACTAATCTATTATATCTGAGTCAGCAAATAAGAAAGTTCTCATACAAGCTCTGGATTTAACCAAAATTTATTCTTGTGGTGGTGGAAGTCAATTTTATGAAGCACCTAGGGTGGTCCCCTACTGAGGCTACATGAAACAGAATCCCCTGAGTGTGTTATAAAGTCTCAGTAAACTTTCCTTTACCCCCAATACAATCCAGCTCTTAGAGCCACTAGGAAAATACTATCTGCCTCAAATCGCCCAAGTGGTTTTAGCAAAGTCATCAAGGCTTTTCTTGACTGTGTAAGAATACATCGATTGCATTGAAATTTTCTATTTGTTCAAGAATTAACTCTTTCCATCTGGCCCAGGAGACCCATGAAATCCAACAATAATGGTAAGGGTCCTATGACAATGATTTGGGTGAACAGGAGACTGTAATGCACTTACAATGAATAGAAACATGGTGCTCACAAATAGGCCTCTCCAGATGCTGGGAGGGAGCAATCATCAGTGCCTTTCTTCCAAGTAAGATATTGCTAGTTGGCTTTGTTTGTGAGAAATATATTGGGTTTGTCTGGAGTCCCAGGTGTTGTTACTCATTGATTCCGAGGTAGGGGAAACCCTTTTTGAAAAAGTTGGAGGTTCAAAATTACAAGCTCGATCTAATACTCTTCTACGAGCAAAACTACATTCTGAACAGATCCACAGGCAGGGTTGAAAGCCAATTATCATTATTATTTTAACAAAGCCTAATCATAAAAAATTCGTAGGGTTAGCACTATATCAAGGAAATTTCAACATCATCATTTCACACACAAGCTATACAAATCAGTAGCTAGAAGAGCAAAAGTTCAAAACATCCTTGAGTTCTTGGGTGCCAGAAAATTCCTCCATATTAGTAAATACTTTAATGACAATCTTTATTATGATAGTAGAAACTTTTCAATGTCTGCTAGGTCAAGGAAAGTCTTCCCTCACATGGTTTTGAAAGTTTCTGTTCATGCTTAATCCTTTGATTTAGCCATCTTGACAATTTGGCTGGCATTTCTCAACAGTGCATTAAAATAACCAAGGCACTGTTCACTTTTCATTAAGGCCTGACTAGAAAAACCCTGTTTATAATTTCATTTTTTAATGTGAACATACTGACCCAACAGAAGTCTAGGGTTGCAGCTATGAACAGGCAAAGCAGGACTCTAATGGTGTGAATGATGTAAATGGTACGAAACCGAAAGCCTTTGTGTTCCCCACTTACAGGTGCCTGAAATTGCCACCTGTAGCAACAGTTAAGTTACTTAGAGTAAGGTAGTGTTTGCTAAAGGTTCCTTTTTAAGATATAAATACATTATCTTGTTAAAACCAAACTAAACCCGTTGCCATCGAGTCAACTCCAAATCATAGTGACCCTATAGGACAGAGTAGAACTGCCCCATATGGTTTCCAAGGAGCACCTGATGGATTTGAACTGCTGATCTTTTGGTTAGCACTTAACCACTATGCAACCAGGGTTTCCTGCTGTTAGTTGAGTCAAATCAGCTCCAACTCATAGCAAACTTATGTATAACAGAACAAAACTTTGTCTCAACCCGTGCCATCTTCATTATTACTGTTATATTTGAGTCCACTGTTTTGGCCTTGGTGTCAATCCATCTCGTTAAGGGTTTCCCTCATTATTATCTTGGACTACCATTAATGTCTTGATCATTAGCAGTCACTAAAAACTAACTCATTTGATGACCACGGAGAAGATCCTGAAAATCAGGACAGGTATATGTTTTAGAGGGAGGCAGGATCCTGGTGGCACAGTGGTTAAGAGCTCAGCTGCTAACCAAAAGGTCAGCAGTTCAAATCTACCAGTCGCTCCTTGGAAACCCTACGGGGCAGTTCTACTCTGTCCTACAGGGTCACTATGAGTTAGAATCGACTCAGTTGCAACGGGTTTGGTTTTGGTAGGGTGAAAGCAGAAGATCAGGAGAAATTTTTAGAGAATGAGAAAGGTAGGATGATGGGAAATTCTGAGAAATTAGAAAACACCAGCAAATCCCTAGCTTCTAAGTGAAGCGAACAGTTTAGAGAAATCAAAATTCACAGATGTTACGTACTGGCCTAGTGCTAGTCCAATATGAGTGACAGATTAATCTATAGTCCTACCCTTGGATTGAAAAGGACACTATAAGCAAATCATAGATATTTAGAACCTTCTGTATTAGTCAGGGAAACCCTGGTGGTGTCATGGTTAAGAGCTATGGCTGCTAACCAAAAGGTCAGCAGTTCAAATCCACCAGGTGCTCCTTGGAAACCCTATGGGGCAGTTCTACTTTGTCCAATAGGGTCGCTATGAGTTGGAATTGACTCCACAGCAGCGGGTTTGGTTTTTTTAATGTTAGTCAGAATCGACTCAACAGCACACAACAGCAACATATTTCAGATCAATATGGTATTTTGAAATTAATGTACCAAGACAAGGAAGCCTGTATGTGTATATTTGCTATCTATTTATGCAAATATGTGTATGTGTTCCAGGAATAATATTTTGAAACATATGAATGTGATTCTTTTTTCCTGATATCTAGCTGGAGGGACACACAGCCTCAGGAGAATTGAGATCGATTGAGCAACAATAGGCAGAAAACGAGTCCATGTACGGTTTTTGACTTATAACATAGTGTCCTGAGGTACAAAGTAGAGACTATAATTTTGAAAAAACAGGCTTTGTTGAAAGGAAAATGGATTTTCTAATGATAAAATGTCCCTTTATAAATCAAGAGTCAAAATCAATGAGGAAGCCAGAAGCTCTTCTTCCTGTTTGGATCTGTCAGACAAGACCCTCCCATGGGGTGCCCCTGAGCCCACACATGGCAGTCACTCGTGGTATAATAGAAACGATAGAGTCTTTACACAGGGAGGGGACCTGAGACAATAGTCCCTCACAACCAGTTGATGGTATGGAAGGGATCATGAATTTTCCAAGTGTTTCTCCCGTGTGAAGACTCAGAAGAATATTGAAGGTCCTGGCTGTGACCTTGCCAAGGGCCTTCTCATGAGGGGTGTGTTAAGAACTGAGATGAGTCATAGATTTTACCTACTGCAAACTAATAGGTTAAACTGCCACAATTTCATGAATCTTGGTAGAAAACACGAGACTCAGGGGACAGAGATGAAGGACAGTTTACGAGTCACAGCTATAGCAGTAGCCAGAATATCAGCATTTCTTGTGCTGGTTCTCCAAGCCCTAGTTCCCATAGATCAATACAAAGAGGACTAAATGACAACTACACACAGCCTAAGGAAGCCAAATCATTCATAATGGGCAGAAAACATATGAGCTCTTCGCTCAGAGAGAGGCAGTATCTCTGTCTTCCAAGGCTGCTCAGTATCTAAATACACTTGAAACAAAGTTGGAAACAAAGAGCAATCAATACCGTGCTCACAAGATGTACAGAAATGCCAGCAACCCAAAGACAGTGTTCTCTCAACAAGATGAGCTGACACACTAGCCAGGTGATGCAGGGAAGATCAACCGAACCAGCAATCACCTGAGAGTCACAGTCAAACCTATGTGAATGGGCAGAGTTGCTGACAGTCGAGGTGGTGGCTGGGATAAATCCCTGGGGCAGTCATTGCATATTGCCCATGCCCTGGGAATGAAGCACAAGACAGAGCAAACTCAACGGTGACATCAGAGACCTTTGTACCAAGACAAGCAGGATGAGACTGCTCTACTAGAGTATAACATTCATTCCCCCTAATGTCATGTGGATTCTCTTGTCGACGGATGCCATCTTGGGAAGGAAGAGGGAAAAGAGAGGAACCTCAAGAAAGGTAAAAACTTTACCTGTCAGGGAATTAAACTCTTAATTACCTATTTATTCAAGTAATTCTGAATTAATCTGAGAGACTCTATCTTGAATGGAAGAAGAACCGGGTTGCCCCAATTGGAATGTGTAGTTCCACTGATAGACACTCCCAGTCTATCTTCAACATAAATTGAGACTCCTGAGCAAGATAAGCTCAGTTATAGGCAGGGTTACGGGTAACTATTTTTTGCCTGACTGTAGCAGGTAAATTTTGACCTAACATTTGTGTGTTAAGTTTGTACATCATAATTTACTATGACACAGTGACAGAATATTTTCATACCATAATTAAGTTTTAAAGGGTATTTTTAGGAGGCATAAAAACATATTACTTTACACATATACTTGTGAAATCCATTTCTCCCAAAGATATTGCAGACCAAAAAAAAAAGTAGATCCTATGAAGAGCCTTGTTGAATTCATAGATGATTTCACAAATCAACTAAGGGAAGCTAGAAATCTTTTCAGCTACAACCATAACCTTTTGAGCTAAATGTCAGAGCACAAACATGTCCACACACATAATGTGCCTTGGAGGCACTGTCAGAAGCATAATCATAGTTTGGCAGACTATTAATCTGATCATGTCTTCTAGTCTTTTCCACAAAGTCCAATATCCAATCATTTAATAGTTCCACGGCTCTTCCCTGACCTTTCTGTAAAATGTCCCATTTCCTGAGCTAGGACCTCAGACTCTATAATGAGTCTACAATTTCCAAGTATTACTTTGGAGCCTCTTTACACAGCTTTCATATTGATGTATATCAATGTCATATGGTATAATGTAAAGAATCCTGGCAAAGAAATCCAAAGACCTGAAGCCTAATTCTGGTTCTGTCACTTGCTGGCTTTGTAGTTTAAGACAAACCCCTCAACTTTCTAATCTTTAAAATTAAGAAAATACATTTCTCACTACAACTGATCTCCTTGTTCAGAATTATTGAAACTCACATGCTGATCCATGTAAAATTAGTCATTTTATAAGAATATAAATCTCTACCATACCTATTCTGTGAGTGGAGAATTAAAATGTTTCAAAGCCACAGTTGACTAGAAGAATTCTACCTCCTAAATAAGTGGCATTACTTAAACCTAAGATAAATGGATTTTAATTTTTTAAAAAACTGGAAGTTTTGGGGGGTTTGAAGTTGTTGGTGCCATTGAGTCAATTCCGACTCATAGCAACCCTATGTACAACAGAACAAAACACTGCCGGGTCCTGCCCCATCCTCACAATCATACTTAAGCCCATTGTTGCAGCCACTATGTCAATCCATCTCACTGAGGGTCTCCCTTTTTTCACTGACCCTCTACTCTACCAAGCATGATGCCCTTCTCCAGGGACTGATCTGAAGTATATGAGGAATAAAGAAGAAAAAGAGAAAGGAAAAAAAAAAAAAAAGGAAGGGAGGGAGGGAGGGAAGAAGGAGGGAGGAAAGGAAAGGAGAAAGAAAGGAAGAAATGAAAGAAGAAAGTACAAAAGCTGAGATTACCTATTTGTGGCAACTTATAAATAATCATCTCTACATTAAACATGACTGAAATATATTTTTTAAATCCATATATATTAATGCACATAACACACATACCAGACTGGAAGTATCTGAGTTGAGCCTCTTCTCTTTCAGCTGAGTATTGTACTTTTACCCATGGAGCAGTCATTGGCTCAGAATACTTGAGGAATACCTATTTAGAAATTGCTTTTAGAAAGTTTATGAGCTGCACAGAAATTCATTCTCATTGTTATATAGTTACAACTCATTTTGGGCCCAAAAAAAGTGCTTTACCAGCTTGATCACTCACTTTATTCCTTAGACTTGGCTCTGAATGATTTCTGGCTGCTTCCAAAAATCAGTCTACACTCAAAAGATGGAAAAATGCTACCAGAAAATGTACTGCCAGCCTCAAGGTCATTTCAAGGGGCCTTTCAAAAAATAATAAAGATTGGAGCGACTATTAACTTGTTACTTGTTCATCTAACAACCTTTCCATTTTGAGGCCATTTGGTCAATGCTGCAGCACCCAGAATTTAGGCTTTAGGGAGAACATACATTAATCAAAATCATTAATGTACAATGTCTGGAACAAAATCAAAATCATTAATGTACAATGTCTGGAACAAAATAGGCAGCTGGCAATTTATTCTACTCTTACCAATTTTTACACAGTGGAAGCATCATTATTTCTTTTGCAATGTTTTCTTAAATTTATAGCCAGCCATAAACAGCAGATATTGCCTGGGGAACCATGACTTGTTCTAGATTCCTTTATTAATTCAGGTACAGTATTATTATTTTTTAGTTCCTTAGTTATCTGATCAGTTATTCAAGTTATTTTAAAAATTTGAGATGAAGTCTGTTATGAAAAAACTAAGAAAATCTTTCAAGATGGTAGACAATAAAAATTCCTGTTATCCTCATCTGTATGATTTATTCAGCAATGATTTCTGAGACCAGAACAATATGTTATACACGGTTATTAAATTAACATGCCAAATTCTGATAGGATTTCTACATCCTCCTTTTGGTACAAGTGGCTTCAGAAAGTAATTGCTAACTACTCAAGAGAATCATCAGAGGTATTTTAGTTTTGTTAGATAGGGCAGGGTGGGTAAGGGCAGAGATTCCCGGTGACTGTTTGAGAGCCAGCTGGTTCTTATTGGTTTTCTGCTAGTGTATTTCTTCTGTTAAGATGCCCCAAACAGCTGGCTACTATTTGAATTAATACATTTTTTTTAATTGGGTTTTAGTCTTGGCATCTATCTCCAGAGAAATAAATAGGACATTTTCACCCTCCATTAAGTGAGAACAGACCTTCCATCAATATGATTGGTGACTGGTGGGCTGGGTTTATGAACAGATTGCATTTTGTGTATGCATGCATATCTGATTAGCAGAGTGGAGGGAAGAAAGATTTGGATTCTGAGGTGGTAGAAAAGTTGATTGTGATTGAGTGTATTATACCGTAGCTATGTTTGTCTCTTAAGTAACAGGTTTAAAATTGAACAAGCCATTATCAAAATTATTATGCAGTTAATCACTGGGAAGAGTCCCTGGGTGGTACAAACAGTTAATGCTCCTAGCTGCTAACTAAAAAGTTGATTGTTTGAATCCAACTAGAGGTACCCCAGAGGGAAGACTTGGTGATCTACTTCTGAAAAATCAGCCATTGAAACCCTGTGGAGCACAGTTCTACTTTGACATACTTGGGGTCACTATGAGTTGGAATTGACTTGATGGCAAGTGGATTGGTTTGGTTTTTGATCCTGGAAAGCAGCTTGACTTATACCATTCTTCCAGCAGACCTTTGGGGGATAACAACCAAGCCTGTAGGGTTTTTCCTTCTCTGGGATACTTTCTTCCTCTCTGACCTTTTTCTGGGTAGAAGGAAGAGGCAATGACTGTATTCCACTTATATTCAAATGCAGGCCAATGTAAGAGGCATTGACAGCTCTGTTGGAGGATAGCCATTTCCCCTGTGTTGAACCTTCCAGTGGAGTTGCTTCTGACTGGAAGAATTCTCCCAGCACTGCTTCAATGATTTCACCACTTGTGACAGCTGTGGGCTTCCTCCTCCCCCTGTGGAGTGCCCAGGATGTGGTGAGAAGGACCTGATGCTGGTGAAGGGGAGTACTCATCTCCTTCCATGAAGAGGCACACAAGAAGGCTGTGCGCACTCACCCAAATCTACTAACCCACCCTTGTAGAGCTTAACGGTTTATTACAAACATTTTGTAACTTAAGGATCAAAATATTCACTAAGAACAATACATTTCTATGAATACATTTGTCATAAACTTCAGGGGAAAAAAAAGGATATATTGGACCATAAACTCAGAAGACCTTTGGGGGATAACGACTTATGAAATTTGAATTTATTTTTGTTTCTTCTTTTTCCTTTTCTTAAGGTTTTAGCTTATGAATTGCTGTATAGCATTTTTATACCTTCCTCTAACTTATTGCAGTATATTTAATAGTCCACGGAATTTGATGACTATGAACTATGATTTTAATAAGGCTCTTGATTTTTCATGTTTTTTCTGAAGTGTTTTCAGAAGAGACCTATTATTACTAAGAATCTTACATATGTGACTAATAACTTAAAAACTCAAATAAGCTTGACCACTCTTATATTTTTCCTTTGATGTGGCCATGCCTATTAGATTATAGAATCCCAAACTATGGGATTTCGATCTGGAACACTGTCTTAGGCTGGGTTCTCTAGAGAAGCAAAACCAGTAAAGCATATAAATATATATAGAGATTTATATCAAGGAAATGGCTAACTCAATTGTAAAGGCTGGAATGTCCCAAGTGTGGATCAGGATAGAGGTTTCTTTTGATTCACATAGCCACAGGGGCAAACTCAAGATTGACAGGACAGAGAACAGAGCTCTTGTTCATGGGCTGTGAAGATCCACGAATCCCAAGATCAGCAGGCAAGACCGCAAGGCTTCTCCTGATTCACATAGCTGCAGGGGCTGGCGAACCCTAGGTCAGCAGGTAAGTTGCTAGCTCAAGTCCCAAGTATCAGAGGTCAGACAAACAGGAGGCAGCTGCAGGATCCAGAGCAGACAAAAGACAGGATGTCCACTTATATCCAAATGCAGGCCAAATGCCCAAGGAAACTTCCTTTCAACTGATTGGCTACTCACAGCAGATCCCATCACGGGGGTGATCACATATGAACACTGAGAGTCATGGCCCAGCCAAGCTGACACACAATCCTAACCATTACAAACACCTACCTACTTCCTACTTACTGAGCTTGGGAGACCTAACTTATGGATGTGACAAAGTCCTTCCATCTAAGTATCCACTGACATTTCTCCCGAAAAATCTCAAAAAAAAGAAAAAAAAAGCTACATACTTGTTGCCTATGTCCCAGTCTTTCACTGATCTGCAATTCCTGAGGGACTCAAGATTCTACAGTCTTTCTCTAAGAACTGGAGAATCAGTGCCATAAAGGGCATTCAGTTGGTTTCTCCTCACAAAGAAAAACTGGGAAATGTTTAGAAAACACTGTTTCTATTAAAACTGCCAAATTAAATCTTAGAAGACAATTTTAGAGACATGAGCATTTATATATGATGTGGCATTTGTATTACTAATAATAAACATATTTATTATTAATATTCCACTATGTATCAGCACAGTTAGCCAAACTTGGGTCTAATCTGTCTGCATGCATTCTTAAAAATTTCACTGATGCAAAAACATTTATTTGCTCTCTATTAATGGGTCAAGCAATGTATTGCTCTGGTGAGGTTTTCAAAGGTATATCAAAAACACTCAGCCATCAAAGAAGCCTATTAGGAGAGAGCACACACACGGTGAGTGGCGTTAAAGTGAAGCAAACACAGGAAATGGAAGGCGTGGACATGAGGTCCAGTTATGGGGCCCTAAAAGAAGTAAAATGCAGATAGACTTCTAACGGCTCTGAATACGTGGCTGAGCATAGCTTGACTCTGGGTGTCTGGCTGGACATCAGGCCAGTTCACAATGAAAAGCTCTTCCAGAAGCTTCTTATTCTCACCCTCTGTGTTTCAGGGAAGGAACACTGGTGGCACAGGGGTTAAGTGCTCAGCTGCAAACCAAAAGGTTGGTGGTTCAAACCTACCAGCTGCTCTGCTGGAGAAAGACGTGGTAGTCTGCTTCCATAAAGTTTACAGCCTTGGAAACCCAATGGGGCAGTTCTACCCTGTCCTATACGGTCATTGTGAGTCAGAATCAACTCAACAGCAATGGGTTTTGCCTTTCAGAAGCCTACTCTCCATCATCCACCTGTGAACTACTCTCCCTAATTAAACAATTAGACAAGTAAAAAGAGTTTCATTTTTTTGTTGTTCTTGTTTCTCTAGACTCCATATTAGCCAGAAAGTTCTGTGGCTCCATATACTAGCTGTCCTTCATTTATTCTCTCCACTCAGAACAACAACAAAAAAAAAAAGTATTGCAATTTTTCTTTCAGCCACTGGAACACAAAGGAGTTTTTCTGACCATTTCTACATCAGCTTAGAAGTGCTATTTGTATAACAATGTCTACTGATGACAACTGTCTCAGATATACTTCTTTTTCTTATTTATTTTCATATAGTCACACAATACTCAGCATATACAAATGGCTAATTGCTATTATATTTGCATAGTCTATGTAAAATTTCTACCCCACGGGGGGAAGAAAACTTTATAATATTTTGGTATATTTGTTTCATCCTGGACTTTTTCCTCTGCAAATAGAGACATCTTTCAAAAGCATATATATAAGTTGTTTTTGTATGGACAATATCGTTAGATGCTGTCCAGTCGATTTTGACTCATAACGACTCTATGTGACAGAGTAGAACTGCCTCACAGGGTTTCCTAGCTGTAATCTTTAAGGAAGGAGCTCTGGTGGCACAGTGATTAAGCACAGCTGCTAATTGAAATGTTAGTGGTTCAAACCCACCAGCTGCTCTGAGGGAGAAAGATGCGGTAGTCTGCTTCCATAAAGATTACAGCCTTGGAACCATGTGGGGCAGTTCTACTCTGTCCTACAGAGTTGCTATGAGTCAGAATCGACTTGATGGCAATGGTTTGAATTGGTTTTTAGAATCTTTATGGGAATGTTTACAGGAATTCCCACAGAGTTTCTGGGTGGCTTTGAACTGCCAACCTTTTGGTTAGCAGCCAAGTGCTTAACTGTTGCACTTCCAGGCCTCCTTGTTTTTGTATCACACACTGGAAATACAACACCTATAAATACACCTTATCCCTGACTGTACCTCTTTTCCTCTAATTTCCATGCTACAGTGTAAGAGAGACCAAGTCATGTTTCCTCAAGGAATTAAATTTACAATCTTAAAGGACTTGAAGTTATTCCTAATCACTCTGTCTGAAGGTTATGTTATTGTTTTATTATTATCTCGGGCTTTTGTTCAGGGATTTAAAGACACTCCCATACAAAGCAATCCAGTAAATAATAACTACATTATCTACCAGCTGGGACTCAAAGGGTTATATCACTGCTTTGGTGAGATGGTAAAGAGTAACATTTTTGTTGTGCTTTTTAAAGCATTAATTCAAGACCCTACACATCTGTCCACAGTCAGCCTTCCTAACTTGCTTGGTAGTGAAGGCTAAGGCATTCTTCTATACCAATGGGACTCAGGCCACACAGCTCACAGTACTATGAATGGCTTCCATGAAAATCATGAGCTTCCATGAGCATCATGGGCCTGTAACTAAAGATAGTTACCAGTGGGCAAAGAAAAGTACTTGGGACCCTATGCTATATAATAAAGAGATTTTCCTCTTTGGTACTAGAAAGTAGTTGTTGGGACACCAAAATCTACTCAAATTTTCCAGTAAAAAGTGGTTAAAGGTAATGGCAGCATGGTGTTTGGTGTTTGGATTTTTGTTTTTGTTTTGTTAGGAGGAAAATACAGCAGTTTAGAAGTAGATTGGAAATACATTAGAAGTAATCTTATCCAAGGCAACCAGGACCAATCACTGGGCAAATAATCAAAAAACCCAAAGTGAGTCATCATAAAAATTGTACATATTTACCTTGGATATTTTATTTCCATTTAGAGAATTGAAATGTGCTCATTTGCTGATCTTCTAATATAAAACTAGGACTTCTGCTGGGTAGGGATCCATTGGTTGGAGTTCTGCTCATCCTTACACTAACAATGCATCTGTTTCAGTCACTTTAGTGCTCCTGTTCTACCTCCTAGTTCACTGCGTAATGCCTGGGGTCCTAAAGCTTGTAAGCAGCCACCCCAGGCACAACAATTGATCTCTATTTACCTGGAGAAGCAGAGGAAGAAGGAGAGTCAGGAATAGGAGAAGAATATGGAACGTGTGGCTAATTGTCTCCGTGACCAACTGCCTCCTTTGCAATGAGACCAGAAGAACTGGATGGTGCCCAGCTACTGTTACCGAACGTTTTGATCAAAGATTCTATAGAAGAGTACTGATTGAAAGAGGTAAAATGCAGAACAGAATTTCAAATTCTCCTGGAATCCAGATTTTCTGGAACCATGGAGGCTGGATAAACCCCTCCAACTATTGCCCTGAGATAATTTTTAAACCTTAAACCAAAAATATCCCCTGAAGTCTTCTTAAAACCAAACAATAGTCTAGCCTAACTAGTAAAAAATGTCTGCCTTGAGCATTATGCTTCTTGTAGAACTACCTATATGGAATCAAAGTGACAACAGTAACTTGAAAGATAAGATATGAATGTTGGGGACAGTGAGTTTATGTTAATGGGGGAGAACAATTCAGAAAAGGAGGGTGAGAATGGCTGCACAGCTTGAAGAATGTAATCAATGTCGCTGAATTGCACATGTAGAAATGGTTGAATTGTTGCATGTTTTGCTGTGTATATTCTCAACAACAAAATAAATTTAAAAAAATAAAATAAATGGGGCTAGAATTTAAAAGTATATTTGAAGCTATGTGAGTACATATTCCCCCCAACCTTTTGCCTAAAGCTAATTCCAAAGAAGTATTTTTTAGCAATTCTCTTTCATTACATCTTTCTAAAGCAGTCAAATTAATATTCACAGAAATGATAACTCCCTTGCTTTTGAAACTTACATTAGGTTAGTTTATGTAATCTTAATTTAAAAATATAATATCTAAATAATGATAGCTGACATAAGCAGGTTTTGGAACAAATGTACACAGAAACTCACACATAGATATACAGATTGTTGTTGTTGTTAGGTGCTATCAAGTTGGTTCCAACTCGTAGCAACCCCATGTACAACAGAACAAAACACTGCCTGATCCTGCACTGTTCTCACAATCATTGTTATGCTTGCAGCCATTGTGTCAATCCATCTCATTGAGGGCCTTCCTCTTTCTCAATGACCCTCTACTTTACCAAGCATGATGTCCTTCTCCAGGGACTGATCCCTCCTGATAACATGTCCAAAGTATGGGAGATGTAGTCTCCCATCCTTGCTTCTAAGGAGCATGCTGGCTGTATTTCTTCTAAAACAAATCTGTTTGCTCTTTTGGCAGTCCATGGTATGTTCAATATTCTTCGCCAACACTATAATTCAGAGGCATCAATTTGTCTTTGGTCTTCCTTATTCATTGTCCAGCTCTTGCATACATATGAGGCGATTGAAAACTCCATGGCTTGGGTCAGGCACACCTCAGTCTTCAAGGTGGCGTCTTTGATTTTTAACACTTTAAAGAGGTCTTTTGCAGCAGATTTGCCCAATGTAATGAGTCATTTAATTTCTTGACTGCTGCTTCCATGGGTGTTGACTGTGGATCCAAGTAAAATGAAATCCTTGACAACTTCAATCTTTTCTCTGTTAATCACGATGCTGCTTATTGGGCCAGTTGTGAGGATTTTTGTTCTATTTATGTTGAAGTATAATCCATGCTGAAGGCTGTAGTCTTTGATCTTCATCAGTAAGTGCTTCAAGTCCTCTTCACTTTCAGCAAGCAAAGTTGCTCCATCTGCATAACGCAGGTTGTTTATATATATACATATATATATGGAAACCCTGGTGGCATAGCTGTTAAGAGTTACAGCTGCTAACCAAAAGGTAGGCAGTTCAAATCCACCAGGCACTCCTTGGAAACTCTATGGGGCAGTTCTACTCTGTCCTATAGGGTAGAATCAACTTGATGGTAACAGGTATATATATCCATTTATATAGAGATAGATTCAGATATACATCACATCATACAGTGATATACACCACATATGCAGTCATGTGCTGCAAACATCCATTTATCCATTCAGGCAATATCCAACAGCATATACATTCACGGTCCCATAAGGTTATATGGTTATGAAAGAGTTCGGAAATTCTGATTGAAGAACAGGATGTAGCAGATTTAGGCATGTTGCACTCAACTATCCTGACAATCCTCAAAAACAAAGAAAAAATTCTCCAAGCTATTAAAGAGTCAGCTCCACTGAAAGCTACAGGCTAATGAAAATGCAAGAGGGACCTGTATCAGATACGGAGAAAATGCTAATGACATGGATTGAGGACCAAACACAAAAGCTAATCCCTCTCAGCACATTGACGATCACGACTAATCCATGAAACTTGTGCAAAATGCTTAAAGAAAAAGCAGGGCCAGGCTACAAAATCGAGTTTAGTGCTAGCTTTGGGTGGTTGAAGCACTTCAAACAATGTTTTTTGCTGCACAATGTGAAATGAGTGGTAAGTCTGCGAGTGCTGATGTGAAGGCAGCAGAAGAATTTGTTAAAACCTTAGATAAACCAACTGTAAAGGGAGGTTATTTACCCCAGCAAATTTTTAATATGGACGAAACCCCCTTATCCTGGAAGCAAATGCTTAAAAGGACCTTGATCTGTAATACAGTGTTCGCACAACATCCAAATGAAATAGAGTCCTAGTTCACAGAAGGTGCCGTGGACATTAAGCAACACATGACTGTATACGGATAACCTGAGTTGAGATAGTGACAGAGAAGTGTACAGGTGAGGATTGGGGGAATTCAGGGGCAATCGATAAGTAGAAGGAGCCCTGGTTGCTGTCCTAGTGATAAGTAGAAGGAGCCCTGGTTGCTCAACGGTTAAGTGCTCGACTGCTAACTGAAAGGTCAGCGGTTCGAACCCACCAGTGGCTCAGTGGGAAAAAAGACTTGATGATGTGCTTCCTTAAAGATTACAGGCTAGGAAACCCTATGGGGCGCTTCTTCTCTGTCATATAGGGCTGCTGTGAGTTGGAATCGACTCAACAGCAAACAATAGTAATAACAACAGTGATAAGTGGATAAGGGAAGTAAGAAAGAGCAAGGGAGTTAGTATGATCTTTATTTTGGGGTTAGAACAGCTGGGTGGATTCTGCAGACATTTCACCAAAAGAGGAAAGATCTCTAGGATGAGGCTCTCACTTAATAGTGAGATTTCTCCTGTTGAAACTAGGGTACAAAAACAGAATGTACCATAAACACAATATTCTCTGAAGGGTGCTGAATCAACAGTGTCCAAGTCTATGAAATTAATGCCAAAAAGAATCATTTCATGGTGAACCAGAATTTACAATGTAATGTGAATAGCAAAATAAAGCATTATTTTATATCTGACAAGTCTATATTAGAACAACTGTCCTGAAAATCAAATGCCAACAGTTGGCTGCCACATACAGACTTACACCATCTGTTTCCTTCCAGCCCTGCCTACCAACTTTTCTCCATGTAATTTCTGTGCCCATTAACAGTTTTGGGTAGAATCTGCTCCACTGCCATGGTGCTATTCATCGGCTTCCCTGTATCCTGCAAACGATCTATGTTCTTAGCTATGAGAGCTTTCTAGAATGTCTACACATACCAGAGATATTCAGACAGCATATTTCTTTAGAGTGTTGGAATGATGAAGTATTGGCAGTGACATTTACAGGCTGTATAAAGTTTTAAGCATTGCTTTTGAAGGAGAGAAGACAGTGTGCTATAATCTCATGTGAGTTTCCATTGTAAGGTTTGATTTTTCAACAACTCACAGAATAAATTGACTAGGAAATGGCAAATTTTTTAATTATTTTCATGACTGTTTCTAAACCATCTTTGATGAGGCCCAGCATACTTTCCCACAAAATACTTAATAGTTCTCAACCACATTTCATTTTCCTTTATATATTTACATTCTTTCAATAACTAGTACATAAAAGACACATGATGGATTTAATTTGAAGAAAAAAAAAGAGGGGGAATGGGGGAGGGTGAAAGGGAGGGAAGGAGGAAGAAAGAAAGAGGAGCAGGGAGAGAGGGAGAGGGCGGAAGGGAGAGAGAGATCCATATCCATCCATGAAAATAAACATTCAATAACTATTTGTTAAATAATGCTTTTAGCATCACAGATGCACAATTACTTCACCAAAATTCACCTTCCCTGGATATTTTAAGTTAATTTGCAACCATGTGTAATATAACATGTTATATAATTTATGTATATGTTCCATGTTCAGCAACTACCTTTTTTCCACTCCAGGATCCCATTTTCCACTTCCATTCAAGTAGTAGAGTAGACCTCATTCAAGTCAAAAGAATTTTTTAGAATCACTCAAAATAAACCAAATATTGAGCACACTTCTAAAACAATGTAACTACAATTGACCCTGCTTGAATTAATCCCTGAGTGGGTAATGGAACACTTGGAAACCCCGGTGGCATTGTGGTTAAGTGCTACAGCTGCTAACCAAGAGGTCAGCAGTTGAAACCCACCAGGCGCTCCTTGGAAACTCTGTCAGGCAGTTCTACTCTGTTCTATAGGGTAGCTATGAGTCGGAATTGACTCAACGGCAGTGGGTTTGGTTTTTGGTTTTTTTAATGGAATATTTACTATATTAAAAGGTGGTTGTGAGAAAATAAGTTTCAAAGAAGTTGCTTTGAAAGTCAAATAAAGTACTTACTGCACCAAAAGTTTCTGGCCATCTGTCAAGGACTGAATTGTTTCCCAAAAAAATTCATGTCGTCTTGACTAGGCTATGATTCCCAGTATTGTGTGGTTGTGCTCCATTTTGTGATCTGATATAATTATGTGTTGTAAATCCTAGCCTCTATGCCTGTGATTATGGTCCCATTTGGGAGTGAGTTGTCAGTTAGGTTAATGAGGCATGATTGGGTTATGTTTATGAAGATCGGGGTGGGATGCACCACCCTTCCTTGAGTCACAACTTTATCTTACAAGAGATAAAAGGACAGAGAAGCCAACAGAGACGAGGGACCTCAATACCACCAAAAAAGAGCTGGGAATGGAGCACATCCTTTGGACCCAGGTTTCCTGTGCTAAGGACCTCCTAGAGCGAGGGGAAGACTGATGCCAAGACACAGAGAGATCTCCAGGGGATGCTGGGCTCACAGATATTGAAAAAGACAAGGACTTGTCCCTGAGCAAATGGAGAGAAAGCCGTCCCTTGGTGCTGGTGGCCTGAATTCAGAACCCTAGCCTTCTAAATTGTGAGAGAATAAATTTCTGTTTGTTAAAGCCATCCACTTGTGGTATTTCTGTTATAACAGCACTAGGTAACTAGGACACCATCTCTTTATATAACCAGTTTAAATTTCAAATCCTGATCCTAACCACTAAGACAGAAGAGAAAAGACTGAATTTAGGCTCCTATATCTAGACGAATCCAAAGTCAGGAAGTGTCATGAAGAAGCATGAAGCCTGGGCCTTGAACGTTTGAATAGGAAGGTATTGGACGAGCCAATAGAATATCAGGAAAACATTTCAAATTCTGGTCACCACTTGCCCTCCCTCTAATATTGGCAAATTTATTTCTATTTCCCACTTTTTTCATTCTGAAAAACTGTTTTCAAATATTCTCCAAGTCCAGGGCTTCGAACCAGTTTGTTCTGGTTTGAACACCTACTCAGAATTTGCATTTCTAGCAAGTTCCAGGTGATGCCATTGCTGCTGGTTAGGGACTAATTCTGAGACCGCAGAGCTATGTTCTCAAAATTTATTATACATAAGAATCACCTGGGGATCTTGTTAAAATGTAGATTCTGTGGAAGATAAAATAGGCACGACGCTAGGGGCCCTAATACATGGCATAAATTCAATACAAACCATAACTAACAATGCACAAACACTAGAAAATAAACTAGGTAACTGGGAGCTCCTAAAAATTAAACACTTATGCTCATCAAAAAACTTCACCAAAAGAATAAAAAGAGAACCTATGGAATAGGAAAAATTTTTTGGCTAAGACATATCCAGCAAGGGTCTAATCTCTAAAATATATAGGAAAATCCAACACCTCTACAACAAAAAGACAAATAATCCAATTAAAAAATGGGCAAAGGATATAAACAGACACATCATCAAAGAAGACATTCAGGCAGCTAACAGGCACATGAGAAAATGCTCATGCTCATTAGCCATTAGAGAAATGCAAATCAAAACAATGAGATATCATCTCACCCTGACATTACTGGCACTAATCAAAAAAACAGAAAATAACAAATGTTGGAGAGTTTGCAGGAAGATTGGAACTCTTATGTGCTGCTGGTGAGAATGTAAAATGGTATAACCACTATGGAAAACGATATAGGACATTCTTAAAAGGTTAGAAATAGAAATATACAATCCAGGAATCCCACCACTAGGAATACATCCTAGAGAAATAAGAGCTGTCACACAAATAGCCATATGCACACCCATGTTCACTGCAGCTTATTCACAATAGCAAAAAGATGGAAACAAGCTAAGTACACATCAACAGATGAATGGATAAACTATGGTACATACACACAATGGAACACTATACAATGATGAAAAACAATGAAGAATACACAAAACGTCTCATAACGTGGAACCTGGAGGGCATTATGCTGAGTGAAATGAGTCAGTCACAAATGGAGAAATATTGTGTGAGACCACTGTTATCAAAACTCAAGAAAAGGTTTACACACAGAAAAAAACAATCTTTGATGGTTATGGGGTGGGGGTGTTGGGGAGAAGAAATCACTAGATAATAGACAAGTGTTTACTTTGATGAATATAAAGACAACAAACAATATAGAGGAATTCAGTGCAACTTGACCAAGGCAAAAAGCCATAGAAGCTTCCTAGACACATCCAAACACCTTGCGGGACCAAGTGAGGGCTGGGGACCATGGTCTCAGGGGACACCTAGGTCAATTGGCATAACATAGTTCATAAAGAAAATGTTCTACATCCTACTTTGGTGAGTAGCATCTGGGGTCTTAAAAGCTTGTGAGTGGCTGTCTAAGATACATCTATTGGTCCCATCCTGTTCAGAGCAAAGAAGAATTAAAAAAAAAACAAAGATACAAGGAAAATATCAGTCCAAAGGACTAATGGACCACATGAATCACAGCCTCCACCACTCTGAGTTTCACCTGTAAGAACTAGATGGTGCCCAGCTACCACCACCAACTGCTCTGACAGAGATCACAATAGAGGGTTCAGGACAGATGGGGAGAAAAACGTAGAAAATTCAAGTTGACAAAAAAAGACCAGACTTACTGGTCTGACAGAGACTAGAGGAATCCCCGAGACTATGGCCCCTGGACACCCTTCTAACTCAAAACTGAAGCCACTCCCACAGTCTACCTTTCAACCAAAGATTAGATAGGCCTATAAAACAATAACACATGTGAGAAACGTGCTTCTTAGTTCAATCAATCAAATGGGCAACACAGACCTTAAAACAAGACAAGAAGGTAAAATGGGACAGGAAAACTGGATGAATGGACAAGGGGAACCCAGGGTATAAAGGGAAAGGGGGAGAGTGCTGACACATTGTGGTGATTGCAATCAATGTCAGAAAACAATTTGTGTATTAATTTTTGAATAAGAAACTAATTCTCACTGTAAGCTTCTACCTAAAACACAATTTAAAAAAAAATTTTTTAAGTAGATTCTGATCAAAGTCCTGTCCAAGTCACATCAAAAGATGCTATGACTCTGAATGGTGCCAAATGCTTCCCTCCACTTCCCTAGTTCCACCTGGGCAGGTTTCTCTTGATCATTTGCAGCATGCTTGGTTTCTTTAACCTGATAGTAGGCATCTCCAGGCCCAGGACTCACTCAGCTTGTTTTCATTTTCAGTTTGAGATTTTATACTCCTCACTACTCCTAAGTCATTTAAGGAAGTTCAAGTAGCTTTTCCATTTTCCAAACTCTACAGATCAAGTATAGTGCTCGTTACACCCAGGGTGTGATTAGTAAATGCTGGTGAACTGACTGTTCTCCTATTCCAAATATAAATAATGGAAGAAAGGTATAACTTCAGGAAATAGTTGGAAGAAATTTATTAGAAAAGAAGAAAGTAATCACCTGCCCATGAAATGAGTATTTAGCTAGAAAACTCAATTCATAAGAGAATTAGAAAATGGTTTTGTGGAAGATAAAAAATTAATTGATTAGATGTACACTTGAAATCATTTGGTTAACATTCTGCTTCCCAAGCTTTATGCTGTAACAGTCTTTAGGTAAGAAATGTTGCCTTCCAAACTCTCCACTCCCAGGATACAGAGCCTACAGGGACCTCAGGGATCAGAGTGTGCCTTTCCTGCAGAAGGAAAAGCAAGTGTCGAGATAAGATGACCTGCAAGACATCTAGAGGATGGACATTTGGGAACTGACACCTCACTTTAAGAAAGGGAGGATATATATTCAAAGAGCAGAAGTGAATGCCCTTCTGCAAAGATGAGTCCTTAAGAGTTTAATTTTACCTTTATATTAAGCAAAACCAGAAGGTACTCTCCTCCACAGACTCAGGAACAGGGAGAGTTCAGAGTTTCAGCCCAAGCTCCAAACAATGGCTTTTGGAAACAGAACTGGCTCTGAAAACCAAACCTCAGTGTACAGATTCAGTTATACCCTAGGGACCCCTCAAACTCTGCAGCATCATGGTGGGGGCTGTAAACTGGCCCTGTAGGGCAATAATTGTTGGCTAGAAGGAGCTTCTTTCTTAGCAAGAAAGTTGTTCTTTTCACAGTATAAATCATCTGACTGGTACTTACTGATCAGAGAGAGAGAAGCATCTGGAAAAATTTGGAGTTCAATAAGCCTAGCCTTAATGTTTCCAAAGGGCAGGAATCACATACCCACTTCATTCACGGGTTAGAAGGGAGTTAGGTGAAAAAGTTCCTGGGGATTGACTGAGCAGTGGGCCGTTCCAAGAAGCAAATACGGTGCACACAGTGAGAGGAAGAAAGTTCATCACCTGAAAAGCAGGAGAAAGAGATTTAGTTTTCACTGAAGAAAAGCAAAAAGGGACAATATTACTTCCCAAATCCTTGAAGGAAAGAGGAGAGAACAATTTATTTTTACCATTATGACCAATATAACTAGGCTTTTATTTGCTCAGGCTGGTGGAAGTTGGGGAATACCTACTGAAATCAGGAAAGAACAATCAATGGAAAGGGGAGAAAAAGAGGAAGGGAACATTTGATTTGACTCGGTATCCTCATGGCCTGCCCAGGTAACCTGTCAGTCACCTCCTGCTGATCATCTCACCCCACCATTTTGCAAACTCCACCATGTCCTATTACAGGAGCTTTAGCTTCCATCTGGAGTTTCTGTTTAAAATTCAGGATTTTCTTTAAGGAATGGTTGTGTCCATCCACCCCAAGGCAAGGAAATGAGATAAATCATGTAAACAAAAGGCACTCAAAAGAATTCAGAAATATTCAAAGGAAATCACAAACATTTAAATTCATCTGTTCTTGCTCCAGAATTTAATTTCTGTGCTCCACCCTTGCCGCTGAGAATGTGATCTCTCCAAGCTTCAATTTCTTCATCCACAGAAATAACAAAACCACCAGCTTTGCGGGGTTGCTGTGAAGACACAGTGGAATAAAGAAAAGCAAGTGCTCATTACATCTTAGGTTGTTTCCCACTCCCCAGATAAGGTTACCAGGTAGTATACATGATGCCCAGTATAATATAAAATTTGAATTTTAGATATAAACAAATAATATTTTAGTGTAAGTATGTCCCAAATGTTGTATATGTTTTTATTTGTTAAATGTGAAAAACTTACCCCCAGAAAACAGGAGCAAAGAATATGGGCAGCATGGGGTGGTAGAAACCAAATTAGGATAATACTTAAGAATTCCAAGCCCCAGCTGTTCCACATACTGGATCAAAGTGGACATTTGCTAAAAATTTTGATGACTAGTACAAAATTGCTTTCCAAAAAGGATGCTGTAATTTAGGTCTCACAAACATTCTAGGAAAGTACCTGTCCTCTGTCTCCTTACCCATACAGAATAAAATTACCCTGGAAAACTCTCAGAATAGGACAGCCAACATGGACAACCAAATATCTTCAACACAAGGAGAACTACAGTAAGTAACCTAAAAGTGTAAACAACCAGTTGCTCAGAGAAAGAAACAACTCCTTCTGGCTGGGTTCTTAGGGAAGACTTTGTGAAAGAGGCAGCCTTTCATCTTTGTGGTAAAAACTGGTCAACATTTTAACAAATTGAGTGCCCAGAACTCTGCTAGGTATAGCGAACACCATAACCACAAGTGCCATACAAGAGAGCATAAGTCGTGTGTGGGCAACAGCAAGCTTCCTGTATTAAGGGGAAGTATTGAAGACTTTTTAAAAAAAAAAAAAAATTTTTTTTTTTTTTTATTGAAGACTGACCTCAGGTCTCCTGCTGACAAGAAAACACTGAAACATTGGCCTGAGTGTCTGACTTCCCTTCTATGTGTCCCAGAGTCTAGCCTGTGAACCCTCTAGCCCTTCACCACTCACCCCAAGTTACATCACTCATTTCTTTTTCTTCACTGAAATTCACAGACATTTTTAACTGTTCTTCTAAGAAACATAAAGAATTATTTTTCTTTCTTCTTGAGTACCCATAACATAATTTGTATCTGTATAGAAATAGTGGAAAGAATGCTGTGAGATGTGAAAGCCTTCAGAGTTAACAATTCAGCCTTTGGTCCTAGTGGTTCCCAAGAGCAGGACCATACCTGAGGCCACTGGAATTGACTTGGTAGCAATGGGTTTTGATGGGTTACTAGATCAAGAGGGACCACCTGGGGGCCCGATGCTGCCCAAACCTCAGGAGGCATGAGGTACTCTATCATGGCCATGTGGTGAGGCCAATGAAAGGCCTTAGAAGACTGAGGCTCACTGGAGCTTCCAGATTGGAGAAAGTGAATGTTCTGCTCTCAAGAGGGGAGTGCAGCTCCCGGGAACATCAAGGCCCTGTGCCAAGTCCCCTTCTGGGACTCCCTTTTGTTTTTGTGTTCTTTTCCTTCTAGGTTAAAGATAGCCCCTTCCCTGCAGTTTGTGAGTTGTTCCAACAGATTATCAACCTAAGAAGTAGAGACAGGACCTGTGCCTGCTGACCCAGCCCCAGGTGAATGGAGATGAGAGGGAGAAGGGACTGGTACTCCCTGACCTGGCCCTGGGTGATGGAGGTAAGAAAGAAATAGCTGCACTGGCAGCTGGGATCTGAACTAAAAAGGAAAGGAAGCTGACATTTCTCTGGACTGGTTTGATACCATAAGTGCATTATAGATTGTTGTCATTACGGCTGTCAAATTGATTCTGACTCATAGCAACCCCATATGAGATTAGAACTGCCCCTAGGGCTTTCTAGGCTGTAATCTTTACAGAAGCAATTGCCAGGTCTTTCTCCACTGGATCCACTGCCTGGGTTTGGACCTCCAACCTTTTGATTAGCAACCTAGTACTTAACTGTGTGCCACCAGGGCTCCTTGCATTATAGATTAGGTTTTGGGAAATAAAATGATCGATATATTCTAAGTATACATTGATCCCAGTTTGTGAGCAGCATTTTCAAACATCAAATACCAGTCTATTCAAGAATCGTTTCAGCTGAATAACCTATCTTCTTTCTCCAGTTCTTGCCTACTTTGCTATCATATTTGTTGGGTTAAACAGGGGACTTTTCCAAAAAAGGTGGTGTTTTCTATGTGAAGTATAACCCAAGCCAAAGAATTTTCTCAAGAAAGCTGATATGAAGATGATATAGGACTATATTAACCAAAATCATTATCAATAACATATTGGTTCTATTCGGAAGGTCTATTTTTTCTAGTATATAGCTTCCCCTTCTGGTCTTTCCTCTACTGAGTTCTTGATAGCTAGGTTTGCGAAAGAAAATTTAATCCTGAGGAAAGTATTAACTCTGAAAGAAATTATGTCTCTTCTAATGTACTTGGGCAATTATTTCCCATTAGCTTAACAAATGATTGTCTCTGCTAAAGACGATACAGTAGCTTGAGAAATCACAGCTCAGACCTGTGCTAGCTTTATTTAATTTGCCATGCAGAAGAATTAAATCATTGGCTCTAAATCAACCTATCAAGAGTTAAGCTGCAAAATCTGTTAGCAATAGCTTCATAAATTAACTCAAACTCTTTCAGGTAATACAAATGAACGTAGTTCCTTCAACTGTATCTCCTAAATTATACAAAGGGATGTTTCTCCATGGGTCACATCAACGTTCCAGCAAATCAACACCAAAGGACCTAGCGGTCAGGTGAAAAATAGCATCCTTGTCGTCCTCTCTCTTTCCTATCTCCTCTCACAGTTTTACCATCTCCACCCTTGTCCTAGTACAGGCAGTTCCTGGGTTCTCAACACAGATTTACAGACAACTCTTACTTGCCCTTGAGTGTTATGTAAATTTGCCCTAGCTTTGAAACGATTGAACCAACCCCTACTTACAACAAATTATTCACTTCACTTGCTGCACATGCAGCTTTTAAATCATTGAAAAGGCTTTGAGCCTTTACTTGCACTGAAGTCAGGCTGAAAGAGCCTTGGTGGCCCAGTGGTTAAAGCAATCAACTGCTAACTGAAAGGTAGGCGGTTCGAAACCACCAGTAGCGCTGCAGGAGAAAGATGTGGCAGTCTGCTTCTGTAGAGATCTATAGCCTCAAAAACCCTAAGGGGTTGCTATAAGTCACAACTGACTCAAAAGCAGTGGGTAGTGGGTAAGGCTAAATAAGGACCATATGTTCAACTTACCTACAAATTCCACTCAAAGACATAAAGACAGTTAGAAACAGATCTCATTCTTAACCCAGGGGCTGCCAGTAATGTCTCGCTTCCCAGAAACACTTTAGTTCTATAGTAAACATATTAAATTGTCCTTTCAATTTGTTCATGTACTAATTCTAAATACTGTCTCATTTGTTGGTGGACATTTTAAGAAATGTATAAAAGTATATGGTATCATGTGGTTGTCTTTTAGAATAGTACTGTGAGACACTTAATTGTACTCGTGAGGAACCTTTACATAGATCAAGAGGCAGTCATTCGGACAGAACAAGGGGATACTGCGTGGTTTAAAGTCAGGAAAGGTGTGTTGCAGCATTGTATCCTTTCACTATACTTATTCAATCTGTATGCTGAGCAAATAATCTGAGAAGCTGGACTATATGAAGAACAGGGCATCAGGATTGGAGGAAGACTCATTAACAACCTGTAATATGCAGATGAAACAACCTTGTTTGCTGAAAGTGAAGAGGACTTGAAGCACTTACTGATGAAGATCAAAGATCACAGCCTTCAGTATGGGCTATACCTGAACATAAATAAAATAAAAATCCTCACAACTGGATCAATAAGCAACATCATGATAAATGGGGAAAAGATTGAAGTTGTCAAAGATTTCATTTTACTTGGGTCCACAATCAACGCACATAGAAGCAGCAGTCAAGAAATCAAAAGACACATTGTATTGGGCAAATCTGCTGTAAAAGACCTCTTTAAAGTGTTGAAAAGCAAAGACGCCACCTTGAAGACCAAGGTGCACCTGACCTAAACCATGGTGTTTTCGATCACCTTCTATGCATGTGAAAGCTGGATGATGAATAAAGAAGACTGAAGAAAAAATGATGCCTTTAAGTTGTGCTGTTGGAGAAGAATATTGAATATACCATGGACTGCCAAAAGAACAAATCTGTCTTGGGAGAAGTACAACCAGAATGTTCCTCATAAGCAAGGATGGCAAGACTAGTCTCACATACTTGGGACAAGTTGTCAGGAGGGATCAGTCTCTGGAGAAGGACATATTGCTTGATTAAGCAGAGGGTCAGCGAAAAAGAAGACCCTCAGTGAGATGGATTGACACAGCGGCTGCAACAATGGGCTTAAGCATAACAATTGTGAGGATGGCGTAGGACTGGGCAGTGTTTCGTTCCTTTATACATAGGGTTGCTTTGAGTTGGAACAGACATGGCGGTGGCGGCAGCAGCGGCGGCTGAAAAGTTTGATTAAAAACAAATACCTCTATAAGTATGACTCTAAAATATCAAAATTATTTGTACTTCTAAATATTTGCTTATCACTTAGTTATATATAACTATAAACTACAGTTCTTTAAATACAACTACAACAAGACGAAGCATACTCCTTAGTTATCTAGTGCTGCTATAACAAATACCACAAGTGGATGGCTTTAACAAAGAGAAATTTGTTCTCTCACAGTCTAGGAGGCTAGAAGTCCTAATTCAGGGCACCAGCTCCAGGGGAAGGCTTTCTCCCTTCTCAGCTCTGAGTGATGGTCCTTGTCATCAATCTTCCCCTAGTCGAGGAACTTCTCAAGCAGGGACCCCAGGTCCAAAAGGCATGCTATGCTCCAGGTGCTTCTTTCTTGGTGGTATGAGGTCCCCTTGTCTCTTTTATATCTCAAAAGAGATTGGCTTAAGATACAACCTAATCTTGTAGATTGAGTTCTGCCTAATTAACATAACTACATCTAATCCTGCCTTATTAACATCATGGCAGGATTTACAACATGTCTTAGTTATCCAGTGCTGCTATAATAGAAATATCACAAGTGGATGGCTTTAACAAAGAGAAATTTATTTTCTCACAGTCTAGTAGGCTACGAGTCCAAATTCAGGGCGCCAGCTCCAGAGGAAGGCTTTCTCTCTGCCAGCTTCGGAGGAAGGTCCTTCTAATCAATCCCTTGGTCTGGGAGCTTCTCTGCACAGGAACACCAAGTCCAAAGGATACATGCACTC
Organism: Elephas maximus indicus; assembly: GCF_024166365.1. Taxonomy (NCBI): domain Eukaryota; kingdom Metazoa; phylum Chordata; class Mammalia; order Proboscidea; family Elephantidae; genus Elephas; species Elephas maximus. Next base: position 68,468,802 of record NC_064829.1, on the reverse strand, counting down.
TGATTCCGACACTGCTTTCTTGGTGGTATGGGTCCCCCTCTTTCTCAGCTTGCTTCTCTTTTATATCTCAATAGACACTGGCTTAAGCTACTACCTAATCTTGTAGATCTCATCAATATAACTGCCACTTAATCCATCTGGCTAATATCATAGTGATAGTATTTACATCACACAGGGAAATCTCATCAGATGACAAAATGATGAACAATCATACATTACTGGGAATCATGGCATAATCAAGTTGACAGATATTTTGGGGGGTACAATTCGATCCATGACATTCCTTCAAATTAAAAAATTAAGCCCTAGACTTTATTTATGGATACAAACTTCCTACTTCTCACCTTATCAGAAAACAGAAGAAAATGATAACTTTTGAGAAAAGCACAAATGGTATTAGTGGAACTTCACGTTTGTTTTATATCAGATTTTAAATAATCTTGCTTGGCACTTTCTAACTGACATGCCAGTAAGCTGTCCAAACTTCCTAAGTGGGTCTACCCCGTCCTGCCCCATTCTTCAAATTTTTGCCTCCACCTTTTTCAAAACATACCCACCTCATGTCCCATTCTATTTGGCCTCTGATAAGTGACTGATTATATAATGAGGTAAACTAATGCAGCTCTGATGTTGAATGTCATTCCAGCCAAAGTGTTAAAGCTGATGGACAATTTAATGTTTTTCATCTCACTCCTAAGGGTTATTTTGACATTAACCCTTACTGAATCAATCAAAAGAATGAGTAATAACAAGAAAAAAAATATGCTAAAAAGGCAACAATAATTTTCTTTTAAGATTGGGTGGCTTTTGACACCAAAGTCAGAAATGGAAGCAAACAACTTCCTCTGCCTCTGAATGCAGCCCTTGATCAAGAGCACAGAACTAGGAAGCCACTGAACCCCAATCACTTGCATTTCACCTGCTCACTGGAAGCTAAATCTAATCAGGCCAACTTCTGTTCCTTCTTGGATTTTTGTTGTTGTTGACATCACTTACTTTATGACCTCTACAGGCTTCTCCAATGTGGGATCATCAGGATCCCTTGCCTTGTATCAAAAACCAAGACCAATAAACAAAAATAACACAAAGTCCAAAAAAGAAAACTACAGACCAGATGAAGGAGTCTGGATCCGCGTAAATACCTAGAAAAACAACTCAGAACAGCCTACTCTGTTTATTCCTCTTTACAATGGGAATAAGATGCTTTCCACACTGTACACTGTTGTCCTGGGGAGAAAATAACATGTAAAATATTTTTTGAAAAATCTCTAATACTATACAAACAAATGCAAGGAATTATTGTTTTTCCCTTAAGCTGTATCTTGCTAATAAAACTGCTACTAACAAGTAAAATATACGGATAAAATCCTGAAATTAAGCATTAAAAATTTTTTTCTTAATGTGGAAGCATCCTAGCAGAAAACAGTTAGCACCTCCACTGGATTTATGCTTATTTGAGGCTGTGTAATTATTCTGCCCTTGCTTTTGCACAGCTCCAACAATTCACAAACTGCAAATCTGTTCTGTTTTTCTTTTAGGGCAGCTTTATCCTAAAACACAAAGTTCCTAAGTTTCTCATTCATTAGATTTAATCCATTATATCAAACTTTCAGTAACCAAGTCTATGGTAGCATATTTCACATACTGCCATTTGCCCCAATAATATGTACATTTTTGCTTCGAATTATACCCTGAACAGATGCCTAGGATTATTGTCTTCTGGATAGTTTCTGAAGATAACATTAAGTCATTTGTCCATTACTACATCTCAGACTATTAAATATTTACCACGACATCATCCAATAGAAATAAAATATGGTAAATAGTCAAGAGATTATTTTACTTATTTATCCATGTAAGTACTTCTAATGCTATAAACACTGTAATCCTAAAAAAGAGTAAATAGTGAATCCTTACCCAGGAATATTTGTCACTAAAATGTGGTTGAGATACCAGAAAAATAGTTATGTTTAATACTTTACACCACTTGTCTATCAGTTTGTTTTACTGTGATGGCTTGTGTGTTGCTGTGATGCTGGAAGCTATGGCACCAGTATTTCAAATAGCAGTATGGTCACTCTTGGTGCACAGGTTCCAGGCTAAGACAGACTAGGAAAAAGGACCTGGCAGTCTATTTCTGAAAAAAATTGGCCAGTGAAAACTTTATGAATAGCAGCAGAACATTGTCTGGTATAGTGCCAGAATATGAGCCCCTCAAGTTGGAAGGCACTCAAAATACAACTGGGAAAGGGCTGCCTCCTCAAAGTAGAGTCAGCCTTAATGATGTGGATGGAGTGAAGCTTTCAGGACCTTCATCTGCTGATGCAGCGTGACTCAAAACGAGAAGAAAGAGCTGTAAATGTGGAATGTACAAAGTGTGAATCTAGGAAAATTAGAAGTCATCAAAAATGAAATGGAGTGCATAAAGATCGGTATCGTAGGCATTAAAAAAAAAAAAACTGAGGTAAAATGGCCTGCTATTGGCCATTTTAAGTTAGACAATCAGATGGTCTACTATCCTGGGAACAACAAGTTGATCGTCATTCATCATCAAAAAGAACATATCAAGATCTATCCTGAAGTACAACGCTGTCAGTGATAGAATAATATTCATATGTCTGCAAGGAAGACCAGTTAGTACAACTATTATTCAAATTTACACACTAGCTACTAATGCCAAAAATGAAGAAATTAAAGACTTTTACCAACTTCTGTAGCTGAAAGTGATCAAACATGCTATCAAGATGCATTGATAATTACTGGTGGTTAGAATGGGAAAGTTAGAAACAAGAAGGATCGGTATTTGGAAAACACGGCTTTAGAGATTAAAAACCACACTGGAGATCCCATGATGGAATTTTGCAAGACCAATGACTTATTCGTTGCAAATACCTTCTTTCAACAGTATAAACAGTGAGTATACACATGGACTTTACTGGATGGAATACACAGGAATCAAATTGACTACATATGGAAAGAGACAATGGAAAGCCTGAATATGATCAGTCAGAACAAGGCCAGGGGCCAACTGTGGAATAGACCATCATTTGCTCATATGCAAGTTCAAGTTGAAGCTGAAGAAAATTAGAACATGTCCATGAGAGACAAAAGACAATTTTAAGTATATCCCACCTGAATTTAGAGCCCATCTCAAGAATAGATTTGACACATTGAACGCTAATGACCAGTGACCAGACAAGTTTGTGATGACATCAAGGGCATCATACATGAAGAAAGCAAGAGGTCACTAAAAAGACAGGAAAGAAAGAAAAGGCCAAAATGGATGTTAGAAGAGACTCTGAAACCTGCTCTTGAAAGTTGAGTAGCTAAAGAAAAAGGAAGATATGAACTAAAAGAGCTGTACAGAAGATTTCAAAAGGTGGTTCGAGAAGACAAAGTATTATAATGAAATGTGAAAAGACCTAGAGTTAGAAAACCAAAAGAGAAGAACACACTCAGCATTTCTCTAGCTGAAACAACTAACGAAAAAATTCAAGCCTGGAGTTGCAATACTGAAGGATTCTGTAGGCAAGTATTGAACAACGCAGGAAGCATCAAAAGAAGATGGAAGGAATGTGCAGAGTCACTATACCAAAAGGAACTGGTAGATGTTCAGCCATTTCAGGGGGTAGCATATGATCAAGAACCCACGGTATTGAAGAGGGAATTCCAAGCTGCAGTGAAGCATTGGCAAAAAAACAAGACTCCGTGAATTGACAGAATAACAACTAAGATATTTCCACAAATAGATGCAGCGCTGGAAGCACTCACTCATCTATGTTAAGAAATTTGGAAGACAGCTAGCTTTCTGGCCAATCGACTGGAAGAGATTCATATTTGTGCCCATTCCAAAGAAAGGTAATCCAACCGAATGCCAAACTTATTGAACAATATCATTAATATCACACACAAGTAAAACTTTGCTGAAGATAATTCAAAAGTGGTTGTGGCAGTACATCAACAGAGAACTGCCAGAAATTCAAGCTGGATACAGAAGAGGACTTGGAACCAGGGATATCATTGCTAACGTTAGACAGATCTTGGCTAAAAGCAGAGACTACCAGAAAGATGTTTACCTGTGTTTTGTTCACTATGCAAAGCCATTCGACTGTGTGGATCATAAAAACTTATGGATAACTTTGCGAAGAATGGGAATTCCAGAACACTTAATTGTGCTTATGTGGAACCTGTACATAAATCAAGAGACAGTTGTTCAAACAGAACAAGGGGATACTGTGCGATTTAAAATCAGGAAAGATGTATGTCAGGGTTGTTTCCTTTCACCATACTTATTCAATCTGTACGCTGAGCAAATAACCTGAGAAGCTGGAGTATATGATGAAGAACCGAGGCATCATGAATAGAGTAAGACTTATTAACAACCAACAACTTTGTTTGCTGAAAGCAAAGAGTTTGAGGCACTGAAGATCAAAGACCACAGCCTTCAGTATGGATTATATCTCAACATAAAGAAAACAAAATCCTCACAACTGCACCAATAAACAACATCATGTTAAATAGAGAAAAGATCGAAGTTGTAAAGGATTTCATTTTATTTGGATCCACTACCAATGCCCATGTACAACGCAGCAGCCAAGAAATCAAAAGATGTATTGCATGGGGCAAATGTGCCGCAAAAGACCTCTTCAGGGGGTAGAAAAGCAAAGATGTTACTTCGAGGACTTAGGTGCGCCTAACCCAAGCCAAGGTTTTTTTTTTTTTAAAGTATAATCTCTATTTTATTTTCTTTCAGGTTTGTTTTTCCTCAGCCTTTAAGGACTCAAATCCTTACGTGGGCTTTGGTGGAGGACGTGGGGCAGCAGCTGCAGGTCTAAATCGGGGTGGGGGGGTCCTGTCCTTCCGGGCTTCAGGAGAACGGTTCCTGACCACCTTGCTGTGAATGGCACAACTCACACAATAATGTAGTTTCACGTACAGCTTGGGAAGCACCTATGCGTCGAAGACACTCGCTCCGGAAATGTCTCTGACGGCAGCGGCCTCTACTATGTTTCGAATTACGAACTTCTTAATGGCCTTGTCTTTGGGCACGAAGCGGGCGCAGTTCGTGCAACGAATAGGCTGTACATGGCCGCGGCCCTTTTTGGCACGACCGTTGTTCCTCCTTTTCTTAGTCATCTGTGAAGCGAGGACCCGAGAGCCAAGGTATTTTTAATCTCCTTATATGCATGTGAAAGGCTGGACATGAATAAGGGAGACTGCAGAAGAGTTGATGCCTTTGAATTAGGGTGTGGGCAAAAAATATTGAATATACCGTGGACTGCCAGAAAAAGGAACAAATACAGCCAGAGTACTCTTTGGAAGCCAGGATGGCGACACTTTGTCTCACATGCTTTGGACATGTTATCAGGAGGAACGAGTTCCCAGGGAAAGACATCATGCTTGGTAAGGTGAAAAAAAAAAAAAAATTTTTTGAGGTAGAGGGTCAGTAAAAAAGAGTAAGACCTTTGACAAGGTGGATGGACACAGTGGCTGCAACAATGGGCTCAAACGTAACAGTTGTGAGCATGGCGCAGTACCAGGCAGTGTGTTTCATTCTGTTGTACATAGGGTTCCAGTGAGTGGGAACCTACTCCAGGGCTCCTAACAACAAACAATACTTTGTATTCTCTAACGTGGAACGGACTCCATAACATGTAACAACATGTTACTTTAAAACTTTTGAATGTGCTGTACGGGGCTGCTGATACTAATTAGGGGGTAATAGGAAAACATTCAGATTTACTTCTAGCATACAGAGACAGTAATAGATATTATTCAGTACGCTCAAGTAGGTGATAGAGTTGGAACATCAGAACAGAAACTGGCTAACTTTTATTCTTATAAACCGGAAGTTACTGAAGTGCCAAGAACTCTAAAAGAAAAATACATTCTTTATGATTAACAAGCATTATAAGCACTGCTTCTCACAATAGTTACTTGCTTTTCTAATCTGTCACCTACAGCCTGACTGCCCTTGGACTTTCTCATGCTTTCTGACCCCATCTGTTCTCTCTCCCAAACAAATTCTCCTGGACTTTTCTTTTTCCAAATTCTACCCTCATACCTTCTTCCGTGATGTCATCGTTAGGTCAGACTTGTTACAGTGTTTAGTGTGAGGTTTGTTTGGGAGTGATTGCAATCTAGTCTTGCTAAATAAAGAAAGCTGACCACCCTAGCTTTCCTAACTTCTACTCCAAAGCACAGAGACATTTCCTTTCCTGCAATAGAACTCTTGCCTAGCACTGTTTGCTGTATCACAAAGACAATTTCAAGGTCTGTTTCACTACAAAGTACTCTAGAAAATGTCCTAGTACTGGCACAGGTTAAACACATCAGTCCTTAAACTCTCCTTAACTAGCTCAGCGGTTCTCACTTTAGTGGGCATCACCTGGAGGGCTTGTTAAAACAGATTACAGAGTTTCTGATTCAGTAGGTTTGGGACTAGGCCCTAAAATGTGCATTACTTATAAATGCCAGGTATGACACTTGTCCTGAGTGTGGTTCCTGGGACCACACTTCGAGAGGCAGGCCATCTGAATGATTATAATGGCTGTTACATACACAATCTTCTTTTCCAGATAAGATGCTCTCCCTGTGAAGTTTTCATCACATAAGGACAGCAGATGAGATTTGGGGAGAGTGACTCTTCCTTTTCATTCCTCTTGGGGTAAATATTGTTGTTCTTGAGTTCCCTTGAATCCAACTCATAGCAACTCTACAGGACAGCATAGAACTGCCCCACGAGGTTTCTAAGGCTGTGATCTTTAAGGAAGCAGACTGCCACATCTTTTTCCTGCAGGGCAGCTGGTGGTTTCAAACTGCCAACCTTTCAGTTAGCAGCAGAGCACTTAAAGATTGCGCCACCAGGGCTCCTCATAAACCAAGTCCGTTGCCATCAAGTGGATTCTAACTCGTAGTGACCTTATAGGACAGAGTAGAACTGCCCCATAGAGTTTCCAAGGAGCAGCTGGTAGATTTGAACTGCCCACCTTTTGGTTAGCAGCTGAGCTCTTAACCACTGGGCCACTAGGGCTCCAAGGGTTCCTTACAAAAACCAAAAACCAAAGCCATTGCCGTTGAGTCAATTCCCACTCATAGTGACCCTATAGGACAGAGTAGAACTGCCCCATAGGGTTTCCAAGGAGGGCCTAGTGGATTTGAATTGCCGACTTTTTGGTTAGCTGTAGCTCTTAACCACTACACCAGCAGGGTTTCCAGGGCTCCTTATAAAAGTCATCCTTAATTCATCCATTAAAAAAGAGGAACACCCTAAGTATCAGCACAATTAAATGGTTATCTGGCCCACTGCCACCCTCTTCCATGTATTTGTGTGACTGCTAACCTCTGTGTGTGAACAATTTTAGGGAGGACAGCCTTCACTGGCACCCTGGTATGATGCACTAACTGAGCCATAATCAGGGACAGATCACCCAGTAAGCAAGATATGCACAGGCTTACTTGTGCTTACTTACTAATCTGTAGTGCACAATTTCACCTGCGTTTCAAAGATGTGGTGATTAGTGAGTAAACACAATTAAGCCATGCATACCTTACTTGCTGTAAACCCATGCATAACTTGCTTACTGGTTAATCCGCCCCTGGCCAACATGCACAGCAGTCTGGGGAGGCGGGCGTGGGTGAAAGGAAGGCCAGGGAAGCCAAGGTCAGAAACCATAATACTGCAGAGTCCTGAGATGATAAAAGAACGAATGACAGAATGTGACATCTAAATGAAGCAGATGAGCAAGGTCATCAGAAAGGTCAGAGTCAGAATGGGCAGGTGAGGGTTGTTTATCAGAGTCCTGGACTAAGTAGAATGGAGCCTGGTTGCGCAGTGGTCAAAGCACTCAGCTGGGAGAAAGATGTGGCAGGCTGCTTCTGTGAAAATTATAGCCTGGAAACCCTACAGGGCAGTTGTACTCTGTCCTATAAGGTCTCTATGAGTTGGAATCGACTCAATGGCAACAGGTTTGGTTTTTGGTTCTGGACCAAGTAGGCCTCCCCAGCTGGACATAGTTACACCCTGGCCTAGTGGTTAAGGATTTAAGAGTCAAACAGACATGAATCTGAATCCAGTTGTGCTACTCAGATAACTATTTAAACTAAGACCCAGTTTCCTCATCTGTAAAATAGGGATATTATCTGTATTAAATTCTATAATGTATGGTATGGGTTAGATTTTTTCATAGCCTCTCCCTGCCCTGATTCCATTACCCCACGACCCTTCACTCCCTTCCTCAGGCACAGCCCATAACCAAGGCTCCATAACAGCTAGCAGTGTGATAAAGCCCCAAACTACCGATACTCAGCATCAGAGAAGTCCAGTGGAAGGTGACACTCCTAACAGAATATCCTCTCTCACAAGAAAGGCTCTGACTCTGCTTAACAGCTCAATGGATGCCATGAGAAATTCACACCTCAGCCAGGACAGGAATTTTTCCTGGCCTGTAGCAGCAACCAGAATTTCAAAGTGGCAATTACAGACGAGTAAATAAACCCTAACACACCCAGCGTAGGAGGAAGGCAATAGTTAACACAAGGATACAGGTGAATAGGAGTACTATGGACAATTCAAAACCCTGGACTTCTTTTTTTCATAGTCTTGCTTTCAAATAAATGTTTTCTCTTGCATCCTTTACTCTGGCTTAAAGGAGATCACATAAGGTAGGTAGGAACTTAAAATCAGATAGGTTCAAGGAGCTGAGGCAAGAAAGAAACTTCTTTGCAAGATAAGATTAAAAATAACTATGATGATCTTCATTTATCACAAAGTATTAGTGAGGTTAAAGTAAGATAATATGTAAAATAGTGAAGCTCAATATAAATAAGTTATTGTTAGCTACATTTCCAGGTTTTCCTTAAATTTCAAAATCTCAATAAAACCTTACCAACATATGTTAGTCCACCTCTAACCCACATGGATCTCATCTTAGGTAAATGAATCTATTGACCTCAACGATAATTTTGTCTTACAACCACCTACTTCCTTGTATTTTCCTCTAATCCTTTTCACATGTGCTGGTAATACAACAGTCTATCGGGGAGAATAATACTGGCTACTTCCTGTATAACTGCGGCAATCCTAAACACGGCGGGCATTCAGATACTCTGGAATGGCAACAAAACGTGAAATTCCACTCCAACTTACTTATAATGGTAGAGGGTCAGCAAAGAAGAGGAAGATCCTCAACGACATGGATTGACGCAGTGGCTGCAACAATGGGCTCAAGCATAACGACTGTGAGGATGGCGCAGGACCAGGCAGTGTTTCGTTCTATTGTACATAGGGTCACTATGAGTCGAAACTGACTCGATGGCACCTAACAACAGCATAATAAGGCGTAGATACAAAAAAGAATCCAAATAAAGAAAAGGTTTTAATAGACAAAAAGCATCAAAGCTAACACCATATTTCAAGGCTAGTTTCGATGTTCCAGCTGCTCTTCATTGAAGTAACAAAGCAGTGGCAGAAAGACTTGAATACATACAAAACTTCTGGTACTTTCTTTCGTTATGATTCCTGTTTTGTTTTCAAAGTCATTAATATCAGTGGTGGTACCATTATATGATTTTGAAATATGTATTGACTTAGATAAAGCAAATGAAGTGTATCTTTAATAAAAACAATTTTGCTATTAAATTGACGGATTTTATAGGAAAGGGAGCCCTTTTTGGAACTTTTCTAGGACGATCTAAGAGCCTCATCTATACTTCTACTGATTCTTTCTGGGGCTTTCAGCAGCTATAATTGTAAAAAAGGATTTTTACCTTGTGGCCTTGAACTTCCACACAAGTGGAATCATGCCTCCTGTAGTTTAAGGCTGCTTCATTCTCTCTCAAAACTACTCATGCCATATTTCCAAGGAAATGAGACTGCCTGGTGTGGCTGATGTCAGTAACGTCACCTCTCCTGGCTGCACTCTCTCCTCAGATCTCTAGAAAATGAAACCATTACCTTTTCTGGTTACTTTTTAGTGACCAGCCTTCTGAGGACAGTTCTAATGAGCTCACAACCTAAAATAGTCAACACTTTCATACTCCACTTAGCATCTGTCCCAGGCAGACGTCAAGAAGCATAGCACTGTTGGAAGAAATGACTGACCCAAAGAGGAATGATCACATTATGTACTGAGGAAAAATAAGTGCCGAACTAATGAGGCAGAATTGACTTGAAGGCACTGGGTTTGGTTTGTACTAAGACAAATGGATAAAACCATGGTAAAATATTTCAGTAAATTAGGCACCACGTATTCTATCCAGACAAAAAATGGTTATAAGTGTAAAAAAGAAAATTGAATTAAGAACTCTGAATAAAATTGAACTACCATACCCTCACTATCTAAATCCTTCTTTAGTTTCTTTTGCCGTATATGACTTTTTACGATAATTGCATTAGCCTCTGTGTGAATTTTCCAGTATGGTTTATGTTAAAATACAGGCAATGGTACTGGGCATTATCAAAATCAACAGTACTCTTTTTATTTCCTTGTTTGTAAGATCCTTAACAATAAGTTTTTGTCACTTCTTACTTTCCTGTAATTCCTATATCGTTTGTTGCTGTTGTTAGGTGCCATCAAGTTGGTTCCGATTCGTAATGACCCTATGCACAACAGAACAAAACACTGCCCGGTCCTGAGCCATCCTTACAATCATAGTTACACTTGAGCTCGTTGTAGCCACTGTGTCAGTCCACCTCGTTGAGGGTCTTCCTTGTTTCTGCTGACCCTGTACTTTACCAAGCATGATGTCCCTCTTGAGGGATAGATCCCTCCTGACAACATGTCCAAAGCATGTAAGACACAGTCTCGCCATCCTTGCTTCTAAGAGGCATTCTGGTTGCATTTCTTCTAAGACAGGTTTGTTCATTCTTTTGGCAGTCCATGATATATTCAATACTCTTCACCAGCACTACAATTCAAAGGTGTCAATTCTTCTTTGGTCTTCCTTATTTGCTGTGCAACTTTCACACACATATGATGCGATTGAATATACCATGGCTTGGGTCAGGTGCACCTTAGTCTTCAAGGTGACATCTTTGCTCTTCAACACTTTAAAGAGGTCCTTTGCAGCAGATTTACCCAGTGCAATGCGTCTTCTGATTTCTTGACTCGCTGCTTCCATGGGTGTTGATTGTGGATCCAAGTAAAATGAAATCCTTGACAACTTCAGTCTTTTCTTCATTTAACATGATGTTGCTCACTGGTCCAGTTGTGAGGATTTTTGTTTTCTTTATGTTGAGGAGCAATCCATACTCAAGGCTGTGGTCTTTGATCTTCATTAGTAAGTGCTTCAAGTCCTCTTCACTTTCAGCAAGCAAGCTCGTATCATCTGCATAATGCAGGTTATTAACGAATCTTCCTCCAATGCTGATGCCCTGTTCTTCTTCATATAGTGCAGGTTCTCGGATTATTTGGCAGCATACAGATTGAATAGGTATGGTGAAAGAATACAACCCTGACACACACCTTTCCTGACTTTAAACCAATCAGTATCCCTTTGTTCTGTCTGAACAACTAACTGCCTCTTGATCTTTGTAAAGGTTCCTCGTGAGCAAAATTAAGTGTTCTGAAATTCCCGTTCTTCGCAATGTTATCCATAATTTGTTATGATCCACACAGTTGAATGAATGCCTTTGCATAGTCAATAAAACACAGGTAAACACCCTTCTGGTTTTCTCTGCTTTCAGCCAGGATCCATCTGACATCAGCAGTGATATCTCTGGTTCCAAGTCCTCTTCTGAAACCGGCCTGAATTTCTGGCAGTTCCCTGTCAATAACTGCTGCAGCTGTTTTTGAATGATCTTCAGCAAAATTTTGCTTGCATGTGATATTAATGATATTGTTCTATAATTTTCGCATTTGGTTGAATCGCCTTTCTTCGGAATAGGCATAACTATGGATCTCTTCCAGTCAGTGGGCCAGGAAGCTGTCTTCCGTATTTCTTGGCATAGATGAGTGACCACCTCCAGCGCTGCATCTGTTTGTTGAAACATCTCAATTGATATTCCATCAATTCCTGGAACCTTGTTTTTTGTCAGTGCCTTCAGAGCAGCTTGGACTTCTTCCTTCAGTACCATCGGTTCCTGATCATATTCTACCTCTCGAAATGGTTGAACATTGACTAATTCTTTTTGGTATAATGACTCTGTGTATTCCTTCCATCTTCTTTTGATGCTTCCTGTGTCATTTAATATTTTCCCCATGGAATCCTTCACTGTTGCAACTCGAGGCTTGAATTTTTTTCCAGTCTTTCAGCCTGAGAAACGCCGAGCACGTTCTTCCTTTTTGGTTTTCCATCTCCAGCTCTTCACGCATGTCATTATAATACCTTACTTTGTCTTCTCGAGACACCCTTTGAAATCTTCTGTTCAGTTCTTTTACTTCAATTCTTCCTTTTGCTTTAGCTGCTCGATGTTCGAGAGCATGTTTCAGAGTCCTCTCTGACATCCATCTTGGTCTTTTCTTTCTTTCTTTCCTGTCTTTTCAATGGCCTCTTGCTTTCTTCAATTAAGATTTCCTTGATGTCATTCCACAACTTGTCTCGTCTTCGGACAGTAGTGTTCAATGCATCAAATCTATTCTTCAGATGGTCTCTAAATTCAGGTGGGGTATACTCAAGTTCATATTTTGGCTCTCATGAACTTGCTCTGATTTTCTTCAGTTTTATCTTGAACTTGCATATGAGCAGTTGATGGTCTGTTTCACAGTCGGCCCCTGGCCTTGTTCTGACTGATGACATCGAGCTTGTCCATCATCTCTTTCCATAGATGTAGTCAATTTGATTTCTGTGTGTTCTATCTGGTGAGGTCCCTGTGTATAATTTATGTTTATGTTGGTGAAAGAAGATATTTGCAATGAAGTCGCTGGTCTTGCAAAATTCTGTCATTCGATGTCCGGCATTGTTTCTTTCACCAAGGCCATATTTTCCAACTACTGATCCTTCGTCTTTGTTTCCAATTTTCACATTCCAATTGCCAGTAATTATCAATGCATCTTGATTGCATGTTCAATCAATTTCAGACTGTAGCAGCTGATAAAAATCTTCTATTTCTTCATCTTTGGCCCTAGTGGTTGGTGCATATATTTGAATAATAGTCATATTAACTGGTCTTCCTTGTAGGTGTATGGATACTATCCTACCACTGACAGCGTTGTGCTTCAGGATAGATCTCGAAAGGTTCTTTTTAATGATGAATGCAACACCATTCCTCTTCAAGTTATCATTCCCAGCATAGTAGACTATGATTGTCGGATTCAAAATGGCCAATACCAGTCCATTTCAGCTCACTAATGCCTAGGATATTGATGTTTATGTGTTCCATTTCATTTTTGATGATTTCCCATTTTCCTAGATTCATACTTCATACATTCCAGGTTCCAATTATTAATGGATGTTAGCAGCTGTTTCTTCTCATTTTAAGTCATGCCACATCAGCAAATGAAGGTCCTGAAAGCTTTACTCCATCCATGTCATTAAGGTCGACTCTACTTTAAGGAGGCAGCTCTTCCCCTGTCATCTTTTGAATGCCTCCCAACCTGGAGGACTCATCTTCCACCACTATATCAGACAATGTTCAGACCTTGGTCACTAGGTCCTAATTTTCACCCCGAGGAACAAAAAATAATCCAATAGCCGATTTCTTCTGTTATTCATTATATATATAGAATTTGCTTCTTTGCTTCCTTTTTAAAGATAATTTATCCATTTATTTAACAAACATTTATTAAGCACATATTAGCACTCTTCTAAACCCTAGAGATTCACTAATGAACTAAACGCTAAGTCATTGACCACATGGAGCTTACATTTCTAGTGAAGTAGACAGTAAACAAATTACAAATATGTAGATAGATACACTGCTAAATACATATTATACATTATAAAAATTATATATTACAAGTTTCATGTTTTGTATATATATATATTGCTAAATCAGGGTAAGGGGATAGAGAGTGAGGGCAATGCTTTGCTAGACAGTGTTTAGGGATAGGGTTTCTGAGAGGGTGATATTTTAAGACCTGACTGAATTGAGGGAATAACCATATCAGTGTCTGGGGAAAGATTTTCCCAAGAGGAGAGGACAGCAAAGCAAAATATACCTTGGCACAGGATAAATCCTTGGCATGTTCCAGGCACAGCAAGAAGGCTGACCTAGTTAGAGCAATGGTGAACAAAAGAGAGGTGTAGGAAATGAGAGCTAAGAGATAAACAGAGGCCAGCAGGCAGGAAGGGCTTTGGATTTTGACTGAGCATTGTGGGAAGCCATTGGAATGTAAAGAGCAGGAGAATGACATGGTTGACATAATCTGCTCTGCATTTGGCTGCTATGTCAACAGAGACTGATGGGGACATGAGTAAAAGTAGGAAGATCATAGAAGGTTACTGCTGTAATGTGAAGAGAGGATGGCAGCTTAGACCAACCATAGAGGGGGAGGGGGTAAAAAGTGGGCTGATCTGGATATATTGTAAAAGAAGAGTCTACAGGGTTTGCTGACGGATTAGGTGTGGGATGGCAAAGGAAATAAGGAATCTAAGATGGGGCTCCAAGGAGTTTGGCCTAAGCAATTGAGTGAATGAGGGGACCATTCACTTCATTTTTTCCATTCTAATTTTTTAGTCTGTCTTCAAGCAATAGAGTAGGCTAACCTAGCAGTCTTAGTCTGGGTTCTCTAGAAAAGCAAAATCAGTAAAGCTTATAAATACATAGAGAGAAGTTTATATCAAAGAAATGGCTCACGCTATTCTAGAGGATGGAACATCCCAAATCTGTGGATTAAGATAGAAGCTTCTCCTGATTCACATAGCTACAGGGGCTAGTGAGCCCAAGATTGGCAGGTTGGAGATCAAGGCTCTGATCACAGGCTGTGAAGATCAGTGAATCCCCCAGACTGGCAGATAAGGTGAGAGCTCAAGCCTCAAGAACCAGAGGCCAGACAAACAGGAGACAGTCACAGAATCCAGAGTGAGCAAAAACTTAGAATGTCTACTTATATTCGGATGAAGGCCACACCCCAAAGAAACTCCCTTTTAACTGATTGGCTACTCACAGCAGATCTCATCATGTGAGTGACTATATATAAACACTGAGAATCATGGCCTAGCCAATTTGGCACACAATCTTAACCATCACACTAGCCAACAGAACAGAGAGCCCTGAGTAGTGCAAATAGTTAATGTGCTCAGCTGCTAACCAAAAGATTGGAATTTCAAGTCTACTGAAATGTGTCTTGAAAGAAAGGCCTGGTGATCTACTTCCAAAAAATCAGCCATTGAAAACCCTGTGGAGCACAGTTTTACTCTGACACACATGGGGTTGCCATGAGTTGGGGTCAACTCAGTGGCAATGGGTTAGGTTATGTTATCTAACAGAATAGAGGTTAATCTACACTGCAGAATTTAAGGAATATAAAAACTTTCAGTCCAACACTCTCACCCAGCCATTTCTTTTATGTGGTTTGAATTTCTTTACTTTATGACTTTTCCCAAAAGTCTGCAATCTATCCTCTAGAGATTAATTTGGGTCTACTTGTCTTCTTGCTTCATTTATTTAAAATACAAACACACTTATAAGATTTGGCAGGCTATTAATCACAGACACTCTGGTGTGGATTGATTTAATCAAGTTGTTTTCCTCCTAACACTAACCTCTAAGACGGTGTTGAAGGGGATGTTGACTCCTGGTGAAAGAATAAAAAGAAATATTTGGGAACATACGGTACTTAGGTGACAAGCAGTGTGGAACAGAAAAATGAAATGTAAGGATCTGAAAAGTTAGAGGAAAATATGAGGTCACTGCCCCTCTAGAAGTGTTAGGGAAAGAGCACAGGATACAAGAAAACAAGCAGGCAATCAAAGTGCTCACCAAATGTCCAAAGGGCAGGTACTACTCTATACAAAGAAGAAAATATCTGCTCCATAGCAGCAAATATTAGTGTGAGTTAAGTATACTTTACAAACACTTTTTTTATATTAGTTTTTAAAACCCCTTTGATTTTTCACAGTACTTACCTCACTAAAAAAAAAAAAAAAAAAAAAAAACCTTTAACAATTTTATGTTATGAAGTCAGTATAAACTGAGAACTTGAGGAGATACAACAAGAGGAACACAATCAGGAGGCCACAGTTGCAGTGCCAATATTTCCCAAAGCAAAAGCAGACAAAATCTGATAGGTTTGTAATTAAAAGAACACTAAGACCTGAACACCAAGGTTCATTGCAGCACTTTTCATAATAGTCAAAATGTGGAAACAACCAAAATGTCCATTAACAGATAAATGGATTATCAAAATGTGGTATATACACACAATGGAATTCTATTCAGCCATCTAGAGAAATGAAGTCCTGATGCATGCCACAACATGGATGAAACTTGAAAACATCATGCTGAGCAAAATAAATCAGTCACAAAAGGGTAAATACTGTATGATCTCACTTATACGAAATAAGCAAATACATAGAAACAAAAGATTATTAGTGGTTACCAGAGGCAGGAGGGAGGGGGCATGGAGTTTATGTTAATGGTGGTTGAATGATTTGGAAAAGGATAGTGAGAATGGTTGCACAACTTGACGGATGTAATCAATGTTACTGAATTGTACATGTAGAAATTGTTGAATTGGTGTATGTTTTGTTATGTATATTTTTACCGAAATAACAAAAAAAGAATAAGAGAAAATTTGAACTAACAACTGCCCATAAAATTCCAAGCCCTGTTCTTGCCCTACATAAGCTTTTCAACAAAATCACAATGCATTGCCGCCCTGAGAGCAGGATGCTCATGAATTTCACAAAACATTATGTGGTCTCAGGAAATCGGATACTCCATGAGGATCAACTTCAAATTCACAATCCAAAAGCACATTTGTAGGTTTCAATTACTAGAGATAGTTTGTAGACCAAGCTGAACTTTCTTTTCGTTGAGTTTCTTCTCTGACCTAGTAATAAACACCTTCTGTTGGAAACCCTGGTGGCGTAGTGGTTAAGTGCTATGGCAGCTAACCAAACGGTCAGCAGTTCAACTCTGCCAGGTGCTCCTTGGAAACTCTATGGGGCAGTTCTACTCTGTCCCATAGGGTCTCTATGAGTTGGAATCAACTCAACGGCACTGGGTTTGGTTTTCTGATTGGTTTTAGAAGAAGCCCTGGTGGCACAGTGGTTAAGTGCTCAGCTGCTAGCCAAAAGATCAGTGGTTCAAACCCACCAGCCACTCCACAGGAGAAAGACGTGGCAGTCTGCTTTCATAAATATTACAGTCTGGAAACCCTATGGGGCAGTTCTACTCTGTCCTATAGGGTCACCATGAGTCAGAATCTACGCAATGTCGTATGGGTTTTAGCACAGAGTATATTTCAGCACTATGTCAGCAGCATTCTTCAGTCAAATCTAGAGATTACTAAGAGTAATCTACAGAATGAAAGTTTTATGTACCATGGGGCCAATACAAAGCTGAAAAAAGATACAACCCTTAAATTCACAGGATTTAACTTTAACTTGGTTCAGTGATTTAAAAAAAACCATTGCCATCAAGTCAATTCTGACTCATAGCGACCCTATAGGACAGAGTAGAACTGCCCCATAGGGTTTCCGAGGAGTGCCTGGAACAAAGAGGGAGCATGTTGTCTTCTTGGTTTATTTTTTAACTTCATGCATCCAGTCTTCCTACACTCCCCACACCTTCCCACATCTGCACACAAACTCACCCTGTTGAGCTCTAGGAATTCGGATTCTGCCAGCTTCCTTCCACCCTGGCTTCCCTTCCTAAAGCAATGTCATATTGGGACACTATTCTGTAGGGAATGTGACACATTTATCCTTCAACTATATTGGTGAGGGTGTGAAGATAAGACATTGCTGGAACGTTAATAAAAAAGTCCACAAATCCTTTGACAATCTTTCCTTAAAAGATGGAGCCTAGCAATGACTGGGCTCTATTTCACCTGGAGCAACAGAAAAAGAAGGAAAGTCAGGAATCGGAGAAGGACATGGAATGAGTGGCTAATTGCTTCCATGAACAACTGCCTTTTTTGCCATGATACCAGAAGAATTGGATGGTGTCCAGCTACCATTACTGAACATTTTGATCAAAAATTCTATAGAAGAATCCTGAGCAAAAAGATTCCAGAACAGAATTCCAAATACAGAACAGAATTCCAAAATCTCATGGAACCTAGCCTTTCTGGAGCCATGGAGGCTAGATAAACCCCTAAAACTCTTGCCCTGAGAAAGCTTTAAACCTTAAAACCAAAAGTATCCCCCAAATTCTTTTTAAAACCAAACAATAGTCTAGCTTAACTAGTAAAGAACGTCTGCCTTGAGCATTATTCTCTTTTAAGATCTATCACTCTGGAATCATATTGACAACAGCAACTCGAAAGATTAAATCGAAAACTTAAGGGGCAGCAAGTTTACATTCATAGAGAAGGAACAACTCAGAAAAAGAGGGTGAGAATGGTAGCACAACTCAAAGAATGCAATCAGTGTCACTGAATTGTACATGTAGAAACTGTTGAATTGGTGTATGTTCTGCCATGTATATTCTCAACTACAATTTAAAAAAAAAAAAAAAAAGATGGAGCCTAATTTCCTTACCCTTGAGTGTGAGCTGGACTTAGTGACTCATATTTAATTAAAAGACTATGCCAGAAGTGATGGTATGTGACTTCAAGGTTAGATCATAAAAGACATTGTGGCTTCCACCTTCTTGTTTTCAATCACTCTTTGGGGATGCAACTGCCACTCCATGGGGACAATCAAGTAGCCCTGTGGAAAGGTAGGTCCATGTAGCACAGAACTCAGGCCTCCTGCAAGTAACCAACAAGTAACTGAGAGCTCTTGCCCATAGCCATGTGAGTGATCTTGGTGACCCTCCAGCTCTAGCCAGCCTTCTATTGACCACATGTTGACTAAAACTTCATGAAGGATTTCAAGACAGAACCACTCAAATTCTTGACCCACAGAAACCGTGGGAAATAATGTGTTTATTATTTATACTATTGTCTGTAACTGCTAAATTTTCGGGCCAATTTTATATAGAAACAGATCACTAAAACACATGAATAAAAGAGTTTCTCTTGGTCTGTGTCTTAATCCTCTGATGATTAATTAATATAATTCCTTCCAGCAAACCATTTCATTCATTCCTAGGAATGTTCTTATGATCTGCTTCATTGAAGGTATTAGCTTACTGGAGAAGCTTACTGTGACTTAAATAATATTGGAAATTGTACTAAAACACCATGCCTTCGTAAGAGTCGAGCACTTAACAGCTTGTACCACCCAACTGCCTATATAAAAGGTAATAAAAAATAAATACTCGAAATTCATCATTTGCCAATCATTTATTACAATTTACTAGTATCTAGTCTGTCAATTTGTCATACTGTGTGGGCTTGCGTGTTGCTGTGATGCTGGAAGTTATGCCACCAGTATTCAGACACAAGCACGCTCACCCATGGAGGACAGGTTTCAGCTGAGCTTCCAGGCTAAGACAGACTAGGAAGAAGGATCCGGCAGTCTACCTCTGAAAAGCATTAGCCAGTGAAAACCTTATGAGTAGCCGTGGAATGTTGTCTGATATAGTGCTGCAAGATGAGTCCCCCAGGTTGGAAGGCACTCAAAACATGACTGGGGAAGAGCTGCCTCCTCAGAGTAGAGTCGACCTTAATGACGTGGATGGAGTAAAGCTTTCGGGACCTTCATCTGCTGATGTGGCATGACTCAAAATGAGAAGAAACAGCTGCAAACATCCATTAATAATCGGAACCTGGAATGTACGAAGTACGAATCTAGGAAAATAGGAAATCATCAGAAACGAAATGGGAGGTGGGGCCAAGATGGCGGACTAGGTGGACGCTACCGCGGATCCCTCTTGCAACAAAGACTCAGAAAAACAAGTGAATCAATCACATACATAACAATCTACGAACCCTGAACAACAAACACAGATTTAGAGACGGAGAACGAACAAATACAGAGAGGCAGCGATTGTTTTCAGAGCCTGGAGCCAGCGTACCACTCAGCGGATTTTCTGGAAAAACTAGTTTCCCAGTGATGGCTCGGAGACAGCAGTCCATATCAAACCACATAAAGAAGCAGACCATGACAGCTTCTCCAACCACCCAAACAAAAGAATCAAAATCTTTCCCAAATGAAGATACAATCCTGGAATTATCAGATACAGAATATAAAAAACTAATTTACAGAATGCTTCAAGACATCACAAACGAAATAAGGCAAACTGCAGAAAAAGCCAAGGAACACACCAATAAAACTGTTGAAGAACTCAAAAAGATTATTCAAGAACATCGTGGAAAAATTAATAAGCTGCAAGAATCCATAGAGAGACAGCATGTAGAAATCCAAAAGATTAACAATAAAATTACAGAATTAGACAACGCAATAGGAAGTCAGAGGAGCAGACTCGAGCAATTAGAATGTAGACTGGGACATATGGAGGACCAGGGAATCAACACCAACATAGCTGAAAAAAAATCAGATAAAAGAATTAAAAAAAATGAAGAAACCCTAAGAATCATGTGGGACTCTATCAAGAAGGATAACTTGCAGGTGATTGGAGTCCCAGAACAGGGAGGGGGGACAGAAAACACAGAGAAAATAGTTGAAGAACTCCTGACAGAAAACTTCCCTGACATCATGAAAGACGAAAGGATATCTATCGAAGATGCTCATGGAACCCCATTTAAGATTGATCCAAAAAGAAAAACACCAAGACATATTATCATCAAACTTGCCAAAACCAAAGATAAACAGAAAATTTTAAAAGCAGCCAGGGAGAAAAGAAAAGTTTCCTTCAAGGGAGAATCAATAAGAATAAGTTCAGACTACTCAGCAGAAACCATTCAGGCAAAAAGGGAATGGGACGACACATACAGAGCACTGAAGGAGAAAAACTGCCAACCAAGGATCATATATCCAGCAAAACTCTCTCTGAAATATGAAGGCAAAATTAAGATATTTACAGATAAACACAAGTTTAGAGAATTTGCAAAAACCAAACCAAAGCTACAAGAAATACTAAAGGATATTGTTCGGTCAGAAAACCAATAATATCAGGTACCAGCACAATACAAGGTCACAAAACAGAATGTCCTGATATCAACTCAAATAGGGAAATCACAAAAACAAACAAATTAAGATTAATTAAAAAAAAAATAACAATACACATAACAGGGAATCATGGAAGTCAATAGGTAAAAGATCACAATGATCAAAAAGAGGGACTAAATACAGGAGGCACTGAACTGCCAGATGGAGAGTGATACAAGGCGATATAGAATGATACAAGTTAGGTTTTTACTTAGAAAAATAGGGGTAAATAATAAGGTAACCACAAAAAGGTATAACAACTCCATAACTCAAGAAAAACGTAACGACTCAACTAACATAAACTCAAACACTATGAAAATGAGGATTGCACAATTTACTAAGAAAAACGTCTCAGCACAAAAAAGTATGTGGAAAAACGAGATTGCCAACAACACACATGAAAAGGCATCAAAATGACAACACTAAAAACTTATTTATCTATAATTACGCTGAATGTAAATGGACTAAATGCACCAACAAAGAGACAGAGAGTCACAGACTGGATAAAGAAACACGATCCATCTATATGCTGCCTACAAGAGACACACCTTAGACTTAGAGACACAAACAAACTAAAACTCAAAGGATGGAAAAAATATATCAAGCAAACAATAAGCAAAAAAGAAGAGGAGTAGCAATATTAATTTCTGACAAAATAGACTTTAGACTTATATCCACCACAAAGGATAAAGAAGGACACTATATAATGATAAAAGGGACAAATGATCAGGAAGACATAACCATATTAAATATTTATGCACCCAATGACAGGGCTGCAAGATACATAAATCAAATTTTAACAGAATTGAAAAGTGAGATAGACACCTCCACAATTATAGTAGGAGACTTCAACACACCACTATCGGAGAAGGACAGGACATCCAGTAAGAAGCTCAATAGAGACACGGAAGACCTACTTACAACAATCAACCAACTTGACCTCATTGACTTATACAGAACTCTCCACCCAACTGCTGCAAAGTATACTTTTTTTTCTAGTGCACATGGAACATTCTCTAGAATAGACCACATATTAGGTCATAAAACAAACCTTTGCAGAGTCCAAAATATCGAAATATTACAAAGCATCTTCTCAGACCACAAGGCAATAAAACTAGACATCAATAACAGAAAAACTAGGGAAAAGAAATCAAATACTTGGAAAATGAACAATACCCACCGGAAAAAAGACTGGGTTATAGAAGACATCAAGGAGGGAATAAGGAAATTCATAGAATGCAACGAGAATGAAAATACTTCCTATCAAAACCTCTGGGACACAGCAAAAGCAGTGCTCAGAGGCCAATTTATATCGATAAATGCACACATCCAAAAATAAGAAAGAGCCAAAAGCAGAGAACTGTCCCTACAACTTGAACAAATAGAAAGTGAGCAACAAAAGAACCCATCAGGCACCAGAAGAAAACAAATAATAAAAATTAGAGCTGAACTAAATGAATTAGAGAACAGAAAAACAATTGAAAGAATTAACAAAGCCAAAAGCTGGTTCTTTGAAAAAATTAACAAAATTGATAAACCATTGTCTAGACTGACTAAAGAAATACAGGAAAGGAAACAAATAACCCAAATAAGAAACGAGAAGGACCACATCACAACAGAACCAAATGAAATTAAAAGAATCATTTCAGATTACTACGAAAAATTGTACTCTAACAAATTTGAAAACCTAGAAGAAATGGATGAATTCTTGGAAAAACACTACCTACCTAAACTAACACATTCAGAAGTAGAACAACTAAATAGACCCATAACAAAAAAAGAGATTGAAACGGTAACCAAAAAACTTCCAACAAAAAAAAGCCCTGGCCCAGACGGCTTCACTGCAGAGTTCTACGAAACTTTCAGAGAAGAGTTAACACCACTACTACTGAAGGTATTTCAAAGCATAGAAAAGGATGGAATACTACCCAACTCATTCTATGAAGCCACCATCTCCCTGATACCAAAACCAGGTAAAGACATTACAAAAGAAGAAAATTATAGACCTATATCCCTCATGAACATAGATGCAAAAATCCTCAACAAAATTCTAGCCAATAGAATCCAACAACACATCAAAAAAATAATTCACCATGATCAAGTGGGATTTATACCAGGTATGCAAGGCTGGTTTAATATCAGAAAAACCATTAATGTATTCCATCACATAAATAAAACAAAAGATAAAAACTACATGATCTTATCAATTGATGCAGAAAAGGCATTTGACAAAGTCCAACACCCATTTATGATAAAAACTCTTACCAAAATAGGAATTGAAGGAAAATTCCTCAACATAATAAAGGGCATCTATGCAAAGCCAACAGCCAATATCACTCTAAATGGAGAGAACCTGAAAGCATTTCCCTTGAGAACGGGAACCAGACAAGGATGCCCTTTATCACTGCTCTTATTCAACATCGTACTTGAAGTCCTAGCCAGGGCAATTAGGCTAGACAAAGAAATAAAGGGTATCCGGATTGGCAAGGAGGAAGTAAAGTTATCACTATTTGCAGATGACATGATCTTATACACAGAAAACCCTAAGGAATCCTCCAGAAAACTACTGAAACTAATAGAAGAGTTTGGCAGAGTCTCAGGTTATAAAATAAACATACAAAAATCACTTGGATTCCTCTACATCAACAAAAAGAACACCGAAGAGGAAACAACCAAATCAATACCATTCACAGTAGCCCCCAAGAAGATTAAATACTTAGGAATAAATCTTACCAAGGATGTAAAAGACCTATACAAAGAAAACTACAAAGCTCTACTACAAGAAATTCAAAAGGACATACTTAAGTGGAAAAACATACCTTGCTCGTGGATAGGAAGACTTAACATGGTAAAAATGTCTATTCTACCAAAAGTCATCTATACATATAACACACTTCCGATCCAAATTCCAATGTCATATTTTAAGGGAATTGAGAAACAAATCACCAATTTCATATGGAAGGGAAAGAAGCCTCGGATAAGCAAAGCATTACTGAAAAAGAAGAAGAAAGTGGGAGGCCTCACTCTACCTGATTTCAGAACCTATTATACAGCCACAGTAGTCAAAACAGCCTGGTACTGGTACAACAACAGGCACATAGACCAATGGAACAGAATTGAGAACCCAGATATAAATCCATCCACGTATGAGCAGCTGATATTTGACAAAGGACCAGTGTCAGTAAATTGGGAAAAAGATAGTCTTTTTAACAAATGGTGCTGGCATAACTGGATATCCATTTGCAAAAAAATGAAACAGGACCCATACCTCACACCATGCACAAAAACTAACTCCAAGTGGATCAAAGACCTAAACATAAAGACTAAAACGATCATGGAAGAAAAAATAGGGACAACCCTAGGAGCCCTAATACAAGGCATAAACAGAATACAAAACATTACCAAAAATGATGAAGAGAAACCCGATAACTGGGAGCTCCTAAAAATCAAACATCTATGCTCATCTAAAGACTTCACCAAAAGAGTGAAAAGACCACCTACAGACTGGGAAAGAATTTTCAGCTATGACATCTCCGACCAGCGCCTGATCTCTAAAATCTACATGATTCTGTCAAAACTCAACCACAAAAAGACAAACAACCCAATCAAGAAGTGGGCAAAGGATATGAACACACATTTCACTGAAGAAGATATTCAGGCAGCCAACAGATACATGAGAAAATGCTCTCGATCATTAGCCATTAGAGAAATGCAAATTAAAACTACGATGAGATTCCATCTCACACCAACAAGGCTGGTATTAATCCAAAAAACACAAAATAATAAATGTTGGAGAGGCTGCGGAGATATTGGAACTCTCATACACTGCTGGTGGGAATGTAAAATGGTACAACCACTTTGGAAATCTATCTGGCGTTATCTTAAACAGTTAGAAATAGAACTACCATACAACCCAGAAATCCCACTCCTCGGAATATACCCTAGAGATACAAGAGCCTTCACACAAACAGATATATGCACAGCCATGTTTATTGCAGCTCTGTTTACAATAGCAAAAAGCTGGAAGCAACCAAGGTGTCCATCAATGGATGAATGGGTAAATAAATTGTGGTATATTCACACAATAGAATACTACGCATCGATAAAGAACAGTGACGAATCTGTGAAACATTTCATAACATGGAGGAACCTGGAAGGCATTATGCTGAGCGAAATGAGTCAGAGGCAAAAGGACAAATATTGTATAAGACCACTATTATAAGATCTTGAGAAATAGTAAAAACTGAGAAGAACACATACTTTTGTGGTTACGAAGGGGGGAGGGAGGGAGGGAGAGGGTTTTTTATTGATTAATCAGTAGATAAGAACTGCTTTGGGTGAAGGGAAAGACAACACTCAATACATGGAAGGTCAGCTCAATTGGACTGGATCAAAAGCAAAGAAGTTTCCGGGATAAAATGAATGCTTCAAAGGTCAGCGGAGCAGGGGCGGGGGTCTGGGGAAAATGGTTTGAGGGGACTTCTAAGTCAATTGGCAAAATAATTCTATTTTGAAAACATTCTGCATCCCACTTTGAAATGTGGCGTCTGGGGTCTTAAAGGCTAACAAGCGGCCATCTAAGATGCATCAATTGGTCTCAACCCACCTGGAGCAAAGGAAAATGAAGAACACCAAGGTCACACGACAACTAGGAGCCCAAGAGACAGAAAGGGCCACATGAACCAGAGACCTACATCATCCTGAGACCAGAAGAACTAGTTGGTGCCCGGCCACAATCGATGACTGCCCTGACAGGGAGCACAACAGAGAACTCCTGAGGGAACAGGAGATCAGTGGGATGCAGACCCCAAATTCTCATAAAAAGACCGTACTTAATGGTCTGACTGAGACTAGAGGAATCTCGGCGGCCGTGCTCCCCAGAACTTCTGTTGGCACAGGACAGGAACCATCCCCGAAGACAACTCATCAGACATGAAAGGGACTGGTCAGAGGGTGGGAGAGAGATGCTGATGAAGAGTGAGCTAATTATATCAGATGGACACTTGAGAGTGTGTTGGCAGCTCTTGTCTGGAGGGGGGATGGGAGGATAGAGAGAGAGGGAAGCTGGCAAAATTGTCACGAAAGGAGAGACTGAAAGGGCTGACTCAATAGGGGAAGAGCAGGTGGGAGTACGGAGTAAGATGTATGTAAACTTATATATGACAGACTGATTGGATTTGTAAACGTTCACTTGAAGCTTAATAAAAGTTAATAAAAAAATAAATAAGTAATAAATAAATTTAAAAAAATGAAATGGAACGCATAAACATCAATATCCTAGGCATTAGTGAGGTGAAATGGACTGCAATTGGCAATTTTGAATCGGGCAATCCTATAGTCTACTCTGCTGGGAATGACAACTTGAAGAGGAATGGTGTTGCATTCATCATCAAAAAGAATGTTTCAAGATCTATCCTGAAGCATAATGCTGTCAGTGATAGGATAATATCCATACGCCTACAAAGAAGACCAGTTAATACAACAATTATTCAAATATATGCACCAACCACTAGGGCCAAAGATGAAGAAACAGATTTTTATCAGCTGCTACAGTCTGAAATTGATCGAACATGCAATCAAGATGCATTGATAATTACTGGTGATTGGAATGCGAAAATTGGAAACAAAGTAGAAGGATCAGTAGTTGGAAAATATGGCCTTGGTGATAGAAACAATGCTGGACATCGAATGATAGAGCTTTGCAAGACCAGCGACTTCACTGCAAATACCTTCTTTCACCAACATAAACAGAGACTATACACATGGACCTCACCAGATGGAACACACAGAAATCAAATTGACTACACCTATGGAAAAAGATGATGGAAAAGCTCGATGTCATCAGACAGAACAAGGCCAGGGGCCGACTGTGGAACAGACCATCAATTGATTATATGCAAGTTCAAGCTGAAACTGAAGAAAATCAGAGCAAGTTCATGAGAGCCAAAATATGACCTTGAGTATATCTCACCTGAATTTAGAGACCATCTGAAGAATAGATTTGATGCACTGAACACTAGTGACTGAAGACCAGACAAGTTGTGGAAAGACTTCAAGGACATCATACATGAAGAAAGCAAGAGGCCATTGAAAAGACAGGAAAGAAAGAAAAGACCAAGACAGATGTCAGAGGAGACTCTGAAACTTGCTTTCGAACATCAAGCAGCTAAAGCAAAAGGAAGAATTGATGAAGTAAAAGAATGGAACAGAAGATTTCAAAGGGTGGCTTGAGAAGACAAGGTATTATAATGACATGTGCAAAGAGCTGGAGATGGAAAACCAAAAGGGAAGAGCATGCTCAGTGTTTCTCAGGCTGAAAGAACTGAAGAAAAATTCAAGCTTCAAGTTGCAATAGTGAAGGATTCCATGGGGAAAATATTAAATGACACAGGAAGCATCAAAAGAAGATGGAAGGAATACACAGAGTCATTATACCAAAAAGAATTAGTCGATGTTCAACTATTTCGAGAGGTAGAATATGATCAGGAACCGATGGTACTGAAGGAAGAAGTCCAAGCTGCTCTGAAGGCATTGGCAAAAAACAAGGTTCCAGGAATTGATGGAATATCAATTGAGATGTTTCAACAAATGGATGCAGTGGTAGAGGTGCTCACTCATCTATGCCAAGAAATATGGAAGACAGCTTCCTGGCCAACTGACTGGAAGAGATCCATATTTATGCCCATTCCCAAGAAAGGTGATTCAACCAAATGTGGAAATTATAGAACAATATCATTAATATCACACACAAGCAAAATTTTGCTGAAGATCATTCAAAAACGGCTGCAGCAGCATATCAGCAAGGAACTGCCAGAAATTCAGGCCAGTTTCAGAAGTGGACATGGAACCAGAAATATCATTGCTGATGTCAGATGGATCCTGGCTGAAAGCAGAGAATACCAGAAGGATGTTTACCTGTGTTTTATTGACTATGCAAAGGCATTCATTCGACTGTGTGGATCATAACAAATTATGGATAACATTGTGAAGAATGGGAATTCCAGAACACTTAATTGTGCTCGTGAGGAAACTACATAGATCAAGAGGCAGTTGTTCCGACAGAACAAGGGGATACTGATTGGTTTAAAGTCAGGAAAGGTGTGTGTCAGGGTTGTAACATTTCACCATACCTATTCCATCTGTATCCTGAGCAAATAATCTGAGAAGCTGTACTATATGAAGAAGAACGGGGCATCAGGATTGGTGGAAGACTCATTAACAGCCTGCATTATGCAGATGACACAATCTTGCTTGCTGAAAGTGAAGAGGACTTGAAGCACTTACTAATGAAGATCAAAGACCACAGCCTTGAGTATGGATTGCACCTCAACATAAAGAAAACAAAAACCCTCACAACTGGACCAATGAGCAGCATCATGATAAACGGAGAGAAGATTGAAGTTGTCAAGGATTTCATTTTACTTGGATCCACAATCAACAGCCATGGAAGCAGCAGTCAAGAAATCAAAAGATGCATTGCATTGTGTAAATCCGCTGCAAAGGACTGCTTTAAAGTGTTGAAGAGCAAAGATGTCACCTTGAAGACTAAGGTGCACCTGACCCAAGCCGTGGTATCTTCAATCATATCATATGCATGTGAAAGCTGAACAGTGAATAAGGAAGACTAAAGAAGAATTGACGCCTTTGAATTGTGGTGTTGGTGAAGAATATTGAATATACCATGGACTGCCAAAAGAACAAACAAATATGTCTTGGAAGAAGTACAACCAGAATGCTCCTTAGAAGCAAGGATGGTGAGACTGCGTCTTACATACTTTGGACATGTTGTCAGGAGAGATCAGTCCCTGGAGAAGGACATCATGATTGGCAAAGTACAGGGTTAGCGGAAAAGAGGAACCCTCAACAAGGTGGATTGACACAGTGGCTGCAACAATGAGCTCAAGCATAGCAACAATTGTAAGGATGGCGCAGAACCAGGAAGTATTTCATTCTCTTGTGCATAGGGTTGCTATGAGTCGGAACCCACTCGACAGCACCTAACTGCAACAACAACAGTATTTATACTCTTGAGGTCATTTATGACTATTGTATCTGCATAGTGGAGATGCTCTGTAATGGCGTGCTCCTCCACATGTCTTTAGCTTCTTTGTCTGTGGCGAGTATTTGCACCACAGGAATTGGCAAACGCTAGCACACCACTGGAAGAGGTGAATCTAGAGGCAGGAAGGTTTGGGAAGAAGTTGGATGAGAGAGAGAGACTTGGAAATGGAGCAAGGGCAAATCATTACCTCAGAGAGATTTTAGGGGTACACAGACAGAAATGGATCACTAACATTCTGTTCAGGCAAAATATTTTTGTGTTCCAAAGTCCTGGAAAACAATAAAGGTAAGAGGTAAGCATATGCAGTAGATTTTTTTTATCATCTGCAATTACTTATTTTTTTAATTTTTTTGAATATTTTATTGCATTTTAGGTCAAAGTTTATACAGCAAATTAAGTTCCCATTAAACAATTTTTGTACAAATTGTTCCATGAGATTGGTTAGTTTTTGTAAAATGTGTCAGCTTTATCATTATTTTCATTCTATTTGTTCTGTTTACTTTATGTAGCTTCCCTGGCCTTCCTTGCCTTCTCATCTTTGCTTTTGGGTTAATGTTGACCATTTGGTATCATATAGTTGATTAAGGGAGCACATTTCTCAGGGGTGGTATTGTTTATTTTATAAGCCAGTCTTTTATTTGGCTGAAAGGTGACCTCCAAGAGTAAATGCAGTAGAACTTACTGAGAGGACCACCTTAAAAATAAAGTGTTCTATAAACTAAACAAAAAACCAAACTCGTTGCCGTTGAGTCGATTTCCCCTCACAGCAACCTTATAGGACAGAGTAGAACTGCCCTGTGGGGCTCCCAAGGAACACCTGGTGAATTCAAACTGCTGACCATTTGGTTGGCAGCTGAGCTCTTAACCGCTACCCCACCAGGGTGGTTTAAAAAAAAAATACCATGCCTTTAGTTTTTCTAAAGTTTTGTTTTTATATCTATTGTATTTCTGTAGTTTTCATGAAAAATCACAACTAACAATGTGCTATTTTTGTGAGAAATTTTCATTTCATTTGAAATTCCCCACTTTTAAATATTGACCTCTATTTGCATATTGCAAAATGTAATTAATGTATTGTCATGGCATCCTTGTAAATTCTTTGTAAGGTTGACATTTTTCAAACGAGCAGCTCTGAGCAAAATCAATTTTTTCTCACATTATTCTAATAATTTATTCTTGCTTCTTAGAAACAAAGAGATGAACCAGTTGACCTTTATGCTTTAAACACTTTTTTTGTCCCATGAGATCTTTCTAGTATCTCTAAAGTCAATTCCACCTTTCTGTAACATTCTTCAATGATTTTTTTTTTCAAATTTGATGATATAACACATTTTCTATTATATCTGAAAGCTAAAACCTATCCAATAACATTAATGATAACAAAACTAACCTTTTTTGAGCCTGCCAAAGTGCCAGCCACTGTGCTATTTGCTTTATATGGATTAATTCAATTAATCTTCACAACAACCCTGCAACATAGCTACTGTTATTTTTATCCCCATTTAGAAGCCCAGAAAGAGTGTTCTGAGAAGGGAGGGGCAAGGAGCTCACTCTCCTGCAGAACCAGAATTCAAACCCAGACAGTCTGACTCCATTGGCCCCGCTCCTAATCACTCCAATGCACAGTGACAACCTTGACTTCTGTGTGTTCCAGTGTTTCTCTCTTGCTATGTCCTTCAGGCAATCCTGGATGAGCTTCAAGCAGTAAATCACTCTCTGACTATTGATGCCGTTACAAATCTTATATAAAATCAACTAGAATTAATTGCCTATGCAGTGTGCTTTCAGGTTTTCCTATTCTCCAATGCATTAAAATTCACTACCCTCTTATGCTAATACTAGGCTTAGTACTGTTATTACCTAGTCCATATCAGTGCTATTAATCATGTCATCCACATAATTAAAATAAAAATATTATCAAACCCAGCCTTCCTTCTTAGCTATAGAAAATGAACAGTTAAGGATGAAATACAGCATTACAGCACTGAACTATGAATGCCTCTACTGCTTATTTAATTTTGAAATTAATTGGGTATGCCTCAAAGAAACCACCTGCATGTCAAGATCCCCGTTTTCTAGAGTTCTGACTATTCACACTTACTTTTCCTCCTGTTGAATCCTGGCTTGGCAGAGCTCTCTTCACTCTTACCCTCACTAGATCTTGGCTAACATCCTATAGCCTAAATCATTCTATACTCTTCTAGTCTGGAAATACCTATCTGCTGTGTCTTACCTCCCATCCAAGTTTTTATTCTCTGCAGGGTAGCACAGAGTCCCCTTATACACACTGGAATTACATTATCTTTCTACCTACAAGCTAACAGCTTTAACTAATGGCTAAAACATGGAAGAAAACTTGACATATAAGTAAAAACGCATAAGAATTTTTATATGTCTCTTGATGGCTCCTAAATCCTACAGTAAAACTATAAACTGTCAGTTAAGAAAAGTCTTCCCAATGTTCGGGACTTTCAAATAAAATATAAGATTTACACCCACCTGATGAGGCGCTGACAAAAGGAAATTTGGCATGGCTTTAGTGACATTTTACCATAGAAAACACTACCAAAACAAGGGCCATGATTACAAGAATGGAATATTTCCAGTTGATTCATTTATTCTGTTAAGGGAAAATATCCACTATTTTGAAATAAGGTACATATCCTTTTAATACCGTACTGGAGCATCCAAGGACTATTTAATTATCTGTGGAAGTCTACCATTATTTGATTCATTATCTACTATTGATCCAAGGCCCAGACTCTGTGAAGTTACATGTTAATTTATAAATTTTTGTCCATTAGGATGCAAATGACTTCTATCCATTAGAAAAGATAACCCCAAACACTATGTTTATATTGCCTATAGGATATCAATCTAACCCAGCAATCTGATTTCTATGTTCTTGTTTTGATATAAACACCTAGTTCTTCAAATGCTCTTTGAACCAGCTTTATCATCCTCCTAACTCTGTTTTTAATGAACTGAATAAACTCTTTGGAAACCTTGGTTTGTTTGTTTTTAACTTTTATTTTCACAACTCTGCTATCATTTGACTTTGAGACAAATCTACTAACCTAAAAATGTTATTCACCAATGTCATGGATTTAGAATAGTCCTTATAGGGTTGCTATGAGTCGGAATCAACTCAACGGCAACGGGTTTGGTTTTGGTTTTTCATTCCAGAAACCCTGGTGGCGTAGCGGTTAAGTGCTACAGCTGCTAACCAAGAGGTCAGCAGTTCAAATCCGCCAGAGGCTCCTTGGAAACTCTGTGGGGCAGTTTTACTCTGTCCTGTAGGGTTTTTTGGGTTTTTTTTGTAGGGTTGGAATCGACTGGATGGCACTGGGTTCGGTTTTTTGTTTTGTTTTGTTTTTTTATTCATCACTCATTCATCCCTGTGGCAAATATTTATTGAGAGTCTACTATGTCTTTGCTGTATGCAGTGAACGAAATGAAAGTCCTTTAGTCCTTAATTTCATGTAGGATACAGTACAGTAGAAGACCAAAATTAATTAGTAAAAAAAGAAATAGCACATGAGAAGGAAATAAGATTACAATTCCATTTGTCTTTGGCACAGGATCATGAACCAAAAACTGAGTGGCATACAAATGGAGAGTAATGAAGGAATGTGCCAAGCATTACAAATGCTACAAAAGCAGCTAACTGTGCTAGATGGCTTTTATTGTCAATCAAAATCGAATAATTCAGATAACTAAAGATTTTTCAATGGAGTTATCAGGGCTTCTTGTAATTGAGAGAAATTAGCCAAATGAAAATGCAGAACAGAATTTCAAATTCCTATGGATTCCAGGCTTTCTGGAGCCATGGAGGCTGGGCAAACCCTGAAACTATTGCCCTGAGATAATCTTTAAACCGTTAGCCAAATATATCCCCTGAATCATTTTAAAACTGAACAATAATAATTTAGCTTAAATTTTTTTAGTAAAAAAAGGCCTGCCTTGAGCATTGTGCTTTTTTAAGAACTATCTTTATGGGATCACATTGACAACAGCAACTTGAAAGATTAGATACAAACCTTAGGGAGCAGTGAGTTTATGTTAATGAGGGAGGAACAACTCAGCAAAGGAGGGTGAGAATGGTTACACAACTTAAAGAAATGTAACCAATGTCATTAAA
Organism: Elephas maximus indicus; assembly: GCF_024166365.1. Classification (NCBI taxonomy): domain Eukaryota; kingdom Metazoa; phylum Chordata; class Mammalia; order Proboscidea; family Elephantidae; genus Elephas; species Elephas maximus. The sequence continues at coordinate 68,435,494 of NC_064829.1, read as the reverse complement.
TTGTACATGTAGAAACTGTTGAATTGGTGTGTGTTTTGCTATGTATATTCTCAACAACTACAACAAAATTAATTTAGAAGAAAAAAGCTAAATGAAACATTTATTTGTGAAGTAAATTAATGGCATTAGTGACATTATCTCATTGAGATAATGAGGTTAAGAAAATCAACAAAACTTGTTCTTATTAATCAAATATTTTAAATATCCATCAGACCTAGAGGCCAAGACCACAAAAAAAATCTGAATGTTAAATGTAAAAATTTAATTTGAATAAATCAAAGCCATTGAGCCATTATGTGGATGACATGATTAATAGCACTGATATTCAACCATTGTTGAAAGGTTCTATGGAAAGAAAATAGAAAAGGGGTAAATATATATATACATATTAAAAGGCTGCTAATAGAATTATATTAAAATTTTCATAAATAGTTGAAAACATTCATAAACTTATATTATTAATAGTAAGGCCTGTTGTAATAAATATGAATACCGATGATTGTAATAGTGAAATTGTAAATTTTCTTTTACAATTAACAAAGTAAGAAATTACTTAATTTTGGGTTTTAAGAAAGCTATTTAAACATCCTATGTCTTGATGTTTGCTGGTCGGTTTTTAAAGTATATCTGCAAACTTTAACTACTGTCTCTGAATTATTTTAACTATAAATTTAACAGTAGAACAAGCTATGAAGATCATGGTACATAGGGGAGAATTATCAAAGAAGTTTGTGACTTTGCAAGCCCACTTGGCCAAGAGTTCAGTTAGTCAAGGGAGTTTTATTTCCCTGGCTGTGGGTTAATTGACCATGTGATATAATAAACCATTTAACCCTTGTTTACATTTCCCCATTTGGTTGACTAAGTGAAAAATCACCAAAAGACATTTACAGGCTTTTGAGTTAGAAAATTTAACGTCGCTTCAATTTAAATATTCAGTTACTCACAGTAAATAATTATGAAATTTTTTTCCATTTCAAAGGAAAAGATACAATTTAGGACATTTAAGAAGAATTATATTTATATTGATAACTTCTCATGAGAAGCAAGTGCATGCTTACTTATATTTAGGCATAGTCAAGACACTGACAAAAAACATACGCTCAAAAAGAGTGTCAACAAATATGGTATACCTTATTAATATAATTGTGGATCCTGAAGAAAGGAAAGAATAGCCCCCTTGTGCTCTGGACTGTATTATATTTCAACGTTTATGTTCAAATCTTATGCCACATTTCAAGAAGAACAAAGGTAAGCCTGATAACACGCAGAAATGAAGAATCTGGGAATTTTGTTATATTAGAAACCACTGAAGAAACTGTAGATTTTTGGTTGAAAAAGACAATATACATATGTATTTAAGGCATCGATTGTCTCAATCAATACCTTAAATACTTGAAGGGCTGGATTTTGGAAAAATTGGGCCAAACTTAATTCTGTTAAAGACAAGACAGAATTAGAGTCAATGAGTAAAAATTACAGGAAGACAAATTTCAGTTAAATATAAAGAAAATTTCAAACAATAGAAAATTTTATAAATAAGCTAGTTGTAGAATAAAAACTATAAATTAGATTATTGCAATCTTTGAGAGGCTATGTAGTTACCAAGATCTACTTGAAAGACAGTGAATCCCTTGAGTCTGTTATTGCTATTGTTAGGTACTGCGGAGTCAGTTCCGGACTCATAGCCACCCTATGTATAACAGAATGAAATGCTTCCTGGTCCTATGCCATCCTCACAATAATTGCTATGCTTGAGCCCATTGTTGCAGCCATTGTCTCAATCCATCTCATTGCGGGTCTTCCTCTTTTTTGCTGACCCTCTACTAACCATGATATCCTTCTCCAGGGAGTCTAGAGGTATACTGTACCAAAAGATTGGAATGTCCTTTAAGATATGCTGTAGAGGGAACGGTATGTGAGGTGGAACATCATATGTTCTCTTCCAACTCTAACTCTTTAATTATTAATCAAGAGCACATTGAGGAGTGAAATTACTGAGTGCTCAAGAATACAAAAGGCATGGTTCCTGCTCACAGAAATCCAATGTAGCATGCACAGACAGAAGGAAAAAAAAAATTTACCAGCCGTATGTCCAAGAAACCATAGAATCTAAAACACTACTTCTCAAGGAAACTCTTCCCAAAATCTGAAATCCCCATGCAAAAGGTGTCTAAATACATATGTCCTTTAGAGAAAAAGGACTAATTTATTTTTATAAACCAAGAAAATGTTATTTGTTAAATAGTACAGCAATTCAGAATCCATATTTCATCATGAAGGAAAGTTGTGTGTTAACCTAGGAAACTAAGAAGGCTCAGAATTTATTTTAAATTGGTTTCTTTTTTTAAATACAAGGCAAAATTTATTTTTTTGAAAATTCAAAATGCTGCAGTTATTTACAGTGGTTATTGTTGTTTCATGCCATCAAGCCGATTCCGACTCATAGTGACCCTGTAGGACAAAGTAGAACTGCCCATAGGGTTTCCTAGGCTGTAATCTGGAGTCGCTACGAGTCAGAATCAACTCGACAGCAGTGGTTTTTTGTTTTGTTTTAATCTTTATGGAAGCAGATTGTCACATTTTTCTCCTGCAGAACAGCTGGTGGGCTCCAACTACCAACCTTTTGGTTAGCAGCCAAGCTCTTAACCACTGTGCCACCAGGATTACCAATGCCTTTATCAGCCATCTGTTAATAACAGTTTCATTTTATTGAGCATCTGTGAGCTAAGCCTGTGCCAGGCACTAATACACATTATCTGTAATTCATCAAAAAACTCATACTAGGTGCCAATTTACAGATGATGAACCAAAAGGAAGACTACATGACTTGCCAGTAGTTACAGAAGTAATAACTGGCACTAATAAATTGGAAATGTTATTTATACTAAAATTTTTACATATTTATGTTAATGTTGACATTAATACAAAAATGCTTAAAATTTTAGTTTTAGTAACAAATGATTAATGTGGCAATAGAGGCAAAAATAATAGCCTGTTTCATCCGCCACTTATCTTTCCTTTTTGCAACATTAACTTCTGTTCTACTGAATCAACAAACATATATCAAAGTCCATTTTTATGCTAGTTTGTCTGATAGCACCACTTCTAAATCCTGTAGGAAACAATGTCTGTACACTTGAATATTTTAATGTGTACTGACCACATACGGTTATAGAAAAAATTGATTTCAAATACGGCATTCTGTAAAAGTGACAGGGAAATTAAAATTGGTTAGAAAAAGAGATGAAAATCAATATCTATCAAGTTTATTTTAATCTAATATTTTGGTAAATAGGGAATACGGAAGAGGATTTTGCTAGCACAATTTTTTTTTCTCGGCTTTGTTATTTTCTGTTTGCAGCATCCACATAAATTTCCACAAAGCTAATTAACCTGAAAAAAAACTTTTTTTTTTTTTCTGGGAGTATGTGTTGGGGTGTGGACATGGCGGAGAGATAGAACATAGCCGACCTCCATTTTCCTCCAGAAAATAAGCTTGGTAAGTCCTGTCTCAAACGGCCGCTATGAGGCTTTTTTTTTTCTTTTTTTTTTTTTATTATTGTACTTTAAATGAAGGTTTACAGAACAAACTAGCTTCTCACTAAATAATTAGTACACATTGTTTTGTGACATTGGTTATGACTTGACATTTTAACCATTTATTTCCTTTCTCAGAATTTTGGAGATTAAAGCATTTGTAAATTTAATCCAAGCATATGTTTTATAAATGAGAAAGCTGAGACTCAGAAAGTTTTTTATTTCAACAATGAAAATTTCCTTTACAAATAAAAAGCTACAAATAATTAGTTTGGTAAAAAATTTTCATTCTTTTCATATCTAAAGGGTGACAGTTCTCCCTAATGATACATGATGTCCTGAATTCTTTGGACACTAAAGATTTTGAGGATCTTATTATTTTTTTTTTTAAATAAAAAGTACAAACTGTTAGAATGAAGCTATCTAAAAGATGGGAAGTGTTGATCCAGCACAGAGGTCAGAAATCAACTTTCCTGAGCTGCATTTAAAATAAAAGAAAACACCTTACTCTACTACCTTTTCCTGCTTCTGACTAGGCTCTCCAACAATCTACTTTCCACGTTACAGTAATTCTTTAAGACAGATCAAATTATGTCAGTTCTACCTCCGTATCCACGCCTTTGACTTCCCTTTAAAAAAAAAAAAAATCCCTTTTACTGAGAGTTAAATCCAAAACCCTAACAACCGGCCTACATCTCCTACCCATCCACTCCCCACTCCATGACATCTCCCTCTTTCCAGCTCCTTTTACTCTCCCCTCCCCCACAGCCGCCACACTCCCACCTCAGGGTCCTTCCGCTTGCAATGTGCTTTCCTTGGAAAACTCCCCCCAGATATCCACGTGGCTTTCTCTCTCAGCCTACTGATGCACCACTCTTACAGAAAGCCCTTCCCTGACCACCTGCCTAGGGTAGTCATTGTCATTCTCTGTCCTACTACCTGGCTTTACTTACTGCCACATGGTGCAGATTTGTTTATCTATCTCCCAACTACAATGTAAAATGCATGAGAGCGGGAACTTTGTTCTACTTACTGCCCTACCTCTAGCACCTAGAACGGCACTGAGTGTGAGAGGCACTCAGTTTGTCCTGTGGCCTCAATTTTCTAATAGATCTAAGAATGGTTTTTGATTTTCAGTTTGTACAGATTTTTCTTTTTGGGAGGATGGGGGTTGGCAACCCGTGTCACGAAACAATATGCATATTAATTGTTTAATGAAAAACTAGTTTTCTCTGTACACTTTTACTTAAAGCATGATAATGATAATAAGAAAAAGTAAGAAAGGTATTACAGGAGCTTATACAAATATGAGGAGCCCTGGTGGTGCAGTGTTAAGAACAACAGCTGTTAATCCAAAGGTGGGCTGTTCAACTCCACTGGCTGTTCTTTGGAAACCCTAAGGGGCAGCTCTACTCTGTCCTATAGGAGTTGGAATCAACTCAACAGCAAAGGGTTTTGGTTTTGGTTTATGCATACATGAAGGTTTCTAAGTGGCGCAAACAGCTTGCACTTGACAGTTTGAACCCACCCAACAGTACCACAAAAAAAAAAGATCTAGAGAACTTTTTTTTTTACAATTACAGCCAAGAAAACCCTACTGAGCAGTTCTGTTCTGTAACACATGGCTTTGCTATGAGTTAAAATCGACTCAATGGCAACTAACAACAACCCAAAAGAAAAGTTGGAAGCACCAGACCAAGTAAAAAGGAGCCAGTTAGTAATCTGAAAAAATCAACCTTTCGTTACATTATAAATACATTGACAAAGAACTTTTTCAATAGGCTGGCTTAACAGTTTATTCAATTTGTCTAAGAAATAGGCTTTAGGATGACACACTATTCATCAGGGACTTACAGGAGTACTGACAGAGGGACCCTGACCTGACCCCACAGGTACCACCTGGGAATCAAAATTAGCCTCTACTTATTTTATTAAAATGTTTAATTATTTCTTGTGATAGAGAATAGAGAAAAATGCGAATGAGCAAAGTCGTAGCTTATTAATCTACATACAGGTCCTTCCTATATATAACATTAAAAGATAATGGGAGTTTCTCCCTGAGAGACCAAGTTACCAGGCTAAGGACTGGAGACCATGGTCTCAGGGGACCTCTAGGAAAACTGGCACAACATAGTTTATAAAGAAAATGTTCTACATCCACCTTTGGAGAGTAGAGTCTGGGGTCTTAAAACCTTGTGAGCAGCTAAGATACATCTACTGGTCCCACTCCATCTGAAGCAAAGGAGAATAAAAAAAAAACAAACACACCAGGGAAATATTAATCCAAAGGACTAGTGAACCACAAGTACCACAGCCTCCACCAGCCTGAGCCCAGGACAACTAGATGGTGCCCGGCTACCGCCACTGACAACTCTGACAGATATCACAATAGAAGGTCCCGGACAGAGCAGGAGAAAAATGTAGAAAAAAATTCAAATTCACAAAAAAAAGACTGACAAACACTGGAAGAACCCTAAGAATATGGCCCCCAGACACTCTTTTAACTTAGAACTTCAGTCACTCCTAAAGTTCACCCTTCAGACAAAGATTAGACAGGTACATAAAACAAGCAATAACACACATGAGGAATGTGCTTCATAGTTCAATCATGTATACGAGACTAAATGGGCACACCTGCCTAAAGGAAAAGACGAGAAGGCAAGAAGGAAAACTGAATGCACGGAAACAGGAACCCAGGGTGGAGAAGGGGAGAGTGTTGACACATTCCCGGGTTTGCAACCAATGTCACAAAACAATCTGTGTGTTAATTGTCAAATGAGAAACTAATTTGCTCTGTAAACGTTCACCTAAAGCACAATAAAAAATAATGGGTGTTTCAAAAGTTAGATTTGACAGTGACAAAGAAGTCCACCAGCAGACAGACTGGGGAAGCCATTGTTCCTTATTTGAATCCCATGGGCAGCACCACAGTGCGTGCTTGTACCTGGGCTATTTGCACTGATTCAGTGCTCAGAGGAGCCAGTACTGCAGAGCAAAGCACTGTCTACCAGATCATGTCCTTGTCACGAAAATCCCTGAGTGAAAATTGAAAACCATGCATGGCGAGTGCATTTGTAGCTCAATATAAAAAGGAAATAAGCTATTTGCATTTTCCTTTCCCAAAGGCTAGTGTATGTGTTGTTGTTAGTTGCCGTTGAGTCAGCCTGTACTCTTGGTGCACAACAGAGCAAACTGTTGTCCAGTCCTGTGCCGTTTTCATGATAATTAGTGTGTTTGAGTCTATTTTTGTGGCTATTGTATCCATCCATCTCATGGGGAGTTTCCCTCATTTTCATTGGTTTGGTGTATGTAATGGGGCCAAGTTGTTTCTGAAAAAATATATTCAGCTATGAAAACAAGAGCCAAGGTATACTTAAGGTCCCCATGAGTTTTATTGTTATTTTAACCCCCATGAGCAGTATTCAATTCATAGTAAATCTTCCCTTCAATAATTTGTAAAAGTAAAATAAAAAGTGTGTGACAGAAATAGAGATCAACTAGTATAGTGTTTTATTCAGCTTTTACTTTCATTTCTTATTTTCTTGTGTTGAACTGTCTTATTAAAAAAGTAAATATGACTTCCAATTCTTGCAAAATGATGAGAAGAAAATGATTTCCTCTCAATGAAAAAAAATGAGTACCAAGAAATTGTCTAAAGATTTTAATAACTAAAGTGACAAAAGACTGCCTAAGAAAATACGCTAAGCTTTTGGAAATAAGCTTGTCTTTTTTTTTTTTTTTTTTTTGTACGTGATCTTAGGAATACAACAGATGTGCTTCCTCCTCCCTTGCCAGTCAGAGCAAGCAACTGCATAATACAAAATGAAACTCAGAGTATTTTATAAAGAATAATAATAGCTATAATTATTCAGACCCAGCTTCATACAAGGTTCTGTGCCCATCTCCTTAGTCATCTAACTTTCACAACCTCCTGCAAAGTGTGTATATGTATTATTATCCCTTATATTTTAGAAAGAGAAATTAAGAAAATTTTCAGGTCACAAAACTAGTAGTGGCAAAGCTAGGTCTTAAACCCTAGCCCATTTGTCAGTTAGTCACTGAAACGAAGACAAACTATCATTTATTTAACCGGTCTACTGTTTTACAAGTAGAGCAGACATTCCAACTTTTTGGCAGGAGAAAGCAAAACATAATCCAATGTGAGGGATAACGTTGTGCTCAAAACATTGTCAAAAAGAAACACTTTAGCACATTAAAAATGCAATGGAGTTTAAATGCACTTATTTGCTATCAAATAGTTTTAGAAATAACTTTCGTTTATGCAATAAATAAATGTTCTTTTAGATAAATTAGAAAACTGAGGTTAGTAAGCAAGAATATAAAAATCACACATAATCCTATCACCCAGAGATAACCACTATTTGCCTTTTGACATTCTCTTTTCCACCTTTATTTTTATGTATCTTTGTATACACACATTTTAAAAGAGGAAATATTACAATACATAGTTTCATAACCTGCCTTTTCAACTTAAGTCATAAAAAGTGATATGTATCATTTCTTATGGAAATACTAACAGTGTATAATTTCTGTAACAAGAAATCTCTCTCTACGTTATTTTAATGATTGTGTAGCAAACACTCCAGAGATAACGCTATCATTTCTTTATTAACCAGTTCCTTGTTTGGGGATATTTTGATTGTTCCTGAACTCATCAATTACACATACAGGAATTATCGGCAACAACTACTGAAAGGAAGTCCTTGTACTAAAATTAGGCAGGTGCTGGAACAAAATGGCAAAAAGCTCTTGATTGTTTTCAAAATCCATGCACACGTTGAAATACGGGAGAGCTCTAGCCATCACCAGGACATCAGGTTCTGGGTCCAATCAGCAGCAAAGGAGATCTGGGAGCCCTGGTGCAGGTGAAATCTCCAGAATGCCCCACTCAGGTGGCTTAGAAACTAAGTCAGAGCTGAGTCTACAGGAGGCAGTATCAGGGGCTCCAGCTGTGGGGAAGCGTGTCAGGGAGATAGGACTCAGACAGGTCCAACAGCCCTATTGACTCACCCTCTCTGAACACACACATCCCATCTACCCTGTAAAATCTAGTCCCATAACCTTGTCCCTTAAAACTCATCTCCCAACAGTGGTTTCTTCCTTTAAATTCCTGTGGTATAGTCCACCTGTTCCACATCATTTAAATATTTTATTACGTCCTGCCTAGATGTATTTTTTAGTTGTCTTATCTCTTCAGTAGGTCTGCAAGGGGCTTGAGACAAGGTGCTCAACCTAATATTTCTTTGTCCTCCATGACACCAACGACTACAGTGCTGGGCATTTAAGAAATATCCGTTGCACATAAAATACTTCTTGAAGAAATAATTCTTGACTCAGCCTGAGAGAGGGTGACCAAGCAGCCTCCAGTGTAGCCACAGCATCAGGCGCAGAGCAGGTGACCCGGAGCCCAATCTGTGGAGTCCTCGCCCCTGACCTTGGGGCAAATCCAAGCTGCCTCTCTCACTTGGATGCGCCTTCGGCTTGTTATCGCTCTTCAGATTTGCTCTCTGCGTGTAACTCTTGTCTGACATTTTCTGTCCCCAAACAGGATTTCGATCACACACTCCGAGGTTGTATATAGAAGCTAGACTCAGAAAAAGCAAGCAGTTGCTGTGAGAAGCTGCATCTGTTTGGTTGCAGCTCAACATGAGGTTTTGCAGTCAATCAGCTCCTGTGAGAGAAAGCCCTGCACATGTCAGATGCACCTTCCAAGCATGCTGACACCCCTAGAAGCCTGACTTGCCCAACGAATAAGTAGGCAACCTGAGATGAAGAAGACTCCCAAATCAGGCTTGAATACAGCCTGGATTGCCAGTGGAGACCTGCCTAAACTAATTCACAGCCACCACCTGACTCCTTGCCGGAGCCTGTAGGTAACAAGGGCATTAACTCACAGTACTTCCAAGAGCTAAATTACTTTTTTAACAGCAATTATGAGGAGCCCTGGTGGCACAGTGGTTAAAGAGCTTGGCTACTAACCAAAAGGTCTGCTGGGTTTGAACCTACCAGCTGCTCTGTGGAAGAAAGATGTGGCAGTCTGCTTCTGTAAAGATTTACAGCCTTGAAAACCCTATGGGACAATTCTACTCTGTCTTACAAGGTAACTTTGGAATTAACTTGACTGGCAATGGATAATAGCAATTATAAGAGGGCTAACAAGCTGAAGGTTTGGAGATCAATGTGCCCTTTTTTTACTTCTGAAACATTATATCAGGTTTTCCTCATTGAATCCTAATTTTATGCCATGAATGGAGAAAATGTTTCCTTTCAGAGCACTGAGGAAGAGTGGTATATTTCAGCACCTTTTATGCCTCTTACAGAAATCACTTTCATCATTCCATTGAATGGACATGTAAAGGGAAAACACATTTTGAATAATTAGAGTGAATAACTTGCTAGAGATGGTATAATAAAATACCTATTGACTAAAATTCAGTAAAAATCTGAGGGAAAAATCAAAAAAGATTCAATTTGCTTGTAAAAATCATACATTGTTCTCCATGTTCCTGTCATTAATTAGATAATAAAGAATATGAGCAGGAAGGCATGCAATTTAATTTTATTTTTTTCAGCTAAAATTCTTGCCCCTTATTGCCTCTGATTTTAGGGTTCTGATGTTCAAATTATATGTGGAATAGATCCCTATTTAATTTTATTATCTGATTATTTGTTCTTGTTAGGTGCTGTCTAGTCAGTTTCAACTCATAGCAACCCCATGTGACAGAGTAGAACTGCCCCAAAGGGATTTCTTGGCAGATCTGATTATACCGCATAAATTTTTGCTTGTTCTTATGCAATAAACAGTCGATATAATTAAAGATATCCACTAGAAATAGTATTTACTTACAATTCAAAATGTGTAATATAAAGAATGTTTCTATTTCCAAGATGATTGTAGAAGAGGTGAATGATCTGTTTGAATATGAAGTGTTTGATAGATTTAGAAAAGGTATTGATTAATAATAACCTTAGTTTCAGGGTAATTCTCTTCTAATATGGTTCATCTATTATTGAAGCAGAAATAGACTAAATCACTTTGAATGTGTAATCAGACATGAGCTAAGAGTAAAACATTCAAAATATTGTGATCCTAGAAAGAGTCCATCGATATTAAGTTAAACTTGCTACTCATTGGCCAGTGACCTGAAAAACATCTATCTATCTATCTGTCTATCTGTCTGTCTATCTGTCTGTCTATCTGTCTGTCTATCTGTCCATCTGTCCATCTGTCCATCTATCCATCTATCCATATACTGGTTTTACTTTGAAATACTTTCTACAGGTTACAACGTCAGGAAAACTACATATTTTTATTTCGTCTACTACTAACGCAAGTCGAGTAGGTTGTTCAATAATATTACTTCTACTGTCTGACCCATAAATATAATGAAGATAACACACTAAAATTTGAGTGAATTATAAATAAGGCATCCTTGGATTCGTGGTGTACTGAGACTTGAGTAGCAAAGTAGGAGGAAAATGTGAGGAAAGAGCATCTGGAGGACTGAGACCAGTTTTGGAGCTAAACCCCCATGTGAGTCACGATTAGTACAAACTAGAATATCCACACAGGAATAGTGAACTTGGATTTATTTTAGCAGTATGAATGGGGATCTAATTGACCTGGGATGTGAGATGTAGTATCAAGAGTTTCTATGTAGTGATAAAACACAGGAAAGGTATTATAAACAAAGTGATTCCAAGAGGCTGAATTTTGAACCAGTTTCTGGTATACAGATGGTGGGTTAGAGGGAATGAGCAGGAACATGCTCTATCCTTGAGGAAGATGATTGGCAAAGCTAACCAGGGGCAAATATGGAAGGGTTTCAGGGCAGGGATCCAACTCCAGAGAGAGGATTAACCTGAGTACAGATCAGTAGCCTGAGGCAGTATCTCAGACATAGAGGAGAAACATGGTGAAGTTAATAGAGACTAAGATTACTTGGCTCTGAGGATTTACCCCAGACATGCTGGCAGATTTAGTTGTTCAAGACCATTTACTTTTGATGATGATCCAGGATTAGCTTAGGAACAAGGGAGATGAGTGAGACTGAAGCAATAAAGGAATAAACTAATGATTACAGAAGTAAAAATATAGCCAATTCTATCGTGAGGAATAAGAAGAAAAATAATAGTCTATATATCATTCAACACAAGAGATAAAAAAAAGTTTTGATTAAACTTTGGAATGTATCTGAAGGCTGGCTAATCTTTAGTTTATGGTTCATATCCTACCAGGTTCCAAAGGGATTTGAGGCAGCTTAATATAAAACATACATACAGGACTTCCAGTATAGTCACGGCTGCAGTCGATGTTACTACCACTTTCCCCTACCTTGAAATCATCCAAGAGCAATAAGTAAAAAGCAAAAAATGTAAACTCCAATTTTGCTGAAACTAGGAGACAGGCTCTAAATTATTTATAATCATGGCCAAAACCATCAAGTTTAGAAGTCAACAGCCAGAACCAATTAGCAGTCATGTGAGTGACATACTTTGCAGATTTCAGCCCAGAAGAGCCCTCCAATGACTCCACTGCCAGTCAACATCGTATGGAGAAAAAGAATTGCCCAGCTGAGCCCAGCCAAAATGCAGAGTCTTGAGAAATGATTAAAGGGTTGTTACTTTAAGCCGTTAAGTTTAGGTAACTGAAAACCAAAAAATCAAACCAGTCGCCATCAAGTCGATTCTAACTCATCCCATGTGTTTCAGAGTAGAACTGTGCTCCATAGGGTTCTCAATGGCTGATTTTTTGGAAGTAGATTGCCAAGCCTTTCTTCCCAGGTGCCTCTGGCTGAACTCAAATCACCAACCTTTCGGTTAGCAGCTGGACACTTAACCATTTGCACCACCCAGGGACTTAGATAACTGACCCAAATCCCAAATCCATTGCCATCAAGTCGATTCCGACTCATAGTGACCTATAGGACAAAGTATAACCACCCCATACGGTTTCCAAGGCTGTAATCTTTACAGAGGCAAACCGCCACACCTTTCTCCTGCAGAGGGCTGGTGAGTTCAAACCACCAACCTTTCAGTTAGCAGCAGAATGCTTAACCACTGCACCACCAGGGCTCCTTTAGATAACTGAAACCAGGTCTAAATGTTGGCCTTTTATCTTTCCTCACTATTGATTAAAAGGGAATCCAAATATATTATGTTAGCTACCAGACATCTAATATTGATATAAAACTAAATAACTTGATTTGTTGCCTTACATAAGTGAAAGGCCATGTCATCTGTGCATTAAGATAATTTACATGCTGGAGAACATGTAAATTGGCCCTAAACTTGCTGTTCTGAATTTTTTCCAATATTCAAATCCTGTACTGCATGGAAATAAATATTTGCTGTGGCAGGAAGTTATACATTCAGTTCTTTTAAAAACTCCCAAGTTATGAAAACGAAATCTAAAACATAAGAGGATCTTAGACACAACACTGTTTATAACACTTAGTTCTGGAATTCTATCTGTAAGGCATTGCTCCTTTTCACTCTGGTTATCAGGATAGTATTGCAATAAAAGCTTCTTTGGAGCCCAGAAATTCTGGAATACCAAATCAGGATCAAGATTAGCACAGAGAAGGTTCCTATCTAAAAAATTAAAGATCAGTGAATTCTAAAATTAACCTTCAACTGAACTTAAGGAAACAAAGATCAATGCATTCTAAGAAATCAAAGATGATAAATACTAAGTTTATATAAATAATAAGTGTCTAAGGAATCAAAGATCAATAAATTCTAAAATTAGTCTTAAACTGGACTTTTCTCAATTAAGTGAAACAGAGCAAACCCAAACTGTAATAGCAAAATATGTGTGTTCAAAATCAGCTTGCTCCTCATCTAGGATATCAGATGGGGAGTCCCAGACCTGCCATTTGTTGAGAATAAATCCAGCTCACAGATGTGAGAGGATACACACAAGATGGATTAGTCTATAATTTAGAAGAGAGAACATAATGTTTTCCTGTAATTTTACCTTCAATATGCTTCTATTAAACAACTTTTCAAAATTATTTTGTGTTTCATGACAACACAGAAGTTGGTAAGATATCTAAAGACAGATAAAATGGCAGAGAAAAGCAATCTTGGAAATCGAAATCTGCCATAGTTACTTGCAATACTCAAATTTAAGTAATCAAGCATTAATGCAATTTCTTCATTAACTGTTCATTTATGCAACCAACATACACTGAGCCATGACACATAGCTAGGTTTCAGAAATGAATGAGGCAGATTCTCTGACTAAAGCAGCTCTCAATATGGTATAAGAAATGCCAAGGTATTAATAGAGAAAAGTTCCAGAAATGTGGCCAATGGGAGGGAATGGGCAGATGTCTTCAGATAAGCTGGGGAAGTCTTCACAGAGGAAGAGTTGTTTTAATTTGGTCTTATTCTTAAAAGACACATAGTTTGGCCTTGAAAAACAAAGGTATTCTGGGAAAAGAGAGCTGCAGGTACAAAGAAAATCAAGTAGACTCAAGTGAGGGAGACGAGAGAGAGAGAATAAATAATGGTTTTCAAAGCACAAACTACTGGAATCCTTGAAATAATGACTCTTGATGGATGGATTGTCTACTCCAGATGGTCTTTATTCCAGTTAATATTATGCTGTGTATAAGATTAAAAGGTTCAAAAACAAGAGGTAGTCCTTAAGGCTTGCTGAAATGATGCTGAACAATTTTGCTAAAAGCACATCATTTTTAGCTAGTCTAGTTCAAAAAGAGAAAGAGAAAATACAAATTTGAGGATGTACAGAAGAAATATAAAGCTGGGTTCCTAATTATATAAGAAAAGCAAATCAATGACATTTCTAATGTGTTCTTAATGCAGTATTAGTACAAATGCCACAATTTTAAATCTGGGATTCTACCATTCCCTTTTGCAAGCCCTTTAAATTAAGAAATTACATTAGAATACAAACCTGTTTACTTCTGAGAGGGGCTACAAGATAAACTAGAACTCTGGTATCAGTTACTACATAGTTTGACAACCTCATGGCACTTAGAAACAGGGCCTTTCTCTGGGGGGGTGGGGGGGAGAACAAAAGGGTGGGGGAAAATAGATCAATTTTCAGGTTTGTTTGTTTGCTTGTTTTATGTATAAGAAGTAGATCAGGAATGAAGAATGAAATAGATGCAAAGTAAATAATTTTGTGTTTATGCAAGGAGACAGCCCCCTGAATCTCCTATACATGCTATCTATATCAGTGAAAAATGGGAACCTGAATGTCCAAACTTAGAGAATTGATTTTATGTACATCTGTTTAATAGACTATTACACCGCCACTTAAATAATGGGGTAGAGATGTACTTATTCGTGTGAAAATACGTCCATGATCCATTGTTGAGTAAATAAAACCTGAAACACTGTTTGTTAGGATTTGGAGGGGTTTTTTTATTATTATTATTATTAATTGAAATATCGATAGATAGACAGACTGTGTTTGTATAACAATTGCAATGCTTTGGGCCATAAGTAACAGAACACCAAATTCGAAGAGGGTTAAATCATAAAATTATTTCTTACCTCGTCTATCAGGAAGAGAGTCTTCAGGGAAGGCATCATGAAATTGCTCAGTGATTAATTCAGTTGCTCAGTGAGAGCATCAAGGAGCTTTCTATCTCTCACCTTGATCTTAAAGACCTTCATGGTCAACTCCAAATCTATTGACTCCTCTCTTCAAGGGCATTTCTAAAAGGAAAGGGGCCGTGTCCAAGCAGTGTCAGGTAAACAACATTCCTCATCACTGTGATCAATCTAACTTCCACAAACCCAATCATTCTTTCAATTTACATATGTAAATTATAGATATACTTTTCAAAAACAGATTAGATACTATTCTAGTGCATTGCTCCCTAAGGATCTAAATTAACACCTCTTTGATTATACTTTGGGGAGGCCACAAATTCTAGCAAATGGAGTGGATATTTATATATAATAACCATATATATGTACATATAAATAATACAAAAGCTGTAGAGTTTTCTTTAAATTTCTGCTGTTTCTACATTAAAATCTAAATTAGTGATTCATTTTTATACCATATCTCATTTTTATAAGTTGAAAATCTTGTTAGCATAATTTTGTATTAATTTCAGTTATGTTTTTAATCAACCAATAAAAATGCAAATTACTGTTCAAAATGTCCTTGGCAATGGAGAGAAACAATTTTGTGTACCTTAAATTATAAAACAGCAATAAATTAAAAGAGCAAAAGAAATAAAGATGGTAATAGCATTTTAAAGCAAAATTGAATATCAAAAGCCAAGTTGGAAAAGTAATAAAATATTACATTTTATACTTACTCCACTCTTACGAAATATATAATGATTATTAAAAGTTTGTCCTTTATACCAGAAACAAAGTAATCTTGAGTAAAAACTTGTATGTTTGTTATTTATTATCTCTGTCAGTTGCAAAAAGAATTTGAAGAAACTGATAGTAAAAGACAAATATAAAAGACCAAAACTAAAAACAAAAAAACCAGGCCTGTTACCAGTGAGTTGATTGCGACTCATGGCAACCCTGTACTACAGAGTAGAACTGTCCCATAGGGTTTCCAAGGCTAAAAACAAAAAAATCAAACCTAGTGCCGTCGAGTCAATTCCGACTCATAGCAACTCTATAGGACACAGTAGAGCTGCCCTATAGGGTTTCCAAGAAGTGCCTGGCAGATTCAAACTGCCGGCCCTTTGGTTAGCAGCCATAGCACTATGCCACCAGGGTTTCCAAGGCTGTAATTTTTTTTTTACGGAAGCAAACTGCCATGTCTTTCTCCTGCTGAGCAGCTGGTGGGTTCAAACCATCGGCCTTTCAGTTAGTAGCTGAGCACTTAACCACTGTGCCACCAGGGCTCCTTAAATATAAAAGAGGACCATTAAAATGAGTTAAGAAAAAAAAAAAAGGCATCGATGGAAAGGTGGAGATAGTGCTACCGGCAAAATTTCATTAAGTAGAGTTTCTAAGACTGAGCAAAATGTCTAGCTCTGAGCTTCAGTGTAGCCAAGACAGAAAGGATTCCTCTGAGTTCAATGTTGTTGTTAGGTGCCCTGGAGCCAGTTCTGACTCATAGTGACCCTACGTACAACAGAATAAAAACACTGCCCGGTCCTGCACCGTTCTCACAATCATCGCTATGTTTGAGCCCATTATTCAGTCACTTTGTCAATTCATCTTGCTGAGAATTTTCCTCTTTTTTCTCACCCTCTACCAAGCATGATGTCCTTCTCCAGGGACTAGTTCCTCAGGATGACCTGTCAAAAGTATGTGAGATGAAGTCTCGCCATCCTCGCTTCTAATGAGCATTTTGGCTGCACAAATCCAAGACAGATTTGTTCCTTCTTCTGGCAGTTCATGGTATATTCAATATTCTTTGCCCACACCCTAATTCAAATGCATCAATTCTTCTTCAGTCCTCCTTATTCATTGTCCAGCTTTCACATGCATATGAGGCATTTGAAAATACCATGGCTTGGGTCAGGTGCACCTTAGTCCTCAAAGTGACATCTTTGCTTTTTAACACTTTAAAGAGGCCTTTTGCAGCAGATTTTACCCATGCAACATCTCACTTGATTTTGTCACTGCCGCTTCCATGGCCGTTAATTCTGGATTCAAGTAAAACAAAATTCCTGACAACTTCAATCTTTTCTCCATTTACCCTGATGTTGCTTCTTGGTCTAGTTGTGAGGATTTTTGTTTTCTTTATGTTGAGGTGTAATCCATACTGAAGGCTGTAGTCTTTGATCTTCATCAGTTAAGTGCTTCAAGTCCTCTTCACTTTCAGCAAGCAAAGTTGTGTCATCTGCATATTACAGGTTGTTAATGAGTCTTCCTCCAATCCTGATGCCCTGTTCTTCTTTTTATAGTCCAGTTTCTGGGATTATTTGCTTAACGTACAGAATGGAAAAGTGTGGTGAAAGGATACAACTCTGACACACACCTTTTCTGATTTTAAACCAAACAGCATCCCCTTGCTCTGTTTGAATGAATTCAATAGCTCTCTCTAAGGCACTAAGTGTATATGGCAAGCCTGTGTAGACATGAGTGCTGCTGTAATGGAGAGAAAATTTTTGTCTCAGAGTACTCCGTAATCAGATAGATTGTTTTATTCAGTTTTTTCAAAAGGCCAGGCAAGCCTGGATAAAACTATGGAGGAATTAGGGTTCCTTTTTCCTTCTACCTCGTTCTTGAGCATCTTCATGAACTCAGGACTTGGACTCCTCCAGTCGAAGCTTAAAAAATTCACTCACATAAAGCAGTGGTCTCCAAAACTGACTATCAGGATCATGTGTGGTGCTTCAATGACTCAAATTTTAGTTTTGTCAACTGTCCGCAGGTGACTGTGAAGCTATGAAATTTAGCTAACAACCTCTTATCCTTTTGGGAGTATCTTTGCTCAACAAGGGAACTCTAACACCGAAAATATGAGAATAAGCCAATTATATAACCATTTTTCTAGTTATTCAATGGTACATGCATAGTCTAAAAAAAAGAAATGATGGAAAAATTGCATTGATTTAGGGTAGGCTTGCAAAGCCAATTAATGTAATTGCTATCAATAGTTGTACACCTATAAAAAGTTGAATTGGCAAAAGTCATATGACAGATACATTCACAAAAAAAAGATGAGTAGTTGCTGAGGTTGCTTATATAGAACCAAACACCTCATGGGATTTGGTTCTTGGTTTGGAGGTTTAGGGTTGTGGATTCATGGGACATTCCAGTTAATTGTCCTAATAACATCTTTAGTGCTTCTGTTTTACCTCCTAGTTTGTTGTGTAGTGCCTGGGGTCTAAAAGCTTACAAGTGGCCATCCACGGTGCAACAACTGATCTCTATTAGTCTGGAGCAACAGAGGAAGGAGAGTCAAGAATAGGAGGAGGAAAGGGAATTTATGGCTATTTGCATCCATGAACAACTTCCCCCTTTGCCATGAGACCAGAACTGGATGGTGACCAGCTACCATTACTGAACATTTTGATCAAATATTCTATAGCAGAATCCTGATCAAAAGGGGTAAAATTTAGAACAGAATTTCAAATTCTAATGGGATCCAGATTTTCTGGACCCATGGAAGCTGAATGAACCCCTGAAACTATTGCCCTGAGATAATCTTTAAACCTTAAACCAAAAATATCTCCTCAAGTTTTCTTAAAGCCAAACAGTAGTTTAGCTTAACTACTAAAGAATGTTTCCTTGAGCATTATAGTCCTTTAAGATCTATCTATATGGGGTCAGATTGACAACAGAAACTTGGAAAATTCGAGAGGACACTTAGAGAGTAGTGAGTTTATGTTAATGAGGGAGGAACAACATGGAAAACAAGGGTGAGAAAGTGTGCACAACCTGAAGGATGTAATCAATGTCATTGAATTGTACATGTAGAAATTGTTGAACGGGTGCAAGTTCTGCTGTTTATATTATCAACAACAACAAAAATAAAATAAATTATTTTAAAAAGGAAATGTATAAGAAAAAACAAAATTCCCTATAATCTATCCCACCACACAGAATTAACCAATGTTAACACCAAGTGTCTTCACTTCTATGATTTGTTCTATGCATGCATATAAGTAAAAGATAAGATTTAACATATGTATTTACAAAATTGAGGTAATGCTTTTTTACCAAAGATGTCATCATGAACATTTCCAAACATTATTAACTATCTTTTGAAAATATGATTACTAATGGCTGCAAAATATGCTTTTATCAAAACTAATTTTATTAGGATTTAGGTTGCTTTGGATTTTCTTCTGTATGTTTAACTAGAAAGTCTTAAAAGGATGGGGAGAAAAATCTATACATAAAGAATAGATTAAGATAAATATAACTATTTCTTTTTTTTTTTACTGTGGTAAATGTGTAACATAACTTTGCCATTTCAACATTCCTCACATGTAAAATGTAGTGACATTAGTCATGTTCATTGTGTTGTGCAACCATCACCATTATCCGTTTCCAAATTTTTCTATCACTCTTAACAGAAAGAAGCTCAGTGTCTCCTAAGCAATGAGTTTCCTTTTTCACCTCCCTCCCATCCATCCCTTGTAACCTAAAGTCTGTATACCCTTGCCTATTCTAGATATTTCATATAAATAGAATCATACAACGTTTATTTTATGACTGACTTATTTCACTGAGCATAATGCCTCCAAGGTTCATCCACGTTATACCGTGTAATATGACTTTTTCTTGATGTAAATAAATGAGAAATCCTTTATCTGTTGTTTCTCATTTGTGTGTCAAGCTTCCCATCCTCCCTTCCAGGCACCCTCGCCTCAAGTCAGACAAAAGAGGAGAGATATGGCTCCTGGAGGCAGGACAGGACATTGCCCATGGTCTCAGCTGCTTACCATTTTTACAATTCTCCATAGAGACACCAACAAAAAGGTGGTTACCAGCTTTCCTGAATTTCATAAGTCTTCACAAAATATTATCAGCTATTTCCAAAAAGTGAGCAGGTGACTTTTGAAAACAAATTTATCATTAAAGGTTCAGGCATAAAGAAATTGCACATTGGGTCAGGGCTCAAGTTGAAGCTTCATTAATTTTGTATGCAAAAAGGAAATGTTGCGGTTGGGCTGCATCTAGGATGGCCTGCTTTTACAGTGTGTCAGTAAAGTAAACCTTTATGGGGAGAGTGAGGACTGATAGGAGCTCTGGTAGTGCAGTGGCTTAGCACTTGGTTGCTAAACAAAAGTCGGCAGTTCAAACCCACCAGCCGCTCCGTTGGAGAAAGATGTAGCAGTCTGCTTCTGTAAAGATTACTGCCTTTGAGAGTGAGAATTTTGTTCTACATTTTCTCCAGCTCTGTCTGGAACCCTCTATTATAACCCCTGTCAGAGCAGTCAGTGATGGTAGCCGACCATGGATACCCTTTTAACTCAGTACTGAAGTCACTCCTGAGGTTCAGTTCAAAGGTTAGACAGGCCCATAGAACAAAACGAGACTAAATGGGCACACCAGGGGCTCAGGGGCAGGGACGAGAATGTAGCAGGGGACAGGAGCTGTAATGGGGAACCGAAGATCAAGGAAGGGAGAGTATTGACATGTTGTGGGGTTGGCAGCCAATGTTGCAAAACAATATGTGTATTAATTGTTTAATGAGGGACTAGTTTGCTCTGTAAAACCATCTAAAATACAATAAAATATTACAGCCTTTGAAACCCTATCGGCAGGGGCCGATTAACCAGTAAGCAAGGTATGCACAGGCTTATAGCAAGGTACATATGGGCTTAAGTGTGTTTACTTATTAATCTATAGTACACATTTTCACATGGATTTCACCACATCTTTGATTTGTGCATACAGATTAGTAAGTAAGCACAAGTAAGCCTGTGTATACCTTGCTTATTGGGCAATCCATCCTTGCCTATGGGGCAGTTCTGCCCTATCCTGTATGGTCACTATTAGTGGGAATCCACTCATGGCAATGGGTTTGGTTTGGTTTGTGAGGACTGACGGGAAGTGGTAACAGCTGGGAGGGGAGAGAAGCATTCTCCTAGAGTTATTCAGCATGACTCATGTGGGCTCTCAGGGTAGTCAGAGATTCTGTAAATTACAGGCTGCCATTTATTCACTTCAGGTTATTACAGCGCTTGCTTTCCCAAAAATGAACATGAGTTAAAATCCTGAGGGAAAAGAGTTTGCAGAACTTTTTACTTTAACCCTTTGGAAACATTTTCCTCTTAAAGCTAATCTTCAATGTCATGAGAAAATAAAGATAGAAAATTCGATAATATAATAGTTACGAATATTAAACTAAGGAAAGAACTAAAAGAAAAAGTGACATCAAATGATGATGATGATTACCTATTCCAGATATTGAGGAGGAAAAAGGAGGTTAAGGAAAGGGTAGGCTAAATGGGGAATAATTACTGGAGTGAGGGAAAATAAAATAAACTGGAATTTCTTATTCATGTCATAGATTGGAATAAATATATAAAGATTGTTATAGAATTTTAACTCCAGTGCCTATTAGAAGCTGCAAGTCTCACCTTCCTCAACTCCATGGGGTTGACGTGCTTGTTCCTGCCTCTGCCTCTCTGCTCAGTCATAAATCAACATGTATTAAGCTCCTTCGATGAACCCAGCTCCTTGTACCCCCTCACTACTTATTCATTTATGGATACGATTGGTATGATGAGATGGGGACTGTATTCCTTAACAATTCATAAATTTGCCTATTAATTAGACATGGGTGTTAGAGAAATGGGGCAAAGGCATTCTGAAATATTTTTTTGTTTTGTTTTGACTGAAGGAGCACCAGTTGAAAAGAATTAATAAGTGATGAGGTAAGTTTAACTGGCTTGAAGGAAAAGGAAAAAAAGGAACAGCTTTGTGGGCTGGGAAATTCTAATCAGTAAATTTACTTCATCTGTAATAAACTATGATATGAGGTAGGAACAATGAGGATTCATAATGACTGAAGAAAAAGAATCTGCAGGGAGAAGGTGGAAAATAAGGAATAGACAGTATAGACTTTAAAAGTAATAAGATGGAAATGTAGTCTGAAGGAAATATGAGGCCTTTGTATGTTGTTGAGCAATAGTGAAGTTCTGCCAGTAGCGTTTTAGCCTAGTAAAGGTATATATTACATTCAAATTGCGATGTTGGCCAAAATATTGAATATACCGTAGACTGCCAGAAGAATGAACAAATCAGTCTTAGAAGAACTAAAACCAGAATGCTCCTTAGAAGGATGGATGGCAAGACTTTGTCTTGCTTACTTTGGACACGTCATCAAGAAAGATGAATTGCTAGAAAAGGACATTACTTTTGGCAAAGTAGAGAGTCAGAGGAAATGAGGGAAACCCTCAAAGAGATGGATTAATACAATAGCTGAAACAATGGACTTAAACACACCAATGATCATGAAGATGGCACAGGATTGGGTAATGTTTTGTTCCGTTATACATAAGGTTGCCACAAGTTGAAGCTGACTTCCAGGCAACTAACAAGAATGACACCAAGGGTGCATAAAACACGTTTAGAGAATCTTCAGGAACCTGTAACAACAGTGTAGCTGTGCAGATATTTGGGTCTAATTTGGAGTACTAGCAGTGAGAAGGTAAAGAAGAGAGAAAAATTGAAAATCGAAAGGAAAAAAAAAATCAGTATGCAAGCACAATTATTCCCATATTTCTAATCTGGGAGGTGACAAAATGTTAGTGCTGTAGGGATCACAAGAATGGATACTAGACAAAACCAAACACCTTCAAAGGATTGGTTTACTGGGTTTGAGGGCTCAGGACCATAGTTTTTGGGGGCAACTCAATCAACTGGCACAATATAGTCCAATAAGACAATGCTCTGCATCCTATTTCAATGAGTAGCATCTGGGGTCTTAAAGCTTGCAAGTGGCCACCTAAGATAAACTATTTGTCTCTACTTATCCAGAGCAAAAGAGAAAGAAGAAAACCAAAGACTCAAAGAAAAAACAAGTATAAAGATCTAATAGTCTACACAAACAACCACCTCACCTGCCTTGAGACCAGAAGAACTAGATCGTGCCTGGCTCTCACTACCAATCATTCCAACCAGGGACTCAATAAATGGTCCCGGATAGAAAAACGTAGAACACTCAAATACCTAAAATAAAGGCCAGACTTACCGGACTGGTAGAAACTGGATGAACCCCAAAGATTATAGTCCTGGGATACCCTTTAAACTTGGAACTCAAACCACTCTCAGAGGCCATCTTTCAACCAAAATACAGATTGGCCCATAGAATAGATAATATCGCCCATGAGTACTGTGGTGGTGTTGTTGTTAGGTGCTGTGGAGTCGGTTCCGACTCATAGCAACCCTATGCACAACAGAACAAAACACTTCCCAGTCCTGTACCATCCTCACAATCATTGCTATATTTAAGCCCATTGTTGCAGCCATTGTGTCAGTTCATCTCATTGAAGGTTTTCCTCTTTTTTGCTGACCCTCTACTTTACCAAGCGTGATGTCCTTCTCCAGTGACTGGTCCCTCCTAATAACATGTCCAAAGTACATGAGAGGAAGTCTCACCATCTTCACTTCTGAGGTGTTTAGTGTTCTAGTATATACCAAGATACAAAGAACATTATTGTCACTGGTATATACTCCACTGTATGTCTGTCTTCCTCTGCTTGTTAACATCAAATCCATCAATACACTCACATCCCATCAATATTATGAAGTATACCATGAATACTTCGATTTATCTCTCCTTCCTTACACCATTTCTCCTCCATAGCAAACAATACCTACATTGTTCTATACTTATTGTTAATAATCTTATCCTCCCCTTCAATTAAATTATAATGCCACTGAAGACAGAACTCTGTATTCTCTCGTTTGAGTCACTTGGTACTGGACAAATACTAAGTATACTACTTGCTATTGATGAACAGTTAAGGAAATTCACAACCAAAAAAAAAAATTCAAAAATTTAGTTTACATCATAAATTCTCTATTGCCTTATGTTAGATATCTTTGCTTTTTACTCCAAACCTCCTGTGTAGCATGGCATTATCTCTGTAGCTGTTTTCAAAGTGTGGTTCCCAGACCAGAAATATCAACATCTCTTGGACATTTGTTAGAAATATAAATTCTCAGGCCTCACTTCACCCCAGATTCAGACACTTGGAGTGGGGCCCAACAATCTGTGTTTTAACAAACCCTCCAGGTGATTCGTCTGTGTTGTGGTGTTAGAAATTAGGATGCTTTTGCTGTTGTTAGTTGCTGTCGAGTAAGTCCGACTCATGGCGACCCCATGTGTGAATAGTAGAACTGCTTCACAGGGTTTTCAAGGCTGTGACCTTTTGGAAGCAGATCGATAGTTCTGTCTTTCAAGGCCCCTCTGTGTGGGTTTGAACAGCCAATCTTTCTACTAGTAGCCAAGCATTTAACCAGTTGTGCCAGCCAGAAGTAAGGCAAACTAGTTTGCCTGGTCTTGTGATAAAACCCCCACTTCATCATCTGGTTCATGGCATGTCTCAGCCCTTCCTTCCAAATTGCTGTTGCTTAATGTTAAACTGACCACCTGGTGTTCTGACTTTATTCTCAAGAGACTAAGTGGCCTCACAGTTGTCTCTGAAACCCTGAAATGTTTGCGTATTAGACAGTCCCTCATTTTCATTAGTGACACATTCTATTAGTGACCTTCTTCCATCAAGCCATCAAGAGGTTATTCTTGTTCCTGTTCTCCCTGATCTAATTTCTGATTGAGTATCTTAAGAGGAATCTATTTTTATTGACACCCTACTGTCTCCACTCCTTCCTTCTTAATAACTCACAGATTTCGCTTTCAACACATAATGCCTACTTGGGAGTGATGGGAATTGCCACGCCCTTATCTGAACTTCATCCCCAATAGTTCTCTCCCTGGCAAACCCTGCTTTGACTGCTCCAGGTTTCCATCTACCTTCCTGTTACTCCCTGTTTCCTGAGTTTCCATCTAGTGCTGGGCAGCACGTCCTACCTCCTCTGGGGGCCAGCACTGACACTTTCAGGTTTCCCGATTACTGCTTGTGCCAAGTTTCATTTACACAGTCCACTAAATGATAAATGTCTTGAGACATTTTAAGAGTCATTCAGCAGCTGCTGAGTAGTTGTTAGAAGTGCAGGGATGAAAAAAGTGGTGCTAGTTCCCCCACCATCTATTTTAACTTCACTTAAAACTATAGTATATAAAATTCTAGAAGATATAAAATATTTGTTTTCTTGTTCATAATCTATTTATATGCTTTATGGGAAGTCCTATTTATAGTTACAATGTTTTCTTGGACTGCTTGAAAAAAAAAGGATAGCTATTGTAAGAAATGTACATTCTATTTCTGTCCTGTGTCTGCTTATATTTTCTATCACTGTCTTTCATAGTGCATTGTGGATAGTTTCTTCAAATCCATCTGCCAATTAAAAATTCTGTCTTTAGCTGTATCCAGTCTGCTGTTAAGGAGCCCTGGTGACACAACTGCTTAAGTGTTTGGCTGCCAACTGAAAGGTTGGTGGTTCAAATCCACTCAGCTGCTCCATGGGAAAAAAGACCTGGTCATCTGCTCCTATAAAGATTACATCCTAGGAAACTCTATGGGGCAGTCTACTCTGTCACATCGGGTTGCTCTGAGTCGAAATCAACTCAATAGCACTAACAACAAAAATAGCAGTCTGCCATTGTAGTCCTTGGGTAGTACAAACAACTAATGAACTCGGCTACTAACGGAAAGTTTGAAGATTCAAGTCCACTCAGAGACACCTTGGAAGAAAGACTTGGCAAACTATTTCAAAAAAATCAACCATTGGAAACCCTACCAAGTAGAGGTCTACTCTGACACACATGGGGTCTCCATCAGTCAGAGTCAACTCGACGGCAACTGGTTTGTTTTAGTCATAAAAGCATAATCTCTTGCAGCAAGGAGTTTCAAAGCACTCTTGGATTGTATGAGGGAGCAACATGAAGTGTAAAGGTAAAATAACAATAGGAAGGAATCAAAAAATTAAAAGAAAGAACATCATATCCAAGAGCTATTGGTCTTTTGAAGAATGAGGAATCAAAATACATTTATCCAATATGACAGGGTACAGTGGCCAGTCCACCATCATACTTCTATACACACTGTCTAATTGGCTTCACAGCTTCCTTTTGTAACCTGACCCTACCAATGCCAGTAAATTTCCATTAGTCCTTAAACTATCCCAAGCCAGGTTTGGCCCACCACATGTGCAGAAGGGTCAGCTATATCCACTATTTGACCTCAACAGAGGACACAGCAAGAGGTGGAGCGAATCAGAAGGAAAATCATCACCCGGACCCTGTTCCAAAGGGAGAGGTTCGACAAGAACCATGTCACCTCCTGTTTCCTGGCCACCTTCTAGAATTTTCCTTCTCTTAGTACACCTGCATGGCCACCATCTTACTGCCCAAATCACATATAAACCCTGCTTCCACATAGCTTAGGGAGTTGGATCTGAGGAGCTTCCTCTCGGCTCCTTGCTCTGCTCATTGCAATAAGGTTGCTTTCTCTTTCTCAAAGGCTGGTGTCCAGATTATTGGCAGATTTGAGTGCACCGGACAGAACTTACCTACTAGGCTTTGGTAACACTTTCTTAAAAGCCTGCTCTTGTATCTGATTTCTCCTAGGGCCTACAGTTTCCCTACTAGTGAATGTGACCCCTGACCTAATTTGCTTTCTGGGATTCCATAGCCACTAGGGAACATTTGGTTCGTTAAACAGTGTATAAATAGAATCTGCTATGGCCAATGAGAACGTTCTTCCTTCTGTTGAATATAAGGGTCATTAGAATGAGATATAAACAGTCCAGGTGTCTATTTTAAATGCGGAGGTAGGCTGAAGGAGAAATCAGTTTGGGGTAGATGCTTATGAGTTTGCTTCTTGAATGATCTAGGCAACTGGGCTCTGCTCTCTTTGCCGATGTCAATAAAGAGTTCCAATATATTTAATTATTTGTGTTCCATTTAATATTACTGTTCAATTCACTGCTATTTCTTGTGGAATGGTTCTTTGAGACATTTACTAACAAGTTTTTCCTGTTTGGCTACATGGCTGTTCCATTAGAAATACCTATAACACTTAAGATTGCTATTTGCAAAAAAAATCTGTTTGCAAATGTTACATTTTCTCTAGAATTAAAAGCATTTTGAGTGTACCAGATTCCCTCAGATGCCCTTTAGTATTTGGACAGAGTCCTTATCTCAAGCTTTCCCTACCTCAACAATTAAGAAAGAGACGCCCAGCGTGTGTTCACGGGTTAATGCAAGAACATCTCATGATGGGTATGTGATACTCCAAGAATGTCTTAACGGTGCTTAGGCACTGCCTAGGATCTCCTCCCTCTCATTCTTTGAAATGCAGAGTGAACTGACTTAATGAGAAAAGAAAACTAACTGCTGTTCTTCTCCAACAGCCCTTCCTTTCATTGCTTTAATCTAAAGCAGTGGTGCTCAGAGTGCGGCCCCTGGACCTGCAGCATCGGCATCACCTGGAAACTTGTTAGACATGCATGCAGACTCACTGACTTAGAAATTCTGGAGGTGGGGACCAGCAAAGCCCTCTGGGTAATTCCAAAGCAAGCTAAAGTTTGAGAACCATTGGTTTAGACAACAGGCTTCAAACTTGGCAGCACAAGGGAATCACCTGAGGAGTTTAAAAATTACAGATGTTCTGGGACCTGCCCTCAGACCAGGGCTTCGAACTAGTTGATTCTGGCTCGACACCTGGAGGTCTTTTTAAAAGGTAGATTCTGACTCAGTATATTTGGGGTGGAAATGCAATTCTCAGCAGGGGGTTGAACCAGAATGAACCAGTTGGAAGCCCTGCCTCAGACATTATTATAATTCAGTTGGCCTGGGGAACAGTATGGACATCAGGGCTTTAAAAGCTCTGCAGGTAATTCTAATAAGAACAACGTTTGAAAACCACTACTTCAGACCTTAGTTTACTCTAAAGCATGCAAATACCCTGTCTGCAGATAGGTGCTAGCTCAGTGGGCTGGAACCTAGGAGGCACTCAGTAAAGGCACCTAACGGAGGAGCACTTCCTACAGAGACCTTAGCCACCACCACCAGCTGCCATCAGGCCAATTCCGACTCAGCAGCCCCACGTGCATCAGAGTAGAACTGTGCGTCATGGTTTTCAGTGGCTGATTTTTTGTAAGTGGACCTTTCTTTTGAGGTGTCTCTGGGTGGAGTAGAACCTCCAACCTTTCAGTAAGCAGATGAGCATGTTAACGGTTGCTACCACCCAGGAACTGAGAAGAGACCCTGGTTATATGTCAACGCAGGTGTCAGGCACCCCTGACTTCTCTGGGATATACTGAACCCCATATTCTTCTCCTGAGGAACCAGGTGTCTTAGACTATACCCACACATCACCTGAGCAGCACCTGGGAAAGGATTTGTGGGAACAATTAAATGAAACATAATTCTTATATTTAATGTTTCTTTTGGGCTTCAGACTTCGGGGGTAAAGCTGTTTCTAGCCAATAGATGTCGGCACCTTGGTAATAACTTGGTGTGTAACAAATAGAAGCATAATTCAAGACACAAAGTGATGTTCCTTTCTGTCGAATAAGCAGCCTTGGTTGGACCTTCACTTCAGTCCCATAGCCACTTTATCCTGGCCCAAATGAGGTTGCCACCCAGGTAATCACTCCACGTGTCTCTGCAGGTAGACTGCAAGCAGAGAATGCATGGAATGCCTCCCTGTATCTCCAGGTCTGAGCAGCAGGCCTCCCTTAAAGCTTGTCCAATGAGTCAGCGAGTGAACTGAAAGCTACTCTCAATGTCCAAGCAAGAATTTGTGTATTCTGCCAGCATCCTTTGAATTAAGGTGTTGGTGAAGAACATTGAATATACCATGGACTGCCAGAAGAAGGAACAAATCTATCTTGGAAGAAGTACAGCCAGAACGCTCCTTAGAAGTGAGGATGGCAACACTTCTCTCATGTACTCTGGAAATGTTTTCAGGAAGGACCAGTCCCTGGAGAAGGACATGGTGCTTGGTAAAGTAGAGGGTCAGTGAAAAAAAGAAAGACCCTCAACAAGATGCACTGGCACAGTGGCTGCAACAATGGGCTCAAACATAGCAACGATTCTAAGGACGGTACAGGACCAGGCAGTGTTTCATTCTGTTGTACATAGGGTCACTATGAGCCGGAACTGGCTTGACCTAACAACAACAGCCTGCAGCCACAAAATAAACAAACTTATGGCTTTCAGCAATCCAGGGAGGGGCTATAAAGATGGTTTTTATACACAAAGGACCAGATTGTCTCCCATTTCTTAATTTTTTCCTCTTTAGCCATCTCGTTGTCTTTAGTTGCCATTGCGTTGATTTGGACTCATGGTGGCCCCACGTGTACAGAGTAGAACCCTGCTCCTTAGGGATTTCAAGGCTCTGACCTTCTGGAAGCAGATTTCCAGGGCTTTCTTCCAAGGCACCTCTAGGTGGGTTCCAACCACCAGTCTTTAGGCTAGTAGTCGAGTGCCTAATCATCTGTGCCACCCGGCGACCTTTAGCAATCTAGAAGGTTGATATTATTGGAAAAGAACTTCAGACATTTTAGGAAAAGAAGAGTGGGTTACAAATAAAGCCATACAGATAATTTCCTAATAGTTTACTTAGGATCTATATTCTAAACACATTTCTAAAAGAGGGGTCGACGCACTTTTTTCTGTAAAGGTCCAGATAGTAAATATTTAAGCTTTGTGAGCCATATAGTCTCTGTTACAACTCAGCTCTGCCCTTTGTAGTGCACTAAAGCAACCATCAAACCAAAGACCAACCCAGCTGATGCTGAGTCGATTCCAACGTATTGTGACCCCATTGGTGTCAGGGTAGAACTGTGCTCCATGGTTTTTAATAGCTGATTTTTTGGAAGTAGATCACCAAGACTTTCTTTCAAGGCCCCTCTGGGTTGACTCAAAGCTTGAGCCTTTCCATTCGTAGCCAGGTGCTTAACCGTTTTTGCCACCCAGGGACTCCTCACTTTGGTCAAGTTTGCTTTCTTATTGTTATTAAATCAATAACACTGTTCCCCATAACTAGAATGTTCCCCGTAACTAGAATGTTCCCCATAACTAGAATGTTCCCCATAACTAGAATGTTCCCCGTAACTAGAATAGCTCACTCCACATACATCAAAATTCTACTAATAACTGAAATCCTTCTCAACTACTGTAGTCTAAGTAATCATCCATGTGTGATCCTAGAACATGACTTCTCTCTATCCCATATTCTGCCTATTAATTATAATATTAACTCTCATTTGAACAGACGATTTACAAGTTACCTATTAACTCTTATAAACTCTATTTGGTATAGCTATAATCCCCATTTTACAGATGAGAAAACTGCAGTTCAGAGGTTAAGTCACTTTTGAGATCATGGCTACTAAACAGAGAAGCTGAGAAACAGGAATGTCCAGTCCAAAGATGGTGTTCTTTCTGCTGTAATTCCCTCTCTTTTTTATTGTTTAAAATGTAAACATTCTAATTTCTCACAACCAAACTCCTTGAAGACAGGAGATCTTTTACCTGTATATTTGTATTCCTAAATAAAAGAAGAACACTACTAACACATACTATTTTAAGGATTTAAAATTATGGCCTGAGAGGAGAGCCACATGTCTCTGAGGCCACTTCCTTCACTCAATAAATAGTAAACTGAGGTACCTTTCTGGTTAGTCAAACGTGGACTTCTTGCATTTCTCATATAAACATCAAGCATGTTCTCATGTAAAATAAAGTGAGAATTCTGAATCCTAAAAACCATTGCCCAAAGTAAAACTAACCAACACTAAAAGAAAACGCCCCCTTCATCTTTACCTCCACCAAAGATGTCATATATGCGTGCAATGGACTTCTAAGAGTCTTTGAGGTCTTCATCACTTTCTGCGTGAGTTTTGAGTTTGCTGTTCTTTGTTTTTTTCTATCTCTTGCTACTGCTTTTTCCTTTCCTTTTGTTTTCTGTACTCCACAAAAATAACTTTTCAAAAATTGGAATTCTTTCAAATGATCCAAGTGTACCATATCAAATTACAAAACTGTAATTCTGGAAATGGGCATTTTATAACGTAGAATAATATTCACGTGATTGCAAGATGAAAAACATTTAGATATTACTTCATGCTCAGAATTTCAAGTTTCCGTTTCGAGTTTGTTTAAATCATGGGCTGATTTGAATGTTGTTAAACAGACATCAACTTTTGAAATTTTTCTTTCACTTTTCCATAGGATTTATAGGCTACCCACTGGGTCTTTCCTTTCTCTATCATCAACCAAATCCAAAAACCATACCAAACCAAACCCACTGCCATGGAGTCGATTTCAACTCATGGCAATGCTACCGTCAATCAAGGACACCAAGAATAATAATTCTTCCCCTCTGCCTTTACTTCCTGAATAGGAGGCAGCTTAGGTGAAATTTGAAGGTTCAGAATAGATGATATAAATTTTCGTTTGTGGCCTTATTATACATGAGAAATGACTGTTGTAGAAATGAAAGAGACTCTTCTCTAGCACCTAGGATTATATCCACGGACGGTTTGGAAAGACATCTGGACATTAGGTTAAGGTTCCACCTAGTGGCCAAATGTGGTCTAGCATGTTTTCTCAGGCGTCTCAGAAATATCCAAAAGAGGATAAAAACCAAAGCCAACCAAACAAACCATCGCTGTGGAGTCGATTCTGACTCAGTAAAAAAAAAAAAAGTAATTCATCTTAAAGCATAATCATTGTCTGTACTTGCAATAAGCACTGTGAATACTGAACACCTTAGGAAGGTCATGAAATTCTGACTTTAAAGAAAGAAAATATTCCCATTCCAAGTTCTAGGACAATCTTCCCCAACATCATCGAACTGCTGACATACTATCTATCATAACTCAATGAGTTCTGCAAAATATATTAAGCCCCTACTATGGAAATTCCGGTGGCATAGTGGTTAAGAGTTCAGCTGCTAACCAAAAGGTCTGCAGTTTGAATCCATCAGGCGCTCCTTGAAAACTCTATGAGGCAGTTCTACTTTGTTGTATATGGTTGCTGTGAGTCAGAATTGACTCGATGGCAATGGGTTTTTTTGTATAGGTAGCAACTGGGCTATTGTCTGAATCAATATATAGCTTTAGGTCATGTCTTAGTTATCTAGTGCTGCTATAACAGGAATACCACAAGTTGATGGCTTTAACAAACAAAAATATATTCTCACACAGTCTAGGAGGCTAGATGTCCGAATTCAGGGCGCCAGCTCCAGGAAAAGGCTCTCTCTCTCTCTCTCTTTCTCTCTGCCCTGGGGGAAGGTCCTTGTCATCAGTCTTTCCCTGATCTAGGAGCTTCTCAGTGCAGGGAGTTGGGTGCAGAGGACAAGCTCCCCTCCTGGTTCTTCATTATTAGGGATATCAGGTCCATCTTCACTTGCTTGCTGCTCTCTTTTACATCTCAAAGGAGATTGACTCAAAGTACAACCTAATCCTGTAGATTTTGTCCTGCCTTATTAACATAACTGCCTCTAATCCTGCCTTAGTAACATCATAGAGGCTAGGATTCACAACACACAGGAAAATTACATCAGATCACAAAATGAACAACAACCACACAATACTGGGAATCATGGGCTAGCCAAATTGATGCACATTTTGGGGGGACACAATTCAATCCATAACAAGCCTCTACAGAAAATCACATGTGTATGAAAATTATTGTCTATGGGTCTGTCAAATAGGAAAGGAGCTGATGAGGCATCATTCTAGACAGGAACCTGTTGACAGTTTGTTCCCCAACTGCCTAAACTCCCACCCAAAGTTTCACTTTCCTTTCTACTTGAGTCTCTCTCTCTCTCTCTCATTGCTATCTGTACTCTGAATCATTTATTAAAAATTCCTTCTACTCTAGTTTTATTGAGACAGGCAGTTTATCAGTTACAGATTGTATTAGGATGCAAGTAACAGGAAACTCAACTAACAACGGTTTAAACACATAATAACTTTATTTTCTCTCAGCACTTTTGGCCATGAAATAGACTTTGTTGGCTTTGTTTCAGCAGCTCAAGGATATCAGAGCTGAGGCTCTTGGCTGTGTGGCCTCTTCCTAATGGTTACAAGTGGCTTGTGAAGCTCTAGCAATCGAGTCCATTTTCCAAGCAGGAAAATTTTTTTAAAAAATCAAAAAGGAGAGACATCTCTATCCAGAAAACAAATGCTTTCCCGGAAATCCCCAGTCAATTCTGTTTATTCCTCAAGGACCAGATTGTATCACATAACCACACCAGTTATGAGGAAGTCTGAAGTAAGATTTAGCTTTCCATACTCTATGCTGACAGGAAAAAAGGGAAAGGGTGTTGGAATAGGTGATGAGAGAGCCAATCACAGTATCTGTCACAGGCAGAAACTTTTCTGCAGAACTTCAGGAAATACTAAGATATAACATAGAGAAATATTAAAGTCATAGAAATTGGCTTACTCAGAATGGATTTTTTTATTATTATTATTGTAAAACAAATACAACATGTTGTTGTTCTTAGGTGCCATTGAATCGGTTCCAACTCATAGCCACCCTATAAACAACAGAACAAAACACTGCTCAGTCCTGCACCATCCTTAACAATCATTGCTATGTATGAGCACATTGATGCAGCCACTGTGTCAATCCATCTCACAGAGGGTCTTCCCCTTTTCTCTGACCCTGTACTTTATCAAACATGATGTCCTTCTCTAGGTACTGATCCCTCCTGATAACATGTCCAAAGTACGTGAGATGAAGTCTCACCATCCTCCTTTCTAAGGAACATTCTGGCTGTACTTCTTCCAAGACAGATTTGTTCGTTCTCCTGGCAGACCATGGTATATCCAATATTCTTTGCCAATGCCATAATTCAAATGCTTCAATTCTTCTTCAATCTTCCTTATTCACTGTCCAGCTTTCACATGCATATGAGGTGATTGAAAATACCGTGGCTTGGGTCAGACGCACCGTAGTCCTCAAAGTGACATTTTTGCTTTTTAACACTTTAAGGTCTTTTGCAGCAGATTTGCCCAATGTAATACGCCATTTGATTTCTTGACTGCTGCTTGCATGGACATTGATGGTGGATCCAGGTAAAATTAAATCCTTGACAACTTCAATTTTTCTCCATTTATCATGATGTTGCTTACTGAACCAGTTGTGAAGATTTTTGTTTTCTTTATGCTGAGGTGGAATCCATACTGAAGGTTTGGTCTTTGATCTTCATCAGTAAGTGCTTCAAGTCCTCTTTACTTTCAGCAAGCAAGGTTGTATCATCTTTGTATCATAGGTTGTGAAGGTTAGTATTATGTGGCAACTTGGCTAGGCCATGATTCTCAGTATTATGTAATTATCCTCCATTTTATGGTCTCCCATAAGTAATATAATGTGATCACCTCCATGATGTGATCAGACAATCAGTTGTAAGGGGAGTTTCCTCAGGGGTGTGGCCTGAACCTGATATATATGGATGTTCTGGCAAAGCTTTCTTGCTTGCTACAGATCCTGTTTCTGGCTCATCATCATCTGGCCTTCCCTTCTTGGGATTTGAGCCAGCAGCCTGTCATCTGATCTGTTGACTTTGGTATTCGCCAGTTTTGTAGGCCTGTGAGTGAGCAGCCTGCTGTCTGACCTATTGTTTCTGGGTTTGTCAACCCCTGCAACCACATGAGTCAGAAGAAGCCTCCAGCCAACACCTGACCCATGGACTTTGTGATTTGCCAGCCTCCACAACCATGTGATCCATTTCCTTTAGCTAAATCTCTCTCCTCCTCTCTCTCTCAATGTATATATATATACGCTTCAATAGTTTTGCTTCTCTAGAGAACCCAGCCTAAGACGTAGGTTGTTGATGAGTCTTCCTCCAATCATGATGCTACATTCTTCTTCATATAGTCCCGCTTCACAGATTATTTGTTTAGCATACAGTCTGACTAAGTATGGTGAAAGGATACAACCCTGACATTCACGTTTCATGATTTTAAACCATGCAGTATTCCCTCGTTTTGTCTGAACACCTGCCTCTTCGTCTATGTACAGTCTCCACATAAGCACAATTAAATGTTCCAGAATTCCTATTCTTCACAATGTTATCCATAATTTGTTTTGATCCACACAATCGAATGCCTTTGCATAGTCAATGAAACACGGGTAAACATCTTTCTGGTATTCTCTGCTTTCAGCCAGGATCCATCTGACATCAGCAGTGATATCCCTGATAGCACATCCTCTTCTGAATCTGGCTTGAATTTCTGACAATTCCATGTCAATGTACTGCTGCAACTGCTTTTGAATGATCTTCAGCAAAATTTTATTTGCATGTGATATTAATGATATTTTTCAATAATTTCCTCATTCCATTGGATCACCTTTCCTTAGAATAGGCACGTATATGGATATCTGCCAGTCAGTTGTCTGGGTAGCTGTCTTCCAAAATTCTTGGCATAGACAAGTGAGTGCTTCCAGTGTTGCACCCATTTGTTGAAACATCTCACTTGGTATTCCATCAAATCCTAGAGCCTTGTTTTTCACCAATGCCTTCAGTGCAGCTTGGACTTCTTCCTTCGGTACCATTGGTTCTTGATCGTATGCTACCTCTTGAAATGATTGAATGTCGACCAATTCTTTTTGGTACAGTGACTGTGTATTCCTTCTAGCTTGAGGTTAGTTGGCACATTTATGGGCACTCATCCAGAATTCCTTTCTACCATTTTAGTTCATTCTTAAGATCCTTGTCTATAATGTTCATAGCTATATTAGTTTTTTAAGGCTGCTATAAAAAGTGCCATCAACTTGGTGGCTTAAAACAACAGAAATTTATGCTCTCACAGTCCTGAAGGGCAAAAGTCTGAAATCAAGGTGCTGGCTGTGTTGGTTTCTTCTGGAGACCTCAAGGGAGAATCTGTTCTATGCCTCTCTCCTAGCTTAGTGTTGCTGGGCTTGTAGACGTATCATCCAATCTCTGCCTCCATCTTCACATGGCAGTCTCCTCTGTGTGACCTCTCCTCTTCTTATAAGGACACCAGTCATTCAACTTAGGGCTGCTGTAATTCCAAGATGATTTCATCTGTAGATCTCTAACTAATTACATCTGCAAAGATCCTATTTCCAAATAAGGTCACATTATGAGCTTCTGGGTAGACACAAATTTGGGGGAGGGGTGGAGGGTATTATTCAATCCACTACAGCAGCCTACAAACAATGCCCACTTCTCTTACCTGCTTTTCCCTTTTTTTCTTTGGGCTCAATATTAAAATAGGGGTAGAGTTTCTTGTCTCTCTTGGAGACAGTGGAAGGTAAGTGGGTTGACTCCTCAAAACCTGAGTAGAAAATGGCATTTTCACATTCCTGATGGTACAGATCCAGTCATAAAAACATCAGAGATTAAGGCACCTGGTTTTCTCCAACTTGAACAACAGTAAAACATCAATATTTCTTCACATTTTTCCTATCCATTGGCATCAGTTTGCTCTCTTCTTATCAAGGACACTTCACTCAAGAGTTTAGAGATATGAAAGAGAAGATCATTCTCTTAAACTTTAAAATCATTACAAAAAATAAAAGATTCCAGCCTCATGCCCCTGATGGATAGGATAAGAGCTCCTTCGTTTATAGTAGAGGGCCATATACTGTTCCAGTGGGTGATCTGATTGTATGAATTGATGTATTTTCACAAAGGAATACATCAGTTAGAAGCCATGAATGCATTAATAAAAGAGATACAGAAGCAAATGTTGACAGTGTGTCGCCAAGTACTTACCAGGAAAAGTCTCTTCCGTGGCTTCTGCAGTCTTTGACCATAAAAAGATCAATCATTTTACTGTGAAAAGATGAATCAGTCACTAATCATGCCTCTAAGTCCTCTTGGTTTACACCAAACATCTTTAGGAAATGAGTCACTTCTCTAGCAGGTAGGCCTCCAAGGGAAGAATCCACTGGTCAAGTGGACTTAGGGACTTCAGAGTCACAAGCTTTAGAGCAGTGATTACCAAACTTAAGCATTCGATGGGGAGGAAGGGGGCTATTAAAGCACAGATTGCTGGGCCCCACCCTAGAAAGTCTGATCCAGTAGGTTTGAGGTGAGGCCCCAGAATTTGCATCTCTAACAAACTCTACATGGGGCTGATGCTGGTCTGGGGACTACACTTTGCAAACCCATGCTTTACTTGAAAGGATGTGTCAAATGAATTTATAAGTGGTGGGATGCTGAGAAAGATTACACCTAATGACCTATATTTCACCTGTGGAAAAAGGGGCAAGGCTCTTAGGAAAAAGGGATGAAACTGGAGAGAGGAAGTACTGAGGAGAGTGTGGAAGATCTAAAATTGCCACCTCAAGGAATAATGAGCACTTGAATAGTGCTGAAGAGCTAACTAAGGTCAGAAAAAGTAATTACGATGA
Organism: Elephas maximus indicus; assembly: GCF_024166365.1. Taxonomy (NCBI): domain Eukaryota; kingdom Metazoa; phylum Chordata; class Mammalia; order Proboscidea; family Elephantidae; genus Elephas; species Elephas maximus. Next base: position 68,398,035 of record NC_064829.1, on the reverse strand, counting down.
CAGCTTTTACTGAGCAATGACTGTGTGCTAGGTACTGTGATAAGAACATTGTATGCATTTATTCCTTTTGAAACCCTATGTATTCTGAACTTTTATTTTCCTGATTTTACAGAAGAGGTAACAGGCTCATGGGTCTAGTAAGTATAGAATTTATGATTCGAACTTATGCTGTTTAACTGCAGAGACCATGCTAGTCTGCATTTCAGTCATGAAACTTCTTCGTTTTCACATGGGTCTCATCCAAAAGCATCCATATGGCTGCTTACTGGGGTCAGTCTTGAGAGCATCTCATTAAGCATTATTAATATTTTCTCACTCTCTGCTGCTAATACGGAAGTGAAAAGGAGAGACTGAGAGATGTAGCAGAACAGAGCAGGGCAGCTCAAGCTGGTACTTCTGGAAGGGTTTCACAGCTTAGAGGGTTTGCCATAACATGGCTGACCCTCAGCCTTCCAGATCAGCTACTGAACCCTCATGCCACTGACGGAGAGAATGCCAATTCATTCACTTACAGTCAAGAGGGATATGCCCTTACAGTGGTGACCAGATAATTACTCTCAATCTCCAGAGCACATTCCTCCAGCAATCAGAAGTAACTGGAACCCAAATTAGTCATCAGAATGCCACTTGTTGAGCAGAAAAACCCAAACCCAGTGCCCTCGAGTCGATTCCGACTCATAACGGCCCTATAGGACAGAGTAGAACTGCCCCAGAGAATCATATTAAACCAAAACCAAACCAGCTGCCATTGAATAAATTCAGACTAATGGCCACTCCATGAGTGTCAGAGTAGAACTGTGCTCCACAGGGTTTTCAAAGGCCGATTTTTCAGAAGCAGGTTGCCAGGCCTTTCTTTCAAGGTGCCTCTGGATGGAGTCAAACCTCCAACCTTTTGGTTAGTAGCCAAGTGCATTAACTGTTTGTACCATCCAGGAACTCTAAGAATTAGACTACAAGAAATAAATTGAACTGCTAATATTCAGCCAGTAGACCCTGGTGTGTCCAGGGAGGTGTTTTCAGCATCCATTTTGATAGGTTAGGCAACCATGCGATGCCCATTGCTGTCAAGTCGATTCCAACTCATAGCGACCTTCAGGACAGGGTAGAACTGCCCCACAGGGTTTCCAAGGCTGTAATCTTTACAAAAACAGATTGCCACACCTTTCTCTCACAAAGCAGTTGGTGGGTTCGAACCACCCACCCTTCAGTTAGCAGCTGAGCACTTAACCACTGCACCACCGGGGCTCTTTATCAATGCTATAATTGTTATTAAATATTTTTTGTATTTAGATCATCTAAGTGGTAAAAGGCAGGAAATCATAAATCATAGCCACTTTACAGGAATATTTAGTTTAGAAACAAGGAGCAAAAATATGATGACTAATACTACAAGGCAGAATATTTCATCAAAGAAAGATATTATTAAATATTTAGTATACTTCGAGAGCAGGAAGATCCTGGGACATTTTCAAGTAATAGAGATAAAAATGTTTACGTCCTTGGCTAAGCAGTAAGCTTCAGTCTTCTGGAAAATGAATTCCCATGTGATATAAATGAGTCTGTCTACTAAAAAGCACAAACTAACTGTAAACCCCCTGGTGATGGCTCCCTGGCTCTATCCTCTACAAACAAAGCGAAGATTTGTTAGAACACTAAATGAACAGTGTAATTCTTAACATGGGTACTTATCTAAAGATATGTAAAGACTTGCTCTTTATAAAACAAATATTTGAACAGATGTAAAATAGAACACATCAGTCAAATGGCCGCATATAAAGTCTGAACAATTGATTATTTTCATTATTTTAACTTTTCCCAAAAATGCAAATATATCCTGGTATCAAAGCTAAGAATGGTGCTCACATATAAAGCCACACATTTTTAAAGATACTCAAAGCTTCACTTTTTTCAAAAATATTTATACAAAGGAGCTCTGGTGGCACAGATGTTAAGGAGTCGGCTGCTAACCAAAAGGTTGGCAGTTTGAACCCATCCAGCGGCAACTTGGGAGAAAGACCTGGCAATCTGCTTCAGTAAATATTATAGCCAAGAAAATTCTATGGGGCAGTTCTACTGTCTTACATGGGGTTGCTATGAGTTCGGAATCAACTCGATAGCACCTAGCAACAACAAAGGTATTACCACTTAAAAAAAAAAGTTTCCAAAAATATTTATGCATAACTCAAAATATTTTTCAGTAATACAAAAAATTGGAAAATGTTGATAATCCAGCATTTTCCACATTGAAATGCTGAAATATTAACTTGCTAGGTCGGTTCTATTCAATTACCAAAGCCTGACAGTTTTACTCTACAGACAGCAGCGCACAGCTTAGGGACTTCCCACACTGAGTTATTGCTACGAAAGGAAACTATCAACTATAAAGTTGTACCTTCGCCGAGTCAATTCTGATTCATGGCTACCCCATGTGTGTCAGAACAGAACTGCGCTTCATAGGGTTTTCAATGATTTTTCAGAAGCAGATTGCCAGGCCTTTCTTTGGAGGTACCTCTGGGTGGACTCGAGCCTCCAACTTTTCAGTTAGCAGCTGAGCACTTTAACCATTTATACCATCCAGGGACTCTTATAAAGTAAGTTACCAGAAGTTTTTTATTCCATCTGCATGAGATACGTAGATTATTACACAGAACAGCCACTGAATTCAGAGTTCATGGGGATATTATTAAAAAACGAATTTTTTTAAAAAAGCTAATTAAGTCAGCCCCATCAACACAGGCAATTTTTTATACTTCAAAAAGGCCGAAGATCATTCAAAAGCGGTTGCAGCAGTATATCAACAGGGAACTGCCAGAAATGCGGGCTGGATTCAGAAGAGGACGTGGAACCACCGATATCATTGCTGATGTCAGATGGACCCAGGCTGAAAGTAGAGAATACCAGGAAGATGTTACCTGTGTTTTATTGACTGTGGTTCATAACAAATTATGGATAACATTGCGAAGAATGGGAATTCCAGAACGCTTAACTGTGCTCATGAGAAATCTGTACATGAATCAAGAAGCAGTTGTTCACACAGAACAAGGGAATACCATATGGTTTAAAGTCAGGGGAGGTGTGTGTCAGGGTTGTATCCTTTCACCATACCTGTTCAATCTGTATGCTGAGCAAATAATCCCAAGAAGCTGTACTATATAAAGAAGAACGGCACATCAGGATTGGAGGAAGACTCATTAACAACCTGCATTATGCAGATGACACAACCTTGCTTGCTGAAAGTGAAGAGAACTTGAAGCACTTACTAATGAAGATCAAAGACCACAGCCTTCAGTATGGATTGCACTTCAACATAAAGAAAACAAAAATCCTCACAACTGGACCAATAAGCAGCATCATGATAAACAGAGAAAAGATTGAAGTTGTCAAGGATTTCATTTTACTTGGATCCACAATCAACACCCACGGAGGCAGCAATCAAGAAATCAAAAGATGCATTGCATTGGGCAAATCTGCTGCAAAGGACCTCTTAAAAGTGTTGAAAAGCAAGGATGTCACCTTGAAGACTAAGGTGCACCTGACCCAAGCCCTGGTATTTTCAATCACATCATATGCATGCAAAAGCTGGACAATGAATAATGAAAACCGAAGAAGAAATGATGCATTTGAATTGTGGTGTCGGCGAAGAATACTGAATATACCATGAACTGCCAAAAGAACGAACAAATCTGTCTTGGAAGAAGTACAACCAGAATGCTCCTTAGAAACAAGGATGGTGAGACTGTTGTCTTACATACTTTGGACATGTTGTCAAGAAGGAGCAGTTCCTGGAGAAGGACATCATGCTTGGTAAAGTACAGGGTCAGAAAAGAGGAAGACCCTCAATGAGGTGGGTTGACACAGTGGCTGAAACAATGGGCTCAAGCACAACACTGATTGTGAGCACAGCGCAGGACCGGGCAGTGTTTTGTTCTGTGGTATACAGGGTCACTATGAGTTAAAACTGACTTAATAGCACCTAACAACAACAACAATTCAAAAAGTATTTTAGGCTCCTTCAATGCATGCATTTTTCCCTTAGTACATAAAATAATTGTTTTAAAGAGTACTTTTACTCTCAGAGTTTCCACAAGTATGATTGAGAACCTTAAAAAATAATGCCCAAAATAAATGGCATTTCTTCACAGTATGGAATTAAAAAGTGAAAACCTTTGGATTACATGACAACTGAACAAAAAATGTAAACTAAGCCAATTCTCTATTCCTCAAAAGAAATAAGCAATATATACGTTGCTTAATATAAACAGCTTAAAAATGAGCTGATTAGTGACATGATGTCTGGTGCCATCTACTGAACAGCCACAGTAACTTGTCCTCACATGTTTCTTCAGCTAAACAGTGTGTGTTATGGATTGAATTGTGTCCCCCCAAAATGTGTTGCAAATTCTAACCTCTATGCTTGTGATTGTAATCCCATTTGGGAATCAGTTGTCTTTGTTACGTTAATGACACAGGATTAGTGTAGGGTGTGTCTTAAATCAACCTCTTTTGAGATATAAAAGAGATTAAATAAGCAAGCAAGAGAAGCAGAGATGGGGGAAGAGAGATGCCAAGCCACGTGAAGACTGCCCAGGAGCAGAAGCTCAGAAGAGACAAGGACCTTCCTCCAGTGCTAACACCCTGAATTTGGACTTCCAGCCTCCTAAACTGTGAGAAAATGAATTTCTATTTGTGGTATTCCTGTTATAGCAGCACTAGATAACTATGATAGTGTGTAAACTGTGATTTAATTTGCATAAGAAATGTGTGCTTATGATAAAATGACTAGGAAATAATTTTCAAATATGAAAAAATAATTGCTGTGTTTAGAGGGGTGCCTTGTTCTTGTTGAGTGGCCATATCTTTTTTTTTTTTTTGAGAAAATATGCTGATTAAAATATTTACAAAACACAAGAAATAGAGGAACTTAAGGGACTTGTACAAAATGGGAAAATGAACAGCACCAGGATTAGGAATGGATTTCCTAAGGTCACTTTGTAGATTGTCATGAACCTGGTGATGATGGCCGAAAGTCATCTAGCAGGCCAAAATTCAAGGCCTATTTCTCTCCTACTATTTACAAGTAAAGCTGGTGTCTTAGTTATCCAGTGCTGTTATAACAGAAATACTACAAGTGCATGGCTTTTAAAAAGAGAAATTCATTCTCTCACAGTTAAAAAAACCTGTTGCCATCAAGTCGATTCCGACTCACAGCGACCCTGCGGGACAGAGTAGAACTGCCCTATAGGGTTTCCAAGGAGCGGCTGGTGTACTCGAACTGCCAAACTTTTGATTAGCAGCCAAACTTTTAACCACTACACCACCAGGCTTTCCTCTCACAGTTTAGGAGGCTAAAAGTCCAAATTCAGGATGCCAGCTCTACAGAAAGGTTTTTTTTTTTCTCTGCTGGGTCTGGGGGTAGGTCCTTGTCATCAATCTTCCCCAGTGGAGGAGCTTCTCACCAAAGGATGTGTTATTCTCCTGGCTCTTGTTTCTTGGTGTTATGATGTCCTCATGTCTCTCTGCTTACTTCTCTCTTTTATATCTCAAAAGAGATTGACTTAAGACACAACCTGATCTTGTAGATTGAGTCCTGCCTCATTAACCTAACTGCCACTAATGCTGCCTCATCAACATCACAGAGGCAGGATTTACGACATATAGGTAAATCACGTCAGATGACAAAATGGTGGACAATCTCATGATACTGGGACGTATGGCCTCGCCAAGTTGACACACATTTTGGGGGGGCACAATTCAATCCGTAACAGCTGGTTATCTAACATAAAGAAGTCAAGACCTATAAATTAGCTCTCTGGGGAATTAATAATAAGAAATTGTTCACCAGGATCACCTGGTGCTCCTGGGGAAAACTCTGAAGGCATTTCTTAAATTATCAAAGAAAAATAAATGTATTCTTCAGATACTGACAAAAAGTTCCAGGATCAACTGTGCTGAAGAGTGTGACGTTCTAGGGGTTCGCTTGAACTATGTGAAGTACAACCTTATGGAAAGTTAGAGTCTGAAAATTTTTAATGTGCAGCTTACCTTTCTTGCTAGCCATTCTTATGAATGCTCCTTTCCTACTGTTCTGTATGTTTCTATAATGATCTCAAACCCCATATGGTATAAAGTCACTATTATGCTTTCAAAATACACACATATAAGCATTCATACTATGAATTCAGAAATAGAAATATTTGTACCTTTGTGAGGGCTCTCTAACATTAACTATAAGCCAAAGGAAAGTTATTTAGAAAATTTCTGAACTTAGACATAGAAACATATGACATATGTGAAGAATGTGGTAAAGAACCTCTAAGTTAAATTGACTTTGACCTGTGATCACAGAAGACTTAATATAATCTTTGTAAACTATCCTTGAGGCATAAATGTACATTACCTCCCTAATCTCTAACCTTGAAGAAAAATGTGACACTCCACTAATCTCTAACCCTGGAGAAATGACATAACATATATTAGCCTTTGATGTCCCAGTGGCCATTACTGCATGAGGCCAAGGTGAGAATTTCACATACAAACTCTGATTTTTCTGCTCATTTGCTGAGAGAAGGCAGAGGCAAACACCAAGAACCTGCTGAGGCTCTGCCCACCACTGCCAATCTCAGACCCTAACTACAAGAGACCTCCGCCTAGTCCAGCCGTGCTTAAGCCTTCCTCCTGAGACCTCTCATTAAAGGTAAAAGCCTGAACTCTAAAGATTTGGACTCTAATCATTGAACTAACATTGTAATTGTTAATTCTGCTTCTCCAGTTCTAAATGAGTGTTGTAAGGTCTTACTTGCATGCCTTGCCATGACTACCTTGCAATAAACTAAACAAGTTTATGCATGATAAACCTGAGTATCTATTAATTTCCTAAGATTAAATCCTACATGACACCTACACAGTGTATAAGACCAATGAACGCTGAGTGTCAAGACCATTCTTTAAATTAAATGATTGTGTCATTGTCATTGTTGTTGCCATGAAGTTGATTCTAACTCATAGCAGTGCCATGTATTACGGAGTAGAACTGCCCTATAGGGTTTTCTTGGCTGTAATCTTTACCGGTGCAGATCTCCAGGTCTTTCCCCTGCAGTACCACTAGGTGGGTTCGAACTGGAAACAGTCAAGCACAAACCAAATCTACAATTCAATACAAATGTACAACATGGTGAACATAATTAATGTCACTGAATTGTCACTTAAAAATTATTGAAATGGCAAATGTTTTGTTATATATATTTTACCACAATTAAAAAATATGTATATATATATATGTATACTGAGTAAAAGGATCCAGAAGAAAGAGTGCACATTTTGTGATTACATACTTGGGAAACCCTAGAAAAGACCACTCTAACCTGTAGTCACCAAAAGCAGATCAGTTGCTGCCTGGGGCTAGGAGTAGGGGCAGGGGCACAGGGGAACTTTTTGACCCACTGGAAATATTATGTGTTTTGATTTTGGTGGTGGTTACAGGGTATATAAATATTTCAGAACTCATTGAAATGTACTTTTTTAATGGATGCATTTTATTGTATGTAATCTACCACGATGAAGAAATTGTTAGCTGAAAATTGAAAAACTGAGTTGGTCCAACAGTTAGAAAATGTAAAAACTATACCAAAATGTGGAGTCTCTGGGTGGCACAAACAGTTAAGTTCTTGACTATTAGTTGAAAGGTTGGCAGTTCGCGCTCATCCAGAGGCACCCGGGAAGACAGGCCTGGTGATCGGCTTCCAAAAGGTCACCGCTTTGAAAACCCTATGGGGTGGTTCTACTCGGCACACATGGGGTCACTGTGAGCTGGAATCGACTCGAGGGCAACTAAGGATGCTAAGGACAGGAGTGATCATTTCATGCCTAAAGCAGTGATGTACAAGGGGCTTTAGGCTAATCACTCCGGGGGGCACTCCTAATGGCCAAGTAGAAAGACCGCATGATTGTAAGTTTTAATATTAATATTAGTCCATCATTAATCAAGAGGCAGCTTATTTGCATTCTATCATTACAACATTTTTCACCAAAAGAGGAAGGAGAGGTTGATAGTGAGGAAAAAGAGAGAGAGGATGAAAGGTCAACACTCAAGGAAAGTTGCAGACTTTCTTTCTGCTTTTGGGCTTAGCATAACTTGCCGTGGCAAAAAGAAAAGCTACTGCGCTTGTATTTCACTCATACAAATGTGAGAGGGCGGCAGCTATTAAAAAAAATTTTTTTTTCAACTTTTCCGATATTCTGGATACCAAAAGGAGTGAAGCTTTCATTTCTTAGCTCAGAGATTCATTCAGACTTCCTAAGAATAGGGACCAACATGAGTCATGGTAACAATAGCAAAGTAGAAACCCAGAAGAAAAAAAAAAATTTTTATACAAAGTCAATTTCTTATATCTGAATGTAAAATATTCATTATCTTGAAGTGTGTCATATCCATTTATCTGCTACACCAAACTCTGATTTCATCCTGGAAAAACAAGTTCGCCCTCCCTGTTCCCTCTTTAAAAAAAATACTTAGTCTCATTTAAAATCATTTCAATAGAAAATTAGATAATGCCCTTTAAAAAGATGGTTAAAAAGATCTCTATATGATGTTTTGGTATTCACAAGAAAGCTGTGTGTTTCCTCCTATTTTGTGACTTTTTAAGTTGAAAGTTGAAAAATTCTTTTGACAGTTACAGTCAGTCCTCCTAAAAAGACGAGGACTCATTTTCTTTCTTTTAAAACCTGGTGCCCTGTTGTAACCTTAAGTTTTATATATTTTTTTAACAGCACAGAATCGTTATGCATTGTGGTAGGAGGGAAAGTGTCAGTCTTCAAAAGTATTCAGAAGTCACAGGACATCTATACCGAGGTTTCATGTAAAAGAGAGACAATTCTACCTGCTAATTGCCTATTGTCCTTTCAGGAACAACGAGCCATTAGCGACATCTGAGTGCCCTGACAGTTTTAACTTGTATGTTATTTAATGGAGGTGGAAATCTTTATGAAGCTTGATACACTGATGAAATCGATATTTATTGAGTATAGAACGTATTGTGCTCAGCAATGGGCATACAAATATATACCAGAATTTGCTTTTTCCTCTAGAAAAAAAAAAAAATACCACTCATCTCAAAAAGGAAAGCTACTGGATGAAGGGTAATAACCTTCTAACTGCTCTCACTATTCTCGGTGGATGAAACTCAACCCTTCAAGCTTCTCTCGTAGCAATTGTAGGCCACACTTTGGCCTCGCTATTTACAATGTTGTGTCCTGAACTTCTGCTTTCGACCTGGCCGTTTGAGGCCTCTCTTCTTCTAGGAGTTCCTTTCTAAACCTCACCTCCACTCTATAGAATACCCACATCTCTCCCACAAGCCCTCAGATTCTGCACTTCTTTTTTTACTATCATTATTTTTATTGTGCTTTTTTTTTTTTTTTTTTAGATGAAGGTTTACAGGACAAACTAGTTTCTCATTAAACAGTTAGTACACATATTGTTTTATGACATTGGTTAGCCACCCCACATGTCAACACTCTCCCATCTCAACCTTGGGTTCCCTATTACCAGCTTTCCTGTCCCCTCCTGCCTTCCAGTCCTTGCCCCAGGGCTGGTGTGCCCCTTGTGTCTCATTTTGTTTTATGGGCCTGTCCAACCTTTGGCTGAGGGGGGAACCTCAGGAGTGACTACATTATTGAGCTGAAAGGGTGACCAGGGGCCATACTCTCAGTGTTTCTTCAGTCTCTGTCAGGCCAGCAAGTCTGGTCTCTCTTTTTGAGTTAGAATTTTGTTCTACATTTTTCTTCATTTCTGTCCAGGACCCTCTATTATGATCCCTGTTACAGCAGTCAGTGGTGGTAACTGGGCACCATCTAGTTGTACTGGACTCAGTCTGGTGAAGGCTGTGGTAGACGTGGTCCATTAGTCCTTTGTAATTTTTCCCTTGTATCTTTAGTTTTCTTCATTCTTCCTTGCGCCTGAAGGGGTGAGACCAGTGGAGTATCCTAGATGGCCACTCACAGGAGCCTTTTGGGTTTTCTATCTATAGTGTCATATCATCCACAAATAGGGAGAGTTTAAGTTCTTTATCACCAGTTTGGATGCCCTTTCTTTTCCTTGCCTTATTGCTCTATCTAGGACTTTCAGCACAATGTTAAATAGGAGTGGTGATAAAGGGCATCTCAAGGGGAATGTTTTCAGCCTCTCTCCATTAAGAATGATGTTGGCCAATGGTTTTGCATAGATGCCCTTCATCATGTTGAGAAATTTCCCTTCTATATCTGTTTTATTGAGAGTTTTTATCAGGAATGGGTGTTGGACTTCGTAAAATGCCTTTTCTCCGACAATTGAGATGATCATGTGATTCTTTTATTTATGTGGTGGATTATGTTGATTGATTTTCTAATGTTGAACCATCCTTGCATACCTGGTATGAATCCTCCTTGGTCGTGGTATATTATTGTTTGATGAGATGCTGAATTCTATTGGCTAGAATTTTGTTGAGAATTTTTGCATCTATATTCATGAGGCATATTGGTCTGTAATTTTCTTTTTTTGTGGTGTCTTTGCATGGTTTTGGTATCAGGGTTATGCTGGCTTTATGAATGAATTCAGAAGTATCACTTCCTTTTCTATGTTCTGAAATAGTTTGAGTAATACTGGCATAAGCTCTTCTTTGAATGTTTGGTAGAATTCTCCAGTGAAGCCATCTGGGCCAGGGTTTTCTGTTGTTGCTGGGAGTTTTTTTAATTACCTTTTCAATCTCTTGTTATGGGTTTGTTCAGATTTTCAACATCATTTTGTGTTAGTTTGGGTAGGTAGTGTATTTCTAGAAATTTGTCCATTTCCTCTAGGTTTCCAAATTTGTTGGAGCATAGTTTTTCATAATACTCTGTTATGACCCTTTTTTATTTCAGCTGTCTGTTGTAATATCCTCCATTTCATTCTTACTTGGGTTATTTGCACCCTCTCCTGTTTTTCTTTTGTCAGTTTGGCCAGTGGTTTGTTGATTTCGTTGATCCTTTCAAAAAATCAACTTTTGGTTTTGTTGATTCTTTCTATTGTTTTTCTATTCTCTATTTCATTCATCCTGTTTTTTATCCATTTGTTTCTGCTCTGATCTTTATTATTCCTTCTTTCTGGTGGCTGTGGGCATCCTTTGCTGTACTCTTTCTTTTTGTTCAAATTGTGTAGCTAAAGTTTTGATTTTGTCCCTTCTTTTTTGCTCTATTGCTATAATTTGACCTCTGAGGACTGCCTTTGCTGTGTCCCAAAGGTTTTGGTATGGCATGGTTAAGTGCTATTGCTGCTAACTAAAAGGTCAACAGTTCAAATCCACCAGGCACTCCTCAGAAACTCTATGGGGCAGTTCTACTCAGTCCTATAGGGTCGCTATGAATCAGAATCAACTCAATGGCAATGTATTTGGGGATTTTGGGGTTGTCATTCTCGTTTGATTCTAGAAATCTCTGATTTCTTCCGTTACCCAGTGGTTTTTTAAAAAAAGCAGGGTGTTATTCAGTTTCCATGTAATTGATTTTTTTATCCTTGCTGTTCCTGTTGCTAATTTCTACTTTGATGGCATTGTGATCAGAGAAGATGCTTTGTATTATTTCAATGTTTTGAATTTTGTTGAGGATTGCTCTGTGGCCTAAGGTGTGGGCTATTCTGGAGAATGTCCCATGGGCTTTGGAAAAGAATGTGTGCTTTGCAACTGTTGGGTGGAGTGTTCTATATATGTCTATGAGGTCAGGTTGGCTGATTGTACCCTTTAGCTTTTCTGTATCTTTGTTGGGTTTCTTTCTAGATGTTCTGTTCTTTACGTAGAGTGGTGTGTTGAAGTCTCCTACTATTATTGTGGAACCGTCAATTTCTATTTTCAGTGCTGTTAGAGTCTGTTTTATGCATTTTGGAGCCCTGTCATTGGGTGCGTAGATGTTTATTACGGTTAAGTCTTCATGACGGATTGTGCCTTTAATCTTTATATAGTGCCCTTCTTTGTCTTTTATGGTGGATTTTGTTTTAAAGTCTATTTTATCTGAGATTAGTATTGCCATTGGTGCTTTTTTCTGGTAGCTATATGCTTGATATATTTTTTTTCCATCCTTTGATTTTTAATAAATTTAAGTCTTTGTTTCTAAGGTGTGTCTCTTGTAGACAGAACGTTGATGGATCCTGTTTTTTTAATCCATTCTGTCACTCTCTGTCTCTTTATGGGTGCATTTAGGCCGTTTACATTCAGTGTAATTATTGATTGATATGAGTTTATTGCTGTCATTTTATAGTTTTTGTGTGTGTGTGTGTGGTGCTGACATTTTCTTTGTTCCTCTTACGCTCCTGTGCTGAATTCCTTTTGTTTGTACATTTCTTTTGTTTTTGTACATTTTGTTTTTATTGAGACGCTATGTTTTTCTTCTTTATTTTGATGAGTCGGTTTGTTAACCTTCTTTGCAGCTACCTTGAAATTTACCCTTATCTTCCTAGGTTTGAACCAGTCTATTATTACTAGGTATCGCCTTGCCTTCCGCTTCATTAGAAAGTTCTATATCTACACCATTTATCCCCTCTTTTATTGTTCTGACACTGTTGTCATTCACAGATCAACCTCTCCGGTTCCCTGCTGTATTTCTTTTGGTTTTGAATAGTCCTTGAGAGTTAATTTCCTAGCCTAGCTCTGTAGGTTTCTTGTTCCATTCAGTGCTTGGCTGAGTTCTTTATCTCTTCATTTGACACTTCAGGTTCCAGGAGAAGCATTAGTCTCTGTTTTACTTAGTTTTTCAGGTCTTTGCTGTGGAGGGATGGTATGGTGCTTCTGTCTATGGTACCATGTTGGCCAGAAGTAGATTCTGCACTTCTTGTTTGGAATATTCACTATGTGTTGTAGCAACATGGGCTCCCTCCCTAGCTTATGCCTTAGCCTCTTTGGGGTCTGGAGCACCTGAATTAAACTGGAAATGAGTAGAAGGATATCAAATGGCTGATTCCATGCTTTTATACTCCAGCAGATGTATGAGAAGTAAGGTACTAACATCTACTTAGCTCAAAATATTTCTCAGGAACAAGCTACAAACCGGAGGCTGATTTGTGCTAGCCACGCCATTTCATAATTTCAAGCAACCATGAGGAGGGTAAATCCTATTAGGTCAGCTTTCAGTTTAGCCTGAAATTTAAGTTTGCTTGAAGCGAGAAAGTCAAGTCAATTTGAACTGCCAGGCAGGTCTGGATGAACTTCCAGACAGTGGAGCTCCAGTGGCTGTTGAGACTGGAGGAGACACTCTAAATATGTTTTGAATAATGAATGAATGATTCAGAAAGGAAAATGAAAGAGGAACTAAGAGTCAACTGGCCCAGTTTGCAAATTTGTCTCAAGCCCTAAAACAGCTGATATCAGTTCAAGTCATCTCCCATATCTTCTTGGGCAGGTGGCCACAGATTCTGATTTCAAGTGTAGATTAAGCCTTTACAATGTACCAGGTGTTGTCAGAATGGTATTAAAATACCAGCACACTTATGAAGGCTGCACATGCCAACCTCACAACATCCATTCACCTCCTCCATCTAGACTAGTCCGTATCATTAGTTCTGTTATCCTAGGCATTGATTTCTTTTCCAATTTCCATACATCTCCTGGAGGGAAAAAGAACAAAGGAGAGAAAAATATCTTCCCATTTACCCACACCTCCATCTTTCCTGTCTTTATTAATAAAAAATTCTTCAGGATGTCTAGAACCAAACTACCCACACCCTCTATCCCTCCAAGAATCCTGAAGTTTCCTGTCTTAGACATTCACCAGTAACAACCTAGCCCTTTAAGGGATGTACTATTAGAAGATATTTTCTGATGGGCCTTATCTGTTTCTTCTTTTCTGTTTTTCTCAGTAGCTCTTTCCTTACTCATACTCCTAAGTATGAAGAGGGTCTCACTAGGCTTGAATCAAGGTATCTAAAGAGCTCCATTCCTTCTGGAGGCTGTAGGGGAGAATCATTTCCTTGCCTTTACCAGCTTCTGGAGGCCACAGGGGAGAATCATTTCCTTGCCTTTTACAGCTTCTGGAGGCCACCAGCAATCCTATTCCTTGGCTCATGGCCCCCTCTTCCGTCTTCAGAATCAGCAATGGAATGATTCTGGTATCTACTTCTGTCATCACATCTCCATCTCTGACACTGACTCCCCTGTCTCCCTCTGTAACTTATAAGCACCCTTGTGATTACCTTGGATCCACCTACATAATCAAGAATAATCTCCCCAATTCAAAACCCTTAATTTAATCAATCTGCAAAGTCCCTTTTGCCATGTAGGGAAGCATATCACAGGGTACAGGGACTATGCTGTGGACTAGTTTTGGCCTTTTTTTTTTTTTTTTTTGAGGTGGGGGTATTACATTACTCTGCTTTCCACAGCCCTCCCAGAGCCTTGGAAGGAGGCTGTGCTACAGCTAGTGAGGAACCCTGAATCTCAGGTTTCATCAACTTCACTTAAACCCACTTCTGATCACCTGGCAGGCTTCTACAAACATACCTGAATGCTGGAATACACCCCAGTGACTCTGACTCTGATTTCATCTCTTACTGTATTTCTAGGTCTATTAGATGATGCAGATTCAAAGAACATATAGTCATTCTACTGTTAATCAAAACATAGATGCTGTATCCACCTTACTGTTCAATCAATTATATATTAACAAGATTATTTGCTTTCTGGGGTTGTTCATGCCACATTTCTTCCCAGTGCCACTGGTTAAATTTTAATGGTATTCTGCAATAATTTTTAAAGACCATAAAATGACGTCATAGCAGACTATACGTAGTTTGGAGGACAAAGTACAATGACTGTAACATCCAAGTGGCTCCCTTATGTCTTGTTTTCTGTGCTTAAATCACAGAGAACAGGCTCCTACGGAGATGACGGGAGATAGGTTACACCCTTGGCCATCAAGTTGATGGCACCACCAGGGCCCCTTGGGAAATGGGTTAGGAGTCAGATGAAAAAAGCATCACAAAACATTTAGCTAATGTTAGCTACAGCCTCCCTATATCCATGTGTGCGAAAGTTTATCCCTCCAACTTTTTGTATTTGGATTAATACTGAATGTATAAACCTTATCAATCTATCACATGATATTCTCTAAACATTTAAGTATTACTTACAAATAATAAATAAAATTTGGAAATTTAACAGATTAGATTTTCTTAGACATTTGGAAATTGACTATAAGATTGTTTTATTAGAGCATAAGTCTACTGTATATAAGCCTTCTAAATGCCTCAAACATCTTAGAAAGAAAATTATTCCAATAATCACAGATTTCTCATTATACTCAGATGCCCCTCTGAACTAAGGCTTTCATTTCCCCAACTGCTGAGAATGTTAACTGTTGAAGGCTCCCTCTGTAGGAATCACCTCCCTCTCTGGGAACTGGAAGGAGTCCTAGTGGTGCAGCGATTAAGCTCTCGGCTGCTAACTGAAAGGAGAGCAGTTGGAACCCACCAGCCACTCCGTGAGAGAAAGATGTGGCCGCCGCTTGCGTCCCGATTACAGCCCAGAAAACCCTATGGGCAGTTCTACTTTGTCCTATAGGATCACTGAGGCGGAATTGACTTGACAGCAACTGGTTTCGTTTTGGTTGGGAATTGGCCTCAGCCCCCTCCCTGGGGGGCACCTGCACACGATAACTGGCTGCTTTTTTTTCAGTACCTGCTGACAACTGGGCTTTGTCAAAAATTCCATATCCCTTAGTGCCACATCAGTCTGATTCCATAATACTTCAGTCACTTTCAGTTATTAAAAAAAAAATTTTTCAGATGGAGTTGAAGCTACATCTGTGTCGAGTTTTTTGTGTTCCCTCCAGAGCCCCTTCCGTCTCACACTCCCCAGAGGTAATGATGATCCCACAGGTTATTACCAGGCCAACTCCTGCCATTTTGTTGATTCATCTGAACTGCTGTTTAGCATTTGATTTATGAAGCTTCTGTAATTCCAACATTTCCCTACTGCTAATCATTTTAGATGATTATGACAATTTTTTTACATTAAACTAATGCTGCTGTGAACGTTTTGTACATGTTTTCGGTCACATGTGCTTGAGTTTCTGCAGCGTATATACATGGAAGTGAACTTCTTGGATGATGGGGTATAAACATCTTCAGGCTTATTGGATATTGACAACTTTCAAAACCAAATCAATTCTAACTCACAGCAACCCCATGTGTGCAGAGTAGAGCTGTGCTCCGTGCGGTTTTCAAGGCTATGGCCTTTCAGAAGCAGATCTCCAGACCCTTCTTACGGGGCTTCTCTGGGTGGGTTCAAACCATCAGCCTTTCAGTCATTAGTCAAGTGTTTAACCGTTTGCTCAACACAGGAACTTATTTTTTACTTTAATCAGACTATTTCTAATGTTCTTACTTTGGGTATATATATATATATATATACACTTTTTTTTTTTTTGCTACAGAGCTTTTTAAGGTAAACTTTTAAAGTATGACAGATACTGAAAGTACACAAATCATGACAGTACACCTCCATGAATTTTTACCAAATGAACACACTCATGTAGCCCTCACTCAGATAGAGAGAAAACATCACTGCATTATGAAAGCTCCCCCTTTCCCTTGCCCAGTCATTACCCTCCAAAAAGGTAATTTTTTTTGGCACCTATCATCTGCTTATAAACTTCATATAAAATTATATTTTATCTGCTCATTTGATTTTTTTTTGTTATACACAAAGAAAAATACTTTTTCTTGTTTATTTGAGACATTTCAATACACATCCTTAGTGATCATAGCCTACTTAGAATTAATATTGTACCACTTCACTAACAATGTAAAAAACTTTCAAAAAATAAATCTGTAACTGCTTGCCCTTTGTACTCTTGTTATTATATATTTTACTTCTGCAGATGTTATAAATCCCACCATACATTGTTATTATATATGATCTAAATAGTCAGTACTTGACACTGTCAATTCAATGATCAATAATTCACTGGTAATTGAATGAATTAAGAAAAAGCTCCTACTCCGAAATCTATATCATGTAGTTGAGAGTTTCAGCCACAAGATGGCACTAGATTACTAGCTTTATTAACATGCCACCTTCTAGTTCCATCAGTGAAAAAAAAAAAAGAGAGACATTAAATTCTAATTAAAGTATTAGGGTGCTCAGCTACTTCTCATAGCACTATTAGAGTCTTGTTTAAGACTGTTGAATAAAGCTGTAAATCTTGAAGAATTTTTAAATCCTGTGCGTATTTCTGACAATGTTTAATTTTTTCCACATAGAAAAAGATGAATTTATAAAGAAATACTAGGTCTAATTGGCATTAAAATTTTTATTTCCAAAAGTTTTGTCGCACTAATATGAAAAATCTACATTTTGACAGATAAAACTGTGTCTACAGTAACATCTCATGTCCAGAGATTTAAACTATATCAAGTATTTATATCTCCACCACGGTGACCACCTGTAGACTTTGGTATCTCCAGAAAATACCCATTTTCCAAAAAAAAAATCTTAAGTCAAAAATGCTCAGAGGACAAGCTTTGCTCAAGTTGACATATCTTGGGTAAGAGTGATAATCCCAAACCAGTTTCACTCTCTAGCAGAACCTCATAAAGTCAACGAGGCAAAAACCAACCGTTCCCCTCAAGAATTCTCGTCTGCAGTGGAGATTTGTGGTCTGATTACTCCGGAGATTAAAACTTGCTGATGGGAACCGTTTCTAAAACAGCAGTTGTAATTTAAGGAACGTTCACCCTTTGATCCCCAGGGATCATGGTAGTTCAATCTGACCTTGGCAAGACACAATACTATGTTCATAAATTTGTAAACTCATACAAGCAATATTTGCATGCAGTTTATAAAGAATCTACATTCGTAAAGGTCCCTGGGTGGCACAAACTGTTTGCACTCACCTGGTATCCAAAAGATTTAAACACACCCAGTGGGACCACAGAAGGAAGGCCTAGGGGATCTGCTTCCATAAAGATTACAGCCAAGAAAACCCAACGGAGCAGGTCTACTTTGTAACACAAGGGGTCTCCAAAGTCACAAATCAACATCACCAACAAAATCAACCATAAAATAACAACTATTTGTAGAAGAAGTAAAAATGTGGGCTGAAATTATGACATACCAAAATCATCATGATGATGAGCTCTGGAGAGAAATTAAGCGAGGAGATTAAGAGGATTTCAACATTTTCAGAATGTTTATTTCTTCTGTAAAAGAAACAGCAAATGCCCAATATTTTCGTGTGCATCCCAACGATTGTTATATTAGCTTCCACTTTATTCTTTCTTTTTAACATTACCAACTTTTAGAAAAAAATACAAGAAAAATATAAATAAATAGATATTGCTCCCAGGAATCATTTAGCTTTCTGCAATAAGTCTTTCAAGCCAACGAAAGAAAGAATATGTTCAAGATGAAGCAGCCTTTGGCCTGAGAGTCTGAAACTCTCATGAAGGTGTAAGAACCCAGGATGGGTCTTTCCAATTAGAAATTGGTCAGTGGGTAGGTGGATTTTCTTCTTTTTTTAAATTGCTGTTGGAAAGAGTCTTTTGCAAAATGCAGTTCTGATGATGGCATTATATAGGTAATGGCCCCCCACATGTAGAAGGGAGTGGAATAAGGGTAAGAAGGTGGATGCGGTGAAGGTCCAGTGGTAGAATTCTTGCCTTCCACATGGGAGACCTGAGTTCCATTTCTGGCCAATGCATCTCACGTGCCCACACCTTCCTCAGGGGAGGCTCACATGTTGCTATGGTGCTGAACAGGCTTCAGTGGAGCTTCCAAACTAAGATGGACTAAGAAAAAAGCCAAAAAATCAGCCGATGAAAACCCTATGGATCACAACAGTCCTATCCTGCTGTGCCTAGGGTAGCCATGGAGGGGTGGGGGGGAACTCCAGGACAGCTGACAACAACAGGCCTGAGAAAAGAAGGGAAAAGAGGTGGGAAAATGGGAAATGAGTCAATGCAACTGGAAATAATTTATCATAAAACTATTGAAGGTGACAGACTAACAGAGAAATCTCTGGCGTGTATAAATGGTTCTTCTTGTGGTAAGTTTTGCCCTACTCAAATGCAGCATAATGTAGGAGAGAGACACAAGATTATGGGTGGGAGAAGTGTATGAAAAGCTCTAGGAGCTCTTTCCATCCTTTCAGTATTTCTCAAGAGGTTTTCAACAGCTCTGAAGTAGCTACTTTTTAAAAAGGGCGGGGGGGAGACTGGCCAAGTTTGAACCCCAGAATACTATAGAATTTGGGGCAATTTAACTCCCATGCCTCAGTTTGTTCATCTGTAAAATGGATATTGTAATAATAGTACCTACCTCATAGAGTTTTCAAGGAAAAGAAAAAAAAAGATAGTCGGCACTGCTGGCAGGCAGGGCCCTGTTTTTACAAGATATTGCATGAGATGGTACTGACTCATTGAATTTTTGGTAGGAAAAACATGAATTTTGAAATTTTTTTATTTGGTACACATCAGTACCTCTGGGTTCTGGGGGTAGAATTTGTGTTCATGAGGGGTACACATACATACCTCTGAACTCCAAGGGTACGATTGGTAGAATGACGTATAAAACAAAAACCATATCACCTACCAAAAATTCAGATACACTCAGTGATTCAGCATGCCCTCCATTACTGAAAACACGTAGTATCAACAAAAAATTAAAAGGAAAAAATAATTGGGTCATGAAAAGCTTAATACTCTGCTACGGAAATCTTGAAATTCTTAATAATTTTTCAACAAGAAGCCCCACGTTTTCATTTTGCATTTAGCATGATTGCTGTGGTTAGGTGCCATTAAGACAATTTTCAGCTCCTAACAACCCCATGTGTCAGAGTAGTACTACCCCCTAGGGTTTCCTAGGCTGTAATCTTTACAGAAGCAGATTGCCAGGTCTTTTTCTCCCATGGAGTGGCTGGTGGGTTTAAACTGCTGGCCTTTGGTTAGCAGCCCATCTCTTTACTGTATATAGCAGCCCCTGACTCATGAGAATGCTCCCCGTTCTGTTCTCCTTGTTTCTTGTAAGCTGAGAAGCCTGAGTGTGGTTGTGGTACCCTCTCTCTGCTCACGGGTGTTGGGGTCAGTGGATCCCTCACTGCAGCCTCTGGAGGACAGTGAAGGAATTGAAAGTTCTTAGGCGCCTTCTCCACAGAACCCACATTACTGCCTCTGAGGTATAAACCAAAAAAGCCAAACAGGTTGCCGTCTTGAGTAATTTCCGACTCATAATGACCCTATAGGACAGAGTAGAACTGCCACATAGGTTTTCCAAGCAGCATCTGGTGGATTCGAACTGCCAACCTTTTGGTTAGCAGGGGAGATTTTAACCACTGCACCAGCAGGGTTCTGCCTCTGAGGTGTGGAGAGGCTTGTTTCCCTGCCTCAGACTTTTAAAGAGAATGCATCTATAAACAGGCATTTATAGAGAGAAAAAAAAATTTTTGGAAAAAGAAGTGTTCCTTATTCTTAGAAACGAAACTTACATAAAGGTATGTTTTATTTAGTAGCATTTCTCCCTCAGGAGTTAAATTATCAAGTCCTGAGATTCTGTTCTTCCCTTCAGGGTCTTTCTTCTTTAGTACCGAATCTTAGATGTGGCAGGGTAAGATCACGTTTTTGTTGTTGGGTGTCGTGGAGTCAATTCCAACTCATGGTGGTTCCATGTGACGGAGTAGAACTGCCCCATAGGGTTTCCTAGGCTGTAATCGTTACAATCCAGTAATCAAAACTGAGAGAAGACCTGGTGGTGCAATGGTTAAAGCACTCAGCTGCTAACCTAAAGGTTGGCAGCTCAAATCAACCAGCCTGTCCCCAGGGGAAAGATGTGGCAGTCTGCTTCTGAAAAGATTACAGCCTTAGAAACCTACGGGGCAGTTCTACTTTGTCCTATAGGGTCACTATGAGTCGGAATTGACTCGATAGCAGTGGGTTTGGGTTTTTTGGTTTGGTTTAATCTTCACAAGAGCAGATTGTCAGGTCTTTCTACCCCAGAGCTGGTGGGTCAGTGGGTTCAAACCACCAACCTTGAGGTTAGCACTAACCTGGGCTCTTCAGACAAGGCCATAGTGGAGGCTTTAATTTTCTAGCTTGTGACCTGTCAGGCAAATCATTTAAACTCTCTAGGTCTCGCTTTTAAGTTGTTTTCAAATGAGGACAACAATAGTTACCAGATACAGGGACAATGTGAGATCAAAGGAAGATAATGTATGTAAAAATATGTTATCGCCTGGAAGGTTGTGGCAGCAACGACAGCGTGAAACAATTCGCTTCTGCTTCCTGTCCTAGGGTGATGTGAGGGACAATCTCAGAGTAGCTGACTTCATTTTCCTCGTGGAAAAATTGAGTGTTATGAACATTAAATTACTTCATAAAAGTTTCAAAGTAAAGGTTAAACAAAGGGACACAAGTTAATTAAATAACCATTGGTTAAGTATGTTCATTAAGTTAGTCACAGAAAGGCACAAAGACATGGAAGATAAATAAGAAGCAGGCGTTTTCCTCAAGGGGCTCACAATATACATAGGAGTGACAAGTAAGGAGGAAACAGAATCGTTAGTATTTTAATTAAGGAAACTGTGGAGAGTGCTGAGCCATCATCTAATTCTCCCAGAGGGCCTTGGGGAAGACATCAAAGGGAAGGTAAGTCAGAGTTGGCTATTTAGAGAGGGAAGAGAGACCATACTCTCCAGAGACCTACAGCAGAGTGTGGCATAGGAGTCCACCCACGCAGAGCGTCTGTGGATAGAAATATCAGACAACGAGACTAAAACGGTAGGATGGACTGAGACTGTAAAGGGCCAGGCTGTTCCTTGAACATCATTCTATAGGTGAGCCATGGGGGAACCTTCACAGGTATTTGAGCACAGGTGCTGTGATCGGAACCTTTGAAGAAGATAATTTTGAACATAGTGTGCCTTATGCACTGGAGTGAGGAAAACAAGGAGGCAGAATTTATTAACGATGAAACTATTCCCAAATTCCAGAAACTGATGACTAGATAAACAAAATGTGGTGTATCTATGAAATAGAATGTTATTCAGCCATATAAAGAATGAAATATTGATACATACTATGACATGGGTGAACTTTTAAAACATTAACCCAGGTAAAAGAAGCCAGTCACAAAAGATCACATATTGTATGAGTTCATTTATATAAAATACCCAGAATAAGCAAATCCATAGAGACAGAAAGATTAGTGGTTGCCAGGGGCTGCGGTTAGAGAGAAATGGGGAGTAACTGCCGATAGGTGTTGAGACCCTTTTTTGGATGATGAAAATGTTCTGAAATTAGATAGTGATGATGGTGCCACAAGTCTGTGAATGTACTAAAAAAAACACTCAACTGGACACTTTACAAGGGTGATGTTTATGGCATGTGAATTATATCTCAATAAAATGGTTATAAAAATGAAAACAAAAGGATCTATTGCCCATTAAAGAAATAAAAAGGAGCTGAAGAGAATTAGCACCAATGAAAATAAAGAAACAGCAGATCATGTCTCAGTTATCTAGTGATGCCATAACAAAAATACCACAAGTGGGTGGCTTTAACAAACAGAAATTTATATCCTCACAGTTTCGGAGGCTAGAATCTGAAACCATGGTGCCAGTTCTAGGGGAATCTTTTTCTCTCTGTCCACTATGGGGAGAGGCCCTCACCAATCTTCTCTGGGTCTAGGAGGTTCTCAGCACAGGGACCCTTGATCCAAAGGACACTCTACCCCTGGCTCTTCTTTCTTGGTGGTACTAAGGTTCCTCTCTCTCTGCTCACGTCTGTCTCCTTATACCACTGGTAAGATAAAAGGTGATACAGTCCATACCCCAGGGAAACTCTCCTTACATCAGATCAGGGCTGTGACCTGAGTAAGGGTGTTGTATCCCACCCTAACCTCATTAACAAAATTTAATCTGTCTCATTAACATAATGGACAGCTCACTCCCAAATAGACCATAACCACAGGCATAGAGGCTAGAATTCACAACACATCACAAAATGGAGGATAGTCAGATTACAAATGGAGGCTATCCACACAATACTGGGAATCATGCCCCAGCCAAGTTAACACATATTTCTGGGGGACACAATACAATCCATGACAGATGGGTTCCAGGTATTTCTTTTACGGGGCGATGACTAAATATGGAGGTGAAAGAAAAAGTAGGCTTCTCACCAAAGGATGGGCTGAGACAGAATAGGGGAAGAAGAACATGTTCTGAGGAAATGAAGACCTGGGTTTTAGATGTGGTAGAACAAGGCAATTGTAGTGTTACCCACCGTGACACAAAGCTGCTGTGGACATAGAGATGGAGACCACTAGCCATGAGAAAACAACAAACCACTTTCTGTGGACCTTTTAAGAAGACCGTGTGGAGCAGAAATATGCCTTTTTAATTATTACCTTCTTTTTCTCTTGTTTCAAAAGGAATTTGAAGCCATTTACAAAAATGTTTATAAATACTGCAGGATAAAAATACAGAATGTCATTAAGGCAAAGTGATATTGATACCAGAATGGTCAAATGAAGCCATGGGGATGACTCCTCTAGCAAAAAAGATCACATATGATTTCTGAAAGCAGATGCTGACTTAGCTCTGGGTTTGGTTAATGGCAGGAACCAGCAGCACAACGATACGAGAAGCCTGCTTAGTCATGTAGTGCTGCCGGTACGGAAAATGGTGTCACAGACGCTTATTCACAACCTCTGAGATTAAACAGATAACGTTTTGTCATATCTTCTTCAGACTAAAGATAGTTACCGAGAGTCAAAGTTAACTCTCCCCTGATTACACTCCCCTTTCCATCCTCCCCAAAGAGAACCAGTCTCCTGAAGCTAGTGTGTGTGATACCCACGCATGTTGTTCAAATGTTTTTTTAGTTGGATTTGAAGCCGCTTGTTTGTCAGTTTCTAGGGTGATGTCTTCTGGCTTCCTCCATTCATTATCTCCCCTAGTCCCTTGCACATAATCGTTCTCCATAAATACATTTGAAAATGCCACATCAGCCTCGTGTGCAAACCACACTGAGTGGAAAACCATACTGAAAGGAAAGGCAGGACCTTGTCCACCATGGAGGTATCAAGACCCTGGATGGCCGCCAGGCTTCCGGCTCTAAGACCAGGCTCGCTCGCTCAGCTCGCTGTAATTTCTCTCTGCTGAGCCAAGCAGGCAGGTGCAGAAGAAAAAGGCAACTGGATATCAAAAGCAGCTGCTGCTTGATGACCGGAAATAGGTCCGTCATAAGCAGGGGGTCGAGAAGAAACCCTCTGGGTAACAGTTTCCATAATTTTTCTCCTTAGGAGGAAATTGGCTTTAAAATGGCAGAGCCACAAAAAGAGAAAGCATGAATTACAATGACTGTATGCAGCCTTCTATGCCTCACATTCTGCTGCTTAATGGATGACTTCTTGAAGTTTGAAAGACTTGAATTTGGTTATGCTAAAGTTTAAGGTCTTTTTGGTCATCTTATCTCAAAAATCCTTATGTTTTAAGAGAAACACTGCCTCACTTTTCAGATATCTTTCCTTAGAAGAACTGAATACTGAAAAAAAAAAAATCCTAGAATTTTTACAACAGTATGACTTTTGTAATGAGAAAAAAAATTTAAAGGCTCATATTTTTCTTGTTAAATTCAAAGCTTCCTGTGCTTTCTACAGTACAGACTGTCCTATTTATTCTGTGGTCTACTTCTAATAGAAAAACAGCAGGAAACTTTTTTTTTTGAAGGCTTAGTTTTTTTTGTTTTTTTTAGTACATGCCAGTGCCTGAGCAGGCATTTTATTCCATTCTTAAAGTTCATAACAATTGTATGAAGTAGATGATATCATTATCACTGTTCTCATCTTACTAATGAGGTAACCCAGGGTTAGCAAGGGTGACCAAATAAATAGCAAAACCATGATTAAAGCCCAGCATTGTTGCAGAGAATACACACAGCAAAAACATACACCAGTTCAAGTTTCTACACGTACAATTCAGTGACATTGATTATATTCTTTGAGTTCTTGCCCTCTTTTTCGAGTTGTTCTTCCCCCATAAACACAAACTCACTGCCCCTAAGGTTCCTACAGTGATCTCATCATGCTAAATCACCACACCTTGCTGGTTCTCAGAGGAGGTTCAAGATAGAAGGGCAACAATAATCTGGCCAAACACCTCATTTTACAAACGTGGAGCCTAAGTCCTGTTCCTGGCCATTAAAAAAATATTATTATTATTTATTTATATATATATTATTTTTTTGGCCATCGAGCTGGTTAATTGCAGGACGAGAGCTAGAACCAGAGTCTCGAGGAGACCCAAGCTTTTCTTTCTGGAAATTTTCTGATTGCTCATGTTTTCTTGTAAACCGTTTTATATTGAGCAGCTTTAAGAAAGAAAACTTGTCAATACTAAAACATAAAAAAAAAAAAAAACAGTTGAAGCAGGGCAAGCTGAGAGGTGACGTAATCATGACTTTTCTAGGAAGTGAAAAAAGCCTTGATATTTTAAAATGTTTGCTAACTTCACAACCACATTCAGTTAGGAGAACATCATTCCATCCTGTTTACCTTCTCTTCTCTCTGTCTCCCACTTGTCTTCTAGTTCCTGACGCTGCCCTGAGTGGCGAAATATCCCAGCCTAAAGTTGCCTGGGTTTGGATGATGGTGTCATCTGATATAAAAAAAGAGAAAAAAAGTTTCTCGGACCTGCTATAGGTAAAGCAAAGTAGAATAAGCTTGCCACTTTTCCAAATCGAGAAACACACAACATGCCCACACTCTATAAGCTGGACGTGAGAAATCAAAGCTCTTATTTGTACTTGACCACCAAGATGAGTACCCAAGTGTCCTTTGTTATTTTTTCCATAGTTATTATTACTGTCCAGTGTATTTTAGATTTATTTCTAGTCACCAGTTGACTTGTCTCCTACTGCAGCTACCAGTTGAGCTGTTTCTGTATTTGGGACATCGAGGATGGGAGGGGTGGGGAAGAATGGAACAGTAGGCAGTTCCTTGGGCCTGGCTGGAGTTTATGTCCACACTCTGGTAGTCAAGGCACTTCTATTAATTCACTGGCGTGTTCAAGAGGCCCAGTTTCGCTGAGAAGACCCACTGAAACCAGGCATCAAATGCAGGGTAATATATACTGCTAGAAATAGAGCAGCAGACCCCAGAGCCTTGCTCTTTCCTTCTAGGAGAGTGTGGCTGGTACCAGGCAAGACCTTGTAACTCACAGTTGCCTGAACATGCCTCCTGCAGAGCCGGCAAGAGGCCCAGCTTGCTACAAAGCACACACACCTGGACATTAACAGCAGCGGTGGTTTCATCTGCAAAACAGGAAAACCTTATATAGCAAAACCTCAGTTAACAGGAAGCCAACGAATCCAAAACCCTCATTAGCCAGCGACTCTTATAACTGTCTTAGTTATCTAATGCTGCTGTAACAGAAATACCGCAAATGGGTGGCTTTAATAAACAGAAATTAATTTTCTGACAGTTTAGGAGACTAGAAGTCCGAATTCAGGCTGCCAGCTCTAGGGGTAGGTTTTCTCTCTTTGTCTCGTGGGCCTAGGAGAGTCTCAGTGCAGGGACCCCTGGCTCAAAGGACACGTTCCACTCCGGTCTCTTCTTCTGTACTAGATAAATTTTTCACGCCTTCAGCTCTTTCCTCAAACCTCTAACACTTCCTCCCCCAGCCTCAGCCTCACTTTCTACTGACAGTCTTGCTTCCTACCCCTCCCCCAGAATACTGAAGTGATCAGAACTTCCACCGCCTCCCCACCACATCCACCACCCACCCATCAGCATCTACACCCATGCATTCTGCTTTCCTGACAATTATTATAGATGGACTATCTCAATCCAATTCCTAGTTTGTGTAGCAGGTCCTATCGCCTGTCTTCTTCTCAAGGCTCTCTCTGCAGCAATTCTTCACTGCCTGTCTCCCCTATTAGAACACACGTTCCATAAAGGTAGGGAATTGGGCTATATGGTTCTCAGATACAACCCAAGCAAGAAGATGATTTTCTAGTATGTAGTAGGCACTCAACAGGTATTTATTAAATAAATTAATGTATCCTTTTACTCTATGTTTGGAATATTTCAATATTTGAAAAAATTAAATATTTGAAGAGAAATACATATCTCGGATACGTGAAATGTTTGGATTCTGCCCTGTTATTCCCATGTTTTTGTTGGGTGCTATCAAGTCGATTTCAACTCACAGCTGGGTAGGTACAAACTGTCAGCCTTTCAGTTAGCAGCCAAGCACTTAGCCGTGTTATTCCCATAAACCATTAAAATGTCCCTGATGTGCCAATATTTCAGCGTTCAAGTCATATCTCCCAGAAGCCACACACAAATTAATGTGTCATCCATAAAACCCAGCTGCTGTTGACTCTGACTCATGGTGCCCTCATGCATATCAGAGTAGAACTGTGCCCCGAAGGGTTTTTAATGGCTGATTTTCCAGAAGTAGATCACCAGGTCTTTTTTCCCAAGTACCTCTGAGTGAACTTGAATCTCCAACTTTCAGTTGGCAGCAAACCCGTTAAGTATTTGCACCGCCCAAGGACTCCTTGTCATCCAGTTGTTCCCATCATTCTTTTAGAAATAGGTCTGTCCTCCTCTCTGTAGTGCAGTGTCTCTGGACACCTGGACATCAATGAATTTATCCAGGATATCACATTCGAACCCCCAAGAAATGTAAATACATTTCAATATATACAAAATTGGAGCCATCGAAATACAATGGATTCATACCTGAATGCCCTTTTCAAGATGGCAGAAATCACCTATGTAAATTCTCTACGACGACTGGGTTAACCCTAATATTTACTCTGAATTACATATGGTGTGTTTCTCAAAACACTAAGTGAAATTTAGGCATATCATACAAAACAGGTTTTTTTTTTTGCTCAGCATCTCCATTTGCTGTCATCCCAGCAGCAGGTGAAGACAACATCAGAGCATATTTTGTTTGTTCATTTTTTTATTTTGCTTTTTCTTCTGACCTACTTGAGAACATTCTGAAATGGTCAGTTGTAAAACATCTTGAGAACTTAGTGACATTGACACAAAAGATTAATGAGTGTGTGTCTCAAAAAAGGTGCTACTCAGCAGAATTGCACATTTGCTTTTTTATTTTAAAAATTTTCACCCTAGGAAGGCAGCACAACTTGTACAAGGCAAGGTCATGGAAGCTCCAAAGACACATCCAAGCTTCCTGAGGGACCGAATTGCTGGGCTGAGGGCGGTGGGGACCATGGTCTCCAGAAACATCTACCTCAATTGGCATAACATAGTTTATAAAGAAAATGTTCTACATTCTACTTTGGTGAGTAGCACCTGGGTTCTTAAAAGCCTGTGAGTGGCTGTCTAAGATACATCTATTGGTCCCATTCTGTTCAGAGCAAAGAAGAATGGAAAAAACCAAAGACAAGGAAAATATCAGTCCAAAGGACTAATGGACCACATGAATCACAGCCTCCACCAGTCTGAATTTCACCTGTAAGAACTAGATGGTGCCCAGCTACCACCACTCCACTGGTCTCCCCCTTAGGGAGCAAGGAAGAATGAAGAAAACTAAAGATACAAGGGAAAGATTAGTCCAAAGGACTAATGGACTACATCTGCCATGGCCTCTACCAGACTTCCAGTACAACTAGATGGTGAATGGCTACCACCACTGACTGCTCTGACAGGGATCACAGTAGAGATCCTGGACAGAGCTGAAGAAAAATGTAGAACAAAATTCTAATTCAAAAAGAAAAGACCAGACTTGCTGGCCTGACAGAGACTGGAGAAATCCTGAGGGTATGGCCCCCGGACACTCTCTCAGCTCAGTAATGAAGTCACTCCTGAGGTTCACCCTTCAGCCAAAGATTGGACAGGCCCATAAAATAAAAGGAGACTAAAGGGGCACACCATCCCAGGGCCAAGGACTAGAAGGCAGGAGGGAACAGGAAAGCTGGTAATAGGGAACCCAAGGTTGAGAAGGGAGAGTGTTGACATGTCGTGAGGTTGTTAACCAATGCTATAAAACAGTATGTGTACTAACGGTTTAATGAGAAACTAGTTTGTTCTGTAAACCCTCATCTAAAGTACAATAAAAATTTTTTTAAAAAAAGAAGAAAGAAGCACTGGGAACAGAGTGCATCCATTGAACCCGGGGTTCCTGCACAGAGAAGCTTCTAGTCCAGGGAAAAATTGATGACAAGGACCTTCCTCCAGGGCAAATAGAGAAAGCCTTCCCCTGGAGCTGATGCCCCAAATTTGGACTTCTAGCCTACTAGACTGTGAGAGAATAAACTTCTGTTTGCCGAAAAAAAAAAAATTTTCTTTTTTCATCCTAACCACAGCCTCCACCAAACTGAGTCCAGCACACTAGGTGGTGCCTAGCTAACACCACTGACTGCTCTGACAGAATTGAGAGTCCCAGACAGAGCTGAAGAAAAATGTAGAACAAATTTCTAACTCACAAAAAAAGACCAGACTTACTGGCCTAACAGAGACTGGAGAAACCCACAGAGTATGGCCCCTGGGACACCCTTATAGCTCAGAAATGAAGTCACTCCTGAGGTTCACCCTTCAGCCAAAAATTAGGCCCATATAACAAAACGAGACTAAAGGGGCACAACAGCCAGGGGCAAGGACTAGAAGGTTGGCAACCTATGTCACAAAACAATATGTGTACTAATTGTTAAATGAGAAGCTAATTTGTTCCGTAAACCTTCATCTAAAGTACAATTTAAAAAAAAAAAAATTCCACCCTAAGTGACTTTTCATTAAAACTTGCAACTTGGAACAGTCTTTTAAAATATAGTCTAAATTTTTAAGAATCTCTTCAGCCTATAGGATTACCATGAGTTGGAATCGATTCAATGGCAATGGGTTTTTAGCCTGAACATGAACTAACAAAAATGAAATTTTACTTCTAAATACTACATGTTTTAGCCCTACCAGCTGGTTATTCCATTGCATCTTAAGTTCAGTGGACTTAGTATGGATGGGTGTGGGGCGGGGGGGCATATGGGGGGATTATTAAAAATGCTCTTCCCTTGGCACTTGGCACCTTGATGTTGTAGAAGCTGGCTCTTGGGCCTTCTGTGGGTGGGATTAAGCCTGAAAGAACAGGATTTCTATTCTAGCCAAATTATGTACCATGACCTAATTTAGGGGAAAACCAGACCTAGGGGACAGAACAGCTTGTTAAGGCTGAAGATTTCTAATCAGCTCTCGGGGATTGTTCTGGATCTAAAGCATTTAATGATTGCTTTCGTTTGCTGGTGGCTCAGATTCTACATCTACAGAATGGAATACTGAACCTTGCCACATAAATTGCACCCGGAGTTTGATAGGTGGGGGATTCAGTGTCCCGGGGCAGCTCAGCAGAACGGAAGCATCAGGATTGACATGGTCTACAGTCAAGTCTGTTATTGTCAATGCCACTGAATGATTTATGTTTATGCACTTCCTTGTTCTTAGCACAAGAATGAGTAATATTTTTCTATTTCTCTTTTATCAGAACAAGGAAACATTTACAAAGAAGATTCAAGTACGGTACGCATTACAACAAAAAGTAGAGATATTGAGTGGAAATAAATTATCCCAAGGGATGCTAAGTCTCTCAGCAAGTTTCTTCTCAAATATACTTAAAATTTAATCAAGTGCTCATTTGCATAAAACCAACTCAAACCAATGAGTCATAATAAGCCTTTTAAAGGCTAGTTATTTTTGTCACCACAAAAAGGGAAAAAATATATATATCATACTTTCATTATAAAGATAAGCTCATTTTAAAATGAAGTTGCTATCAGAGTGCAAATTAATTGAATATCAGATACCAATACATATAAGTATGTATGTGTGCATATATATATTATGTGTTTGAGTGTATGCGTGTGTGTGATTTGTCTGAATGTTTTATTATGAGGGCACTAAAAGCCTTACAACTAATTCATCTACTTTGTGCTTACACTGCTGTTGTTGTTAGGTGCCACTGAGTCAGTTCCAATTCACAGTGACCCTGTGTACAACAGAACGAAACACTGCCCGGTCCTGCACCATCCTCACAATCATTGCTATGTTTGAGCCCATTGTTGCAGCCACTGTGTCAATCTATCTCGTTGAGGGTCTTCTTCTTTTTCACTAACCCCCTACTTTACCAAACATGATCTCCTTCCCCAGGCACTGGTCCCTCCTGACAGCATGTCCAAAATACGTGAGACATAGTCTCGCCATCCTTGCTCCTAAGGAGCTTTCTGTCTGTACTTTGTCCAAAACAGCTTTGTTTGTTCTTCTGGCAGTCTGTGTAGTGTTTGCTCTAAGATGACTCATTTCCAAAAGAACAGTATAACGAAATACATCTTTTTTAATCATCAAAATACCCTTTTGAGATTAAGACCTTTAGCAAATCGTGTCCCGTTTTGGTAGAGACCATATCTTATTTATTTTTGTTTTCCTAATAATTAACAGGATCCTGGGGACATATATGATTATAATAGTACTTGTTGAGTCAAAAAGGTAGGTGCGTGCTGACACTGGCAAGTCATATTTAGAATCAATTCCCCTCTTTAATTCACAAGTTTTTACATGCACAAACTGAGCCTAGTTTTATTTGGCAAACTTGGCCCTTAGTGAATTTCCATTCAAATTGATTTGTAATTACCTCATTGCTTTTACTTAAGGTCACCAATGTATGTATGGTTTTTCTTACCTTCCCTTCTTTCCCACAAATCTTCCTCTGGGACCAGTCTCGGAGAAGGGGCTCATCTGTTCACATTGGCTTACTCCATCCACAGAGATGTCCCAAGAGCCTTCTCCCAGCAGCAACTGCACCAAGATAATCATCAATTGAGGGAAAGAGGAGCCAAGTCCCCTGCTAAGCAGGAACTATTTTCCACCTGCCAAGGGAAGAACTGAGTTCCTAAGAATGGTAATGCCATCACCGAAACCACCCGAATACTGAAGGGACATGGGCAGCTTCTGACAATGCAACAATGTGCCACACCTGCAGCGAGAGAGCAGGACTAGAGCAAATCCAAATGTTCACTGCCATTGCTTACAAGAAACACAATATAAAGTGATCATTAACAAACACTGCAATTTAAGCTGCACTACCCAGAACCCAGAACCCAATTAAAACTGATTGCTTAACACTTCTCAAAATCTCCTTAGAAGCAGTGACCTTCATGATTTACCAAGTCTCACTCATCAGGGAATAATCTACAGATTACTGTCCTGGGAACACTTTGAGAAAAAGAATCAACAATGAGAGAAATTTAGGCTTGGGAAAATGGCAGGTTCTTATTAGAAGGAATAAAGGGAAGAGAGTGTTTCTGATTAAAACATACGTCTGAGCCTGGGTCATTTTCACCATCTCACGGCTAGCTGCAAGTTCCAGAGGCAGATTTTGTAGTTACTCCAGGCTCTGAAAGGCCACACACACTTGTTTGGTGGTGGTGGTATTATTGTTGGATGCTGACAAGTCAATCCCATCACAGTGACACCATGTGATGGAGTAGAACTGCCTCATAGGGTTTTCTTGGCTGTAATCTTTACAGAAACAGATTACCAGGTCTTTCTCCCATGGAGCCGATGGGTGGATTTGAACCGCCAGTCTTTGTTTGCAGCTGAGCTCTTAACCATTGTACCACCATGGCTCCTGATGTTCTGCCTAAATTTGTTATTAATGAGTGTAATCTCACATATCCTTAAGATTGTATCTCCAACCATTCTAGGGTACTCCCTGCCACCTTTGCCTAGAGAGCAAAATACGTTTGTCGGGGGGTAGGGTTGCCATTTTGCTCCTCCCTTGAGATATCCATCTCATGCAGAAGGAAATGATCCCTGCAGCTGGAACCTCCTTTTGTGTTTTAAAACTTAGCCTTGGCCTTGGGATCCGTGGGCTCTCTTCACCCCAGGATATGTCTTATTTTGTTGAGGAGACTGAGACTCAGAGAGGAGAGCATGGAGCTGGAACCAAACCCAGGTCTCCCAACCCTCATCCAGGGCACTTTCCAGGTATCAACATATGATTCTCTACAGAGGAAACCTTCATATGAAAGCTTACAAAGAAAGATCTTTTTAGGTAGCTTAATTAGGGCCTGTGCCTTCATCCTTAAAAGAAAAACCGTAACAAAAAAGAGGCAGGATACTAAGCACAGAAGACATTAACACCAATATAATTGATTACGGGAAAATTTAGAATAATTGGCAATAGTTTTGACCTATCAAACTAATTAACCTATATTAAACCTATTAACCTAAAATACAAATTTTAGTAAATAATTTCAGAATATGACAATCTGGCTGTCAGCCAATACTCCTGTTACACCACTGGGCTCTGAGACTCAGAACAGTATCATGGGGTTCTCGAATTGCCTTGTGGTGATAGATGCGGGGCTGCATAAATTCCCTAAAACTTATTGAACTTAAAGTGGGTAAAATGTATGCCGTATAAATTTCACTTCAATAAAGCCGTTAGAGCCAACCCTTCCCCCTCAAACACACATAATACTATGCTACGTAATACAGCCATGCCTCATTTTATTGCCGTTTGCTTTATTGTGCTTTGCAGATACTGAGTTTTTCACAAATTGAAAGTTTTAACAACCCAGTGTGGAGCAAGTCTATCAGCGCCATTTTTCCAACAGCATGTGCTCATTTCATGTCTCAGTGTCACATTTTGGTAATTCTCACAATATTTCAAACTTTTTCATTATTATTATATCTTTTTTTTTTATTTTATGATCAGTGATCTTTGATGTTACTATTGTAATTGTTTTAGAGTGCCACAAACTGCACCCACATAAGACAGCGAACTTATTCAATAAAACTTGTGTGTGTTCTAATTGCTCCACCTACCAGCCATTCCCTGTCTCCCTCCCTTTCCTCGGGCTGCCCTATTCCTTGAGACCCTGTTGGAATTAGGCCAATTAATAACTGTACAATGGCCTCTAAGCGTTAAAGTGATAGGAAGAGCCACACATCTCTCACTTTAAATCAAAAGCTAGAAATGAGTAAGCTTAGAGAGGAAGACACATCGAAATCTAGGCTTCTTGAGCCAAACATTAGCAACGTTGTGAATGCAAAGGACAAATTCTTGAGGGAAATTAAAAGAGCTACTCCAGTGAACAAATGAATGACAAGAAAGTGAAACAGCCCTATTGCTGATATGGAGAAAGTTTTAATGGTTTGGATAGAAGACCAAACCAGTCACAATGTTCCCTCAAGCCAAAGCCTAATCCACAGCAAAGACTCTCTTCAATTGTACGAAGGCTGAGAGAGGTGAGGAAGCTGGAGAAGAAAAGTTTGAAGGTAGAAGAGGTTGGTTCACAAGGTTTAAGAAAAGAAGCCATCTCCGTAACATAAAAGTGCAAGGCGAAGCAAGTGCTGATGTAGAAGTTGCAGCGAGTTATCCGGAAGACCTAATCAAGAAAAAAACAAACTCATTGCCATTGAGTCAATTCCAACTCAGAGCAGCCCTATAGGATGGAGTAGAACTGCCCCCTATAGTTTCCAAGGAGCGCCTGGTAGATTTGAACTACCGACTTTTTGGTTAGCAGCTGTAGCTCTTAACCACTATGCTACCAGTATTTTCATGAAGATCTAGCTAAGATAATTGATGAAGGTGGCTACAGCAAACAACAGATTTTCAATGTAGACAAAAAAGCCTTACATTGGAAGAAAATCCCATCTAGGACTTTCAGAGCTAGAGAGGAAAAGTCAGTGGCTGGCTTTAAAGCTTCAAAGGACAGGCTGACTCTCTTGTTAGGGGCTAATGCAGCTAGTGACTTTAAGTTGAAGCCAATGCTCATTTACCATCACGAAAATCCTAGGGCCTTTAAGAATTATGCTAAATCTACTCTGCCTGTACTGTGTAAATGGAAAAACAAAGCCTTGATGACAGCACATCTGTTTAAAACATGGTTTGCTGAATATTTTAAGCCCATTGTTGAGACCTACTGCTCAGAAAAAAAGATTCCTTTTCAAATATTCTTGCTCATTGACAATGCACCTGGTTACCCAAGAGCTCTGATGCAGATATACAAGGAGATTAATGTTTTCATGCCTGCTAACACAACATTCGTTCACCAGCCCATGGATCAAGGAGTAATTTCAACTTTCAAGTCTTATTATTTAAGAAATATATTTCATAAGGCTATAACTGCCATAGATAGTGATTCCGCTGATGGATCTGGACAAAGTATATTGAAAACCTTCTGGAAAGGATTCACCATTCTAGATGCCATTAAGAACATTAGTGATTCATGGGAGGAAAGAAATATACCTACATTAACAGAAGCTTGGAAGAAGTTGATTCCAACCCTCATGGGTGACTGAAGGATTCAAGACTTCAGTGAAGGAAGTAACTGCAGATGTGGTGGAAATAACAAGAGAACCAGAATTATAAGTGGAGCTCAAGCTAACATCATCCTAAATGGACAGTCTGAAAGCATTCCCCTTGAGAACAGGAACCAAACAAGGAGAACCTTTATCACCACTCTTATTCAACATTGTACTGGAGGTCCTAGCCAGAGCAATTAGGCTAGATAAAGAAATAAAGGGCATCCAGATTGGTAAGGAAGAAGTAAAAGTATCCCTATTTGCAGATGGCATGATGTTATACACAGAAAACCTTAAAGAATCCTCAAGAAAACTACAGAAACTAGTAGAAGAGTTCGCAGTAGAAGAGTTCAGCAGAGTATCAGGATATAAGATAAACATACAAAAATCGGTTGGATTCCACACAGAAAACCCTAAGGAATCCTCCAGAAAACTACTGAAACTAATAGAAGAGTTTGACAGAGTCTCAGGTTATAAAATAAACATACAAAAATCACTTGGATTCCTCTACATCAACAAAAAGAACACCAAAGAGGAAATAACCAAATCAATACCATTCACAGTAGCCCCCAAGAAGATAAAATACTTAGGAATAAATCTTACCAAGGATGTAAAAGACCTATACAAAGAAAACTACAAAGCTCTACAACAAGAAATTCAAAAGGACATGCTTAAGTGGAAAAACATACCCTGCTCATGGATAGGAAGACTTAACATAGTAAAAATGTCTATTCTACCAAAAGCCATCTATACATATAACGCACTTCCGATCCAAATTCCAATGTCATATTTTAAGGGGATAGAGAAACAAATCACCAATTTCATATGGAAGGGAAAGAACCCCCGGATAAGCAAAGCATTACTGAAAAAGAAGAAGAAAGTGGGAGGCCTCACTCTACCTGATTTCAGAACCTATTATACAGCTACAGTAGTCAAAACAGCCTGGTACTGGTACAACAACAGGCACATAGACCAATGGAACAGAATTGAGAATCCAGATATAAATCCATCCACGTATGAGCAGCTGATATTTGACAAAGGACCAGTGTCAGTTAATTGGGGAAAAGATAGTCTTTTCAACAAATGGTGCTGGCATAACTGGATATCCATTTGCAAAAAAATGAAACAGGACCCATACCTCACACCATGCACAAAAACTAACTCCAAGTGGATCAAAGACCTAAACATAAAGACTAAAACGGTAAAGAACATGGAAGAAAAAATAGGGACAACCCTAGGAGCCCTAATACAGGGCATAAACAGAATACAAAACATTACCAAAAATGATGAAGAGAAACCAGATAACTCGGAGCTCCTAAAAATCAAACACCTATGCTCATCTAAAGTCTTCACCAAAAGAGTAAAAAGACCACCTACAGATTAGGAAAGAATTTTCAGCTATGACATCTCAGACCAGCGCCTGATCTCTAAAATCTACATGATTCTGTCAAAACTCAACCACAAAAAGACAAACAACCCAATCAAGAAGTGGGCAAAGGATATGAACACACATTTCACTAAAGAAGATATTCAGGCAGCCAACAGACACATGAGAAAATGCTCCCGATCATTAGCCATTAGAGAAATGCAAATTAAAACTACGATGAGATTCCATCTCACACCAACTAGGCTGGCATTAATCCAAAAAACACAAAATAATAAATGTTGGAGAGGCTGCGGAGATACTGGAACTCTCATACACTGCTGGTGGGAATGTAAAATGGTACAACCACTTTGGAAATCCATCTGGCGTTATCTTAAACAGTTAGAAATAGAACTACCATACAACCCAGAAATCCCACTCCTCGGAATATACCCTAGAGATACAAGAGCCTTCACACAAACAGATATATGCACAGCCATGTTTATTGCAGCTCTGTTTACAATAGCAAAAAGCTGGAAGCAACCAAGATGTCCGTCAACGGACGAATGGGTAAATAAATTGTGGTATATTCACACAATGGAATACTACGCATCGATAAAGAACAGTGACGAATCTCTGAAACATTTCATAACATGGAGGAATCTGGAAGGCATTATGCTGAGCGAAATGAGTCAGAGGCAAAAGGACAAATATGTATAAGACCACTATTATAAGATCTTGAGAAATAGAAAAAACTGAGAAGAACACATACTTTTGTGGTTACGAAGGGGAGAGGGAGGGAGGGAGAGGGTTTTTTATTGATTAATCAGTAGATAAGAACTGCTTTGGGTGAAGGGAAAGACAACACTCAATACAAGGAAGGTCAGCCCAATTGGACTGGACTAAAAGCAAAGAGGTTTCTGGGATAAACTGAATGCTTCAAAGGTTAGCGGAGCAGGGGCGGGGGTCTGGGGAACATGGTTTGAGGGGACTTCTAAGTCAATTGGCAAAATAATTCTATTATGAAAACATTCTGCATCCCACTTTGAAATGTGGCATCTGGGGTCCTAAATGCTAACAAGCGGTCATCTAAGAGGCATCAATTGGTCTCAACACACCTGGAGCAAAGGAAAATGAAGAACACCAAGGTCACACGACAACTAAGAACCCAAGAGACAGAAAGGGCCACATGAACCAGAGACCTACATCATTCTGAGACCAGAAGAACTAGTTGGTGCCCGGCCATAATCGATGACTGCCCTGTCAGGGAGCACAACAGAGAACTCCTGAGGGAGCAGGAGATCAGTGGGATGCAGACCCCAAATTCTCATAAAAAGACCATACTTAATGGTCTGACTGCAACTAGAGGAATCCCGGCGGCAATGCTCCCCAGACCTTCTGTTGGCACAGGACAGGAACCATCCCCGAAGACAACTCATCAGACATGAAAGGGACTGGTCAGCGGGGGGGAGAGAGATGCTGATGAAGAGTGAGCTAATTAAATCAGGTGGACACTTGAGAGTGTGTTGGCAACTCTTGACTG
Organism: Elephas maximus indicus; assembly: GCF_024166365.1. Taxonomy (NCBI): domain Eukaryota; kingdom Metazoa; phylum Chordata; class Mammalia; order Proboscidea; family Elephantidae; genus Elephas; species Elephas maximus. The sequence continues at coordinate 68,359,805 of NC_064829.1, read as the reverse complement.
GAGGGGGGATGGGAAGATAGAGAGAGAGGGAAGATGGCAAAATTGTCATGAAACGAGAGACTGAAAGGGCTGACTCAATAGGGAGAGAGCAAGTGGGAGAAGGGAGTAAGATGTATGTAAACTTACATGTGACAGACTGATTGGATTTATAAATGTTCACTTGAAGCTTAATAAAAGTTAATTAAAAAAAAAATTAATCAGTGAAAAAAAAAATCAGTTGGATTCCTCTACACCAACAAAGACAATGCTGAAGAAGAAATCACCAAATCAATACCATTTACAATAGCCCGCAAGAAGATAAAATACTTAGAAATATATCTAACCAGAGACACAAAAGACCTGTACAAAGAACACTACAAGACACTACTGCAAGAAATCATAAGAGACCTACATAAGTGGAAAAACATACCTTGCTCATGGATAGGAAGACTCAACATTGTAAAAATGTCTATTCTACCCAAAGAGATCTATAGACACAATGCAATCCTCATCCAAATTCCAATGACATTTTTTTAATGAGATGGAGAAACAAATCACCAACTTCACATGGAAGGGAAAGAGGCCCCCGATAAGTAAAGCATTACTGAAAAAGTAGAACAAAGTGGGAGGCCTCACACTACCTGATTTTAGAACATATTATATCGCCACAGTAGTCAGAACAGCCTGGTACTGGTGCAACAACAGATACGTAGACCAATGGAACAGAATTGAGAATCCAGACTTAATTCATCCATCTATGAGCAGCTGATATTTGACAAAGGCCCAAAGTCAGTTAAATAGGGAAAATACAGTCTTTTTTAACAAATGGTGCTGGCATAAGTGGATATCCATCTGCAAAAAAATGAAACAAGACCAACACCTCACACCATCCACAAAAACTAACTCAAAATGGATCAGAGACCTAAATATAAAATCTAATATGATAAAGATCATGGGAGAAAAAATAGGGACAACACTAGCAGGCCTAATACATGGTATAAACAGAATACAAAACATAACTAACAATGCACAAACACCATAAAAGAACTAGCTAACTGGGAGCTCCTAAAAATCAAACACTTATGTTCATCAAAAGACTTCACCAAAAGAGTAAAAAAGACAACCTACAGAGTAGGAAAAAATTTTTGGCTATGACATATCTGATCTGGGTATAATCTCTAATATACAAGGTACTCCAAAACCTCAACCACAAAAAGACAAATGACCCAATCAAAAAATGGGCAAAGGCTGTGAACAGGCGCTTCACCAAAGAAGATATTCAGTCAGCTAACAGGCACATGAGGAAATGTTCATGATCATTAGCTGTTAGAGAAATGCAAATCAAAACTACGATAAGATACCATCTCACCCCAATGAGGCTGGCATTAATCCAAAAAAACACAAAATAATAAATGTTGAGAAGGTTGTATAGAGACTGAAACACTTATATGCTGTGGTGGGAATGTAAAACAGTACAACCACTTTGGAAATCAATTTGGCGCTTCCTTAAAAAGCTAGAAATAGAGCTGCCACATGATCCAGCAATCCCGCTCCTTGGGATATAATGAAAAAAAACCAAACCCGCTGCCATCGAGTCGATTCCGACTCATAGCGACCCTATAGGACAGAGTAGAACTGCCCCTTAGGGTTTCTAATGAGCACCTGGTGGATTCAAACTGCTGACCTTTTGGTTAGCAGCCATAGTTCTTAACCACTATACCACCAAGGTTTCCCCTTGGAATATATCCTAAAGAAACAAAAGCTGTCACACAAATAAATACATGAATACCATGTTCATTGCAGCACTGTTTACAATAGCAAAAAGATGGAAGCAACTGAGGTCCCCATCAACAGATGAATGGATAAACAAATTATGGTATATGCACATAAAAAGGAATATTATGTAACAATTAAGAACAACAACAAATCCCTCAAACATCTCATAACAAGGAGGAAATCCGGAAGGCATTATGCTGAGTGAAATTAGTCAATTGCAAAAGGACAAATACTGTATGAGACCACTATTATAAGAATTTAAGAAAAAGTATAAACACAGAAGAAAATATTCTTGGATGGTTACAAGGATGGGGAGGGAGGGAGAGGGTTATTCACTAATTAGATGAAAAAAAAAAAAAACCCGTAGTAGACGTGAAATATTTTAGGTGAAGGGAAAGACAACACACAGCTAGACTAAACCAAAAGAAGGTCAGTACAACTGGACTAAACCAAAACCTAAGAAGTTTCCTGAATACAACCAAATGCTTCAAAGGCCAGAGTAGCAGGGACTGGGGTCCGGGGACCACAGTTTCAGGAAACATCTAGGTCAATTGGCATAACAAAATGTATTAAGATAACATTAGGCTTCCCACTTTGGTGAGTGGTGTCTGGGGTCTTAAACACAAGCGACTGGCCATCTAAGATGCATCGATTGGTCTAAGTCATCTGCACAAATGGAGAATGAAGAACACCAAAGATACAAGGTAATTATAAGCCCAAGAGACAGAAGGGGCCATTTAACCAGAGACTGCATCATCCTGAGACCAGAAGAACTAGATGGTGCCCTGCTACAACCAATGACTGCCCTGACAGGAAACACAACAGAGAACCCCTGAGGGAGCAGGAGAGCAGTGGGATGCAGACCCCAAATTCTCGTAAGAAGACCAGACTTAATGGCCTGACTGAGACTAGAAGGACCCTGGCGGTCATGGTCCCCAGACCTTCAATTACCCCAAGACAGGAACCATTTCCAAAGCCAACTCTACAGACAGGGATTGGACTGGACTAGAAGATAGAAAATGATACTGGTGAGGAGTGAGCTTCTTGGATCAAGCAGACACATGAGACTATGTGGGCAGCTCCTGTCTGGAGGCAAAATGAGAAGGCAGAGGGGGACAGAAGCTGGCAGAATGGACAAGGAGAATACAGGGTGGAGAGGAGGAGTGTGCTGTCTCATTAATGGGAGAGCAACTAGGAATACATAGAAGGTGTGTTTAAGTTTTTGTATGAGAAACCGACTTGATTTGTAAACTTTCACTTAAAGCACAATAAAAAAAAAAGAAAAGTGGAGCCTGAAAAAAGACGTGCCTAAATTGCTCCCAACTCATGATAAAATTTTAGCCAATGAGGAGGTGCTTTCTATGGATGAGCAAAGAAAGTGGTTTCTTCAGATGAAATCTACTCCTTGTGAAGATGCTGTGAACATTCTTGAAATGACAACAAAGAATTTAGAATATTACATAAACTTTGTTGATAAAGCAGCAGCAGAGTTTCAGAGTATTGACTTCAATTTCTAAAGTTCTGCTGTGGGTAAAATGCTATCAAACAGTGTTGTATGCTACAGAGAAATCTTTCGTGAAAGGAAAAGCCAATCGATGCAGCAAACTTCATTGTTGTCTTATTTTAAGAAATTGCCACAGCCACCCCAGCCTTCAGCAGCCACCACCCTGCTCAGTCAGCAGCCATCAACATTGAGGCAAGACCCTCCACCTGCAAAAAGATTGTGATTCGCTGAAGGCTTTGATGATGGTTAGCATTTTTAGCAATAACGTATTTTTTAATTAATGTATGTTAATTGTTTTTTTTTAATTATAGACATAATGCTATTGCACACTTAATAGACTACAGTAAAGTGTAAAAAAAAACTTTTATATGCACTGGGAAACAAAAAAAATTCATGTGCCTCGCTTTATTGCGGTGGTCTGGAACAGAACCCACATTATCTCTGGAATGTACCTGTATAAGCTACTTGGAAACCTGTTTTGTGAGTGGCTTTGGATTTCTACTTCCCTGGAATATATTTTTGCTCATCCAATTTTTTATGCTTAAATTGTTTATATTTTAATGTTAATTATTATAGACTTCAGTGATGAATTACAAAATTGCTACATATAACAAAAAAGCTACATAGCTGTTTTAGCTACATAGCTCAAATCTATAAAACTGGAAATAAACTGTGTTAGGTGGTGAAGAATGACTTAGCCAAGTGTCCACATCACTGGTGAACACTGGGAGCCAAGACCTGGGCATCTGTCCCCTTACTGACGATGCAGTGGTTAAGCGCTACAGCTGCAAAGCAAAAGGTCGGCAGTTCAAATCCACCAGTCGCTCCTTAGAAACCCGATGCTATGAATCGGAATCAGCTCAATGCAATGGGTTTTATTTATTTATTTATTTTTGTCTCCTTACTAAGCACTTAATGCATATTATTAGTTACAGTGGAAGGAGCCCTATTAGCGCAACGGTTAAGTGCTCAATTGCTGACTGAAAGGTCGGCCGTTGGAACCCGCCAGCAGCTCTGCAGGAGAAAAGACCTGGTGATCTGCTCCTGGTAAAGATTATAGCCTGGGAAGCCCTATGCGGCAGTTCTGTTCTGTTCTATAGGGTCTTTATGAGTTGCAATCGACTCGAGAGCACACAGCAACAACAGTTACAGTGGAGGCTGCCTGCGAAGTTGGATGAATGAAAGGGAAGATGGAATTCTTGCCATCAGCAGAAAGCCTCTGAGTGGAGTCATGCCCTACTAACCTGGACTCTTGTGACTCTATAGATTATGCACACTCTATGTAATTAGAAAGCAAAGAAATCATCCATGAACCTAGCACTCTTTTTTCTTATATTTATTAACAGTAAAAATTTCCCTTGTTTCAATTCCCTTCTTAATTTTGCATCACAGTGACGTGTTGTGGTATGGTGAGATCCTGAAATAACGGGCTAAGTATCGTTTTTAGTCAGAGGAGTTCTAACTTGGGCAGTAATGCGGTTAAACACTGACAGTTCAGGTGCCTGTCACCACATTGGTGTGTTTACAGATTAGGGATTCAAAGTGTGCACTGCCCACCTGGTTCTACTTTTTGAAATCACAATGGCAAGCTAAAGCCTAACCTCATATAAAGGGGGATAAAAAGTCTAAAAGCCACTTTAGATCACAAATACCATGCCCTAGTTCTAACAAAATACTTAATTTGCTTTTCTGTGGAGGTTAAAAAAAAAATCTATTGCTGAATCGATTTCAACTCATAGCAACCCTACAGGACAGAGTAGAACTGCCCAGTGGGGTTTCCTAAGCTGTAATCTTTACAGAAACAGACTGCCCCATCTTTCTCCTGCAGAGCCGCTGGCCATCTTGGCTGCAAAGTAGAGTAGGGAAAGGGCTTTGCCTTGCCATTTTGCCTTATTTCCCTTATGTTGACATTAAGGGGACTCATTTTTTTTTTTTTAATAATTTTTATTGAGCTTTAAGTGAATGTTTACAAATCAAGTCCGTCTGTCACATATAAGCTTATATACACCTTATACTCCCACTTAATCTCCCCCTAATGAGTCAGCCCTTCCAGTCTCTCCTTTCGTGACAATTTTGCCAGTTTCTAACCCTCTCTACCCTCCTATCTCCCCTCCAGACAGGAGATGCCAACACAGTCTCAAGTGTCCACCTGATACAAGTAGTTCACTCTTCATCAGCATCTCTCTCCAACCCATTGTCCAGTCCCTTCCATGTCTGATGAGTTGTCTTCGGGAATGGTTCCTGTCCTGGGCCAAAAGAAGGTTTGGGGACCATGACCACCGGGATTCCTCTAGTCTCAGTCAGACCGTTAAGTCTGGTCTTTTTATGAGAATTTGGGGTCTGCATCCCACTGATCTCCTGCTCCCTCAGGGGTTCTCTGTTGTGCTCCCCGTCAGGGCAGTCATCGGTTGTGGCCGGGCACCATCTAGTTCTTCTGGTCTCAAGATAATGTAAGACTCTGGTTCACGTGGCCCTTTCTGTCTCTTGGGCTCATAGTTGTCATGTGACCTTGGTGTTCTTGTTCTTCATTCTCCTTTGATCCAGGTGGGTTGAGACCCATTGACGCATCTAGATGGCCACTTGTTAGCCTTTAAGACCTCAGATGCCACATTTCAAAGTGGGATGCAGAATGTTTTCATAATAGTATTATTTTGCCAATTGACTTAGAAGTTCCCTTAAGCCATAAGGGGACTCATTTTGAAGAGATATTGGTTTGCCGGTTCCGGACATATACTTATGAATATGACATTCATTCTAAATATAAAAGGAAATTGAAAGTGCTGCAGGACAAATTTGGGCTGAAAATAGGAGGAAAAGCTAGCGCTAACCCAGCTAGAAGGGCTACGCATTGATAGAAAAATATGATCTTGACAAGTGCTTCGTTCCATTAGGTCCTTGCGTAAAGGGGCCATAACGACTCCCTTCTTATGTTAACACTCACAAGAAAAATCACAAAAGAATACAGTGCGTTTGCTAGGGTAAAGGTTGGAACGGAGGCTGCTAACAAATCTATCGGGGAAGAAGAATTGACAAAATGATGAACTAAATGTGTTAACATACATACTGTAATGGATTATCACCTCTTAAAGTAATATTTATGCTTTGATTATCGCTATCAGTGTATTAAGATAATGTCTAAGGTTCAAAAAATCGTGCATAACAGTTCACATAGCCTTGTATAGTTTGGTAAATAAGCAACAAAATGCCTTAGTGCATTCATAGGACAAAGAAATGTAACATTTGTAACTGTTAGCTGAAAGACAAATACAGTGAATTGATAAGGCTGATCTTAGAGATGAAGGAAAATGCAAAAACAAATTATGAAAAGTGTTAGTTTTAGGGAGTACAATGTTGACTGGTTCTGTGCAGAGTTTAACTCACTGAAGTTAAAGATATCACAAAGCATACCAACCTTGACTATATTTAAAACAGACAATCATTTTTCCCTCTGGAGAGAAGTCTATTAGCTACATTTTAGTAAACTCTGAACCCAAGAGCCTCCAAACCTCACCTTTCCAACAGGAATGACCTTGGGTTTGTTCAGACAGGTCATTATGACACTTAGGAGAAATGTCAACAACTGTCACAGTGCTTTTACCTCCACATTTTACCCAAACTAATGGATGACAAGACTACTTTGGAAATGTTATCAGGAAGGATCAATCCCTGGCAAAGGATATTATACTTGATATCCTTTAAAGTAGAGGGTGAGTGAAAAGAGGAAGACCCTCCATGAGATGGATTGACACAGTGGCTGCAACAATGGACTCAAACATAGCAACAATTGTGAGGATAGCACAGGACCAGGCAGTGTCTCATTCTGTTGCACACAGGGTTGTTAGGAGTCAAAGCCAATTCCACAGCACCTAACAACAACAACGACCCATGACAAAAATAAATTTTAATAATCTGCTATCTTCTGGGAGCCCACAATTTCTAAACAATTTCCTTTTTTAATTATCTTTATTGTGTTTTAGGTGAAAGTTTACAGTGCAAATTAGTTTCTCATTCAAAAATTTATACACAATTGTTTTGGGGACACTGGTTATAATCCCCGAAATGTGTCAGCACTCTCCCCCTTTCCATTTCCACTCTTGGTTCCCATGTCCATTTGTCCAGGTTTCCTGTCCCTTCCTGCCTTCTCGTCTTGGCTTTCAGGCAGCTGTTGCCCATTTCATCTTGTATACTTGGTTGAACTAAGACACATGTGCCTCACATATTTTGTTGTTTTGCAGGCCTGTCTAATCTTCGGCTGAAAGGTGGACTTTGGGAGTGATTTCAGTTCTGAATTAGCAGGGTGTCCACAAGCCATAGTCTTGGGGGTTCCTCCAGTCTCTGTCAGACTAGGAAGTCTGATCTGTTTTTGTGAATTTGAGTTTTGTTCTACATTTTCTCTTGCTCTGTCCTGAACCCTCTATTGTGATCCCTGTCAGAGGCACCGTCTAGTTCTTCTGGGCTCAGGCTGGTGGAGGCTGTGGTTCCTGCGGTCCATTACCAAATTATCCTTCTAAAGACAGTTGTTGCTTTTTTCTTGCTCTTCAAAGGATTAAAATTATTGGACAACTTCTCCTGCATTGGGTACAGCCATGCACATATTATTATCATTGTTCTTGTTCCTTAACGAATTTGCTTTGTTTTGTTTCTTCATCTGTTTTCCTTTCTAGCCAAACAGTTCTTTGTTAACAAAACAAAACAAAAACTTGCATTAGGCTACTGAAGAAATACTTCATACTTGCCCCTTTTTTTGAAACAAGACTTTCTTTGAGAACCTTCTCTTTTTTTATGCCTCACTTTTAAATTACAAATTGGATTTAAATTTTTTCCCATGTACTCTATCATCTTTTCTTAGATAAACTCAAAATACTTGTTGCCTTCATTTAACAAACAAATAATATTATGGAAAACAGATAATAGTCATTGCTATTTCAAGGTAAAGAACAAAGCTGTGTGGTTAAAAAGAAAATATGAAGAAATCTACACTCACTCATTATGTATAGGGAGAGTGGTCATCTCAGATATTTTATATTCAAGAGACTGAATTTACCATGGTGACTATATGAAGACAAGGAGTTTTATATTTGAGATCTTTTGGGGGAATAACTTGAGTTTTGGACTTGGGCTTAAAGAAAACAACTCCTCGGTGTGTCTTGTCAGACCCCTCAAGAGTTCTTTGTGGAAAGTCAAGGAAGAAAAGGTCACATGTTTCCCTTCCCCCAAGTTCATTCACCTACCTCAGAACAAGTTTTATTCAGGCTCTGTCCCAGAATTTAAGTCATGGACACTCTCACACATACTTGGCAACCCTTGGCCTAGATGTTCTGTGGTCTCAGACCTCTAAACTTATCTAACTACTGAGAGAGTAAGCTTTGTCTTTCTTGCCAATTACAGGGTTCCTTTCTGTGGTTAAAAACCACCACCACTTCTTCCTGAGAACAAAGTTGCAACACCTTGCTGTTTGCCGTTGAGCAGGTCCAGAGCGCTGTGCTGGGTGAGGGGTAGCTGCCAATTGTGACATGGATTTTAAGTGTGAGTCTTTCCTAAAGGAGTGGAATTCTGGGGCACCTGTCAGGAACATGCCTGGACTTGCGAGTCTCTAGAACAGACGCTCCTTTTCTCATTCGGGCCTCTCGTGCAATTGCTTTCACTTTTTAATGAACATATTAACTTTCTTCATACTGAGTTTCTACTATTCCTAGAAAACTTGATGCTAAACCAGAAAAACATTGGGAGCTTTGTGTCTATGTAAGACAATAAGCTTGCTATCTATTGATAACAATAATAAAATAACAATAATAGCAAACACTCATATAGCACTTACTGTATGCCAGCTCCTGTTTCAAATTCTTTGTGTATACTAACTCATTTTATCCACACAGCAACCCTGTGAGATACATTCTGTAATTATCCCTAATTTAGTCAAATTTCTCCATATGTTACCAGGTGGAAGCTCCAGGTTCTTACTCAGCATGACTCGTATAGGCCAATAAATGAGAGACCAAGGTGGGAGAACAAAAAAGGCATATTTATTTCATTGTACAAGGAAATGGAGTCAGTCAGAGCTTACTGCTTCCAATACTGCTCGCCAAGGGCGGGCAGGTAAGTTACTTTTAAAAGGGTTTACAAATAGGGAGTTCTTACAAGTTACTTCAGCAACATTCTTAACCACTTTATGCAGGCGCAATAGGGTTTACCTCCTAGCTAAAGCAGGATTCAAATGTAAAGCTGAGACAGGTTGCCCAGCAAAGGAAACAATTGTGCTAAACAGCACTGTAGGGGAGGAAGCCAGGTAAAGAATGCGGCACTGTGGGGGCTCTGTCTCACTCCTCCCATTTCTTTTTGCACATTGGTCATTCAAGACCAGTGTCCATTTTGAACTATAGCCCAGCTCGGAATTGTTTGGCATATTTTTGGGGGAGGAACAAATATTGGACCTAGACCTTTCATTGTGGCTACTGACCTCATGTCGGTTTATAACTATCTACTAAATATTAAAAGAAAAAGAGTGGTTTTATGCCCCGTTTATGTGAATGTCTCCCTAAAAGATTCTTTCAGATTGCCTTAGCTATTATCTTTATAACTCAGGGCCCAGTTGATGTGTCTGTATGAGTCTTTGTGAGTCCATCTCCAGCTGGGTCACATTCTCTATGCTCAAGGAGAGGGAATAACGATTCCAATATTATTTTCTAAGTCGTTCCCTCCAGTTGCTCAGAGATTGGAAATAACACATCGATGATCACTACCTGGACTTAGTCAAGCTCCTAACTGGTGGCCATTGCAGGCTCTTTAAACTCATGGTGCTGTTTTTCCACTGGATACTGTTTGGTTCTTCACGAGGATATTAAGTAAGAGTGATGTTCTTAATCTCATTGCCGAAGTGAGCAGACCCAGTGCACATCATTTTAGCCTGAGGCCCTCTTTTGTACTTCTAGGTGCATAAGACAACAGAGGATAAATTTTATTATGCCTAATACTATCAGGGTGCAGACTAAGAATTTTACTATCCCTTGCAGTAGTGACCTAGCCCATGTACTTATTCCTGATGGTAACCAACAAAATAAATCTGGTGTTTGTAAGGGTGTTACAGTGTTTAACCAAGTAGCTTGCTGTCTAATTCTATGTATATCCTGTTCTACTTCTCCTGTGTTATTTATCCAAATGCAACAAGAGGTATTTGCTACAGCACAGACTATATTTTCTTGGGCTAATAAAAATATCTTAAGACTACTTAGTTTTCTCATGTCACCTTGGCTAATGAGGTCAGAGATTACTGTTGCGTCTCTGTATCATTAGAAACCTCTTCTTTTATTAGTCCCATAAAGATTGCTACATTTCTTCAAGATTTCTCCAATTCAACTATACCATAACTAGGAATTAAAGCTGCCAACCGTATCCTGAGTGTTGGACCAATAGGTTTCTTTTTGACTCTCATTTTATAGTGTATAACAATTTAACATTACCTTTTCAATATTTACTAGTATCGTAACTATGAATATCTAAAGGTAATCTTAAAATTCTCAAAGTGCATTGCCCATGCATTCCCCAGGAATCAAATAAGAGATTGCCCACATAAACTCACTGTCAGTTGGAAAGGGATCATTTAAAACCAGTATAGTCAATTCACCACACACAAAATTTGCTTACAGGAAACAGAAGGTATAGAAAAAGTTACATGTGACAACCAGATTTTCATTAGAGAATACATGATTAGCAAGATGATATAGGATGGACCTCTCCTATTGGACGTCTTCAGCTAATCTTTTTTAAATCATACTAAGTGTTCTTCTCCAGGGCAAGCTGTCCCTCCTAGGTCTACCTATTAACAGTCAGGGGCCAATTTCTCAGAAGCAGTAGTGTCACAAAACTGTTTTTAGGAGAGAAGAACTTCTAATTCAAGAGTTACAATATCTAAATCCATTAGTTAAATAATTTAGGAGAAAGGAAAATGGTTTCTTATATCTAGAAAGTAGGACTGTAAGATATCAGCGATATTCCCACATAAAACCCATAGTTTCCTTTCATTTACTCAGTCTTAGGTAGTTAACATTTGTTCCACACGATTCTAGATCAGCCACAGTCAGCTTCTGTATAGGAGTTCTGGAAATTTTATTCAGTATAGTCACAGCCCTTTCGCAAGTCCAATATAGTCCATCTTTTTGTTGAGACATTTCGGTCAAACATTCTCAACAAATCAGCAAAGTAAAACATGTATCTATATTTAGCTCTTTTGCATTGCTGTATGGCCATGTGTCTATTCTAATGTCAATGGGCATTTGGGTTGTTTACAGCTAGGGCTTTTACAGGCAACATCCATGGGAATGTTCTCATACATGTCTCCCAGAGCACGTGTGTAAGAGTTCCTCTAAGGTAAATATTTAAGGTTGGAATTGCTGATTGTAGAGTACGTACATCTTCAACCTTGCCTGTTTTCCAAAGAGGTTGTGCCAATTTAGAGTTCTACCAGAACTTATGAGAGTTCCCATTGTTCAATCTCCTCAACCCCGCTCGGTGTTGTTAGATGTCTTAGTTTATTGTCAGTGTAAGGAGCATGTGGTTTTTATTTTGCAATTCTCTGACTCCAAATGAAATGGAACATCTTATCAACTGTTTATTGGCATTTGGATTTCCTGTTGGTGAAGTGCCTCTTCAAGGCTCTGGCCTATTTACCATCATGTTGTCTTTTTCTGATTGGTTCATAGGAATTCTTTATATATTTGGTTAAACGTGACCTAAGTATCTTCTTCCAGTATGCAGTATGTCTTTTCACCCTCTTTGTAGTGTTTCTGATGACCAGAAGTTCTAACCTTAAATGAAATTGGGCTCCTCCATCACACCATACAGACAAATCAGTTTCAGAGTGATTGCAGGCCTTGGGGCAGGGCAAGATTTCTTAAACTAGACACAAAATGCACATACCATAAAGGAAGAGGCTGATAAATTTACCTACATTAGGATTAAGAACTTTTTAACATTTCCCTGTGGCCTTCCTAATAACTGTCTTGGGGAAAACTTTTTCTAAGTATAGACTTTCTGCAATTAAGCAAGCTAATGGGACTGAATTCTGGACCATGGAATAGAGATGGGAAAGGGGATACCACGTTCAGGCTTGGCCCATAAAGAGTTCTGGGGCAACTTCATCTAATCTTCAGTGAGGAGAAAACTAGCTCTGCCTGACCTACTGTTTGTTTGAATCTTTTTCACCTTACACCTGGCTGTCAGCTTTTGAAACTAAAAGCCAAGATTTTGATTGTTGTTTCTCTGGTTCTCCAGACAATTCTCCCTTGAGGCAATGGAAGCTTGCTATCTTTTCTGCCTAACAGCAGGAGGTTCATGGAGTAACAGGGAATATCATACACACCTAAAACTCAGGTAACATACTATTTTCCTGCCATCTTATCAAAATAAAGAACTGGGAACATGCAGCCTTCACTTTATGCTTGTTTGAGGGACAAAACAATCAGAGAAAGATGCTAGCAATCTGAGGACATATTTACAGCCAAAGGCAATCCGTCCTCCTGTGGGAATCCCTGGCAACAAATCAGATAGGATAATATGCTCATCCTATACTTGACAGAGAAGTTGCTTGTTGTCAGGTGAAACAAAGATCCCCTCAGAGACATGCAAGTTTTATGGGCTACCGGACACTGGTGTTGTCTTGCAGACAAAGCGTGGCCATGTTTGGTGGCATCCCAAAAGCATATGCCATCTTGGGCATTCAGATCAGAGCTATATTATGGAGATGAAGCCACCTGTTTAGATTACAAGGCTTAGAAATACAAGTTTTGCTCCAGCACAACTAGATGGTGCCTGACTACCACCACCAGCTGCTCTGACGGGGATCACAATAGAGGGTCCAGGACAGAGCTGGAGAAAAATGTAGAACAAAATTCTAACTCACAAAAAAAGACCAGACTTACTGGCCTGACAAAGACTGGAGAAGCCCTGAGAGTATCACTCCTGAGGTTCACCCTTCAGCCAAAGATTAGACAGGCCCATAAAACAAAACAAGACTAAAGGGGTACACCAGCCCAGGGGCAAGGACTAGAAGGCACTAGGGGACAGGAAAGCTGGTAATGGGGAACCCAGAGTCGAGAAGGGGAAAGTGCTGACATATCACGGGGATAGCAACCAATGTCACGAAATAATATGGGTATTAATTGTTTAACGAGAAACTAGTTTGCTCTGTAAACTTTCATCTAAAGTAAAATTTAAGAAAAGAAAGAAAGAAATACAAGGTTTGTCATAAAATTAAATTTTAGCCAGCCCCGGGTAGCTTATTTCCCTCTGTTACACACCAGGTTGAGCTAGACAAAAGTCATCCTCATGGTATTTTTAAAGCATCAAAAACTTGAAATGAATCCCAGCAACTTATTTTGTGGATATTGACAAACTGATTCTAAAGTTTATATGGAAAGACAGAAGACCAGAAAAGCCAATACAATGTTGAAGAAGAACAAAGTCGGAGGACTGACACTACCTGACTCCAAGACATACTATGAAGCTACAGCTATCAAGGCAGAGCAGTTTTGGCCAAGGAATAGAGAAACAGGTCAATGAAGCAGAATAAAGAGCCCAGAAACAGACCCACACACAGTCAACTGGCCTTTGATAAAGGAGCAAAGGCAATTCAACGGAGAAAGGGTGGTCTTTCCAACAAATGGTGCTGAAACAACTGAACACCCACATGCAAAATAACTTGAAATGATCTATAAGTAGTAGTTACTGGTCAGATTTTAAGACAAAAATATTCTAGAAGGCTCTTATCATTGTAAGATATTTTGCATTTCAGAGTATCAGGAGGCCACAGGTGGCTACCAGTATTTTGACCCCAGCTCAGACTATTATTTAGGACAGGCTGAATTCTCACATTTTCATGCCATTCCCTGCAGGTGGGTAGCCCTGGTGGCACAGTGGTTAAAGAGCTGGACTGCTAACTGAAAGGTTGGTGGTTCGAAACCACCAGCAGCTCCTAAGGAGAATACTGTGGCAGTCTGTTTCTGTAAAGATTTACAGCCTTGGAAACCCTGTGGGGTTACTATGATTTGGAATCCACTCTCGACAACAGTGGGTTTTGTTTTGTTTGTTTTCCTGGAGGTGGGAGGCTTTCAGAAAGACCAAAGAAGCTTCCTCAAATTCAGAAATTGCCAGAGATCAGCATAAGCTACACAGAGCAGCACTAAGAGCTATTTTCCTGCTGGGTCTCTACCAGGGAATCAGAGCAGAAGAAGGTAAATGTTGTTGAGTAACGGGTTGGTTGGCTTGGTTGGCTGGGTAGGTGGATGGTTTGGTTTGGATTTTTCCTGCACTCAGCTTATAAAATAGGTGGCAAATAACAAGAAAGTTAGCTAAGATGATAAACCTTCAATGGGATTTAAGGAATTACTCCCTTCTACCCTGGTGGTATAGTGGTTAAGTGCTATGGCTGCTAACGAAAAGGTCGGCAGTTCAAATCCAACAGGCACTCCTCGGAAACTCTATGGGGCAGTTCTACTCTGTCCTATAGGGTTGCTATGAGTCAGAATCGACTCGACAGCAATGGGTTTGGTTTGCTTCCCGGGTCTTGACATTTTGTAGTTGTGGAAATTGGCATCTGAAGAATGACTTTCCACGGTCGCTCAATAAGTTAATTGCAAAACTGGGACAAGAACCTGGTTCTTCTGCCTCCTAGCCCAAGACTTTTCCCACTTCAGAATACTGCCACCTTGGTGGTCATGGGCTTTATCATAAACGCTACCTACTAGCCATGAGCCAAGCCATCTTTCCTCACCACAAACATAACCTCAGTTTCTGCACAGTGGTCTACTATTTCCACACAATGAAAACTCAAGAGAACACCAAAACCACGCAGTGCAAGTCTTACTAAGACAGGAACCTGGAAGCAAAACACATAACCAGTTGCTGTCGATTCAATTCTGACTCATGGTGACTCCACGTGTTTCAGAATAGAATTGTGCTCCATAGGGTTTTCACTGCCTGTGATCTTCCAGAAGTAGATTACCAGGCCTTTCTTCTGAGATGCCTCCGTGTGGATTCAAACAGCCAACCTTTCAGTTAGCAGCCAAGTGCCTAACCATTTGTGCCACTCAGAGACTCCATGCACAGCATAGACCCAACCCATTGCTGTCGAGCCAATTCCTACTCATAGCAACCTGACTGGACAGAGTAGAACTGTCCCATAGGGTCTCTAAGGCCGTAATCTTTATGGAGGCAGACTGCTGCATCTTTCTCCCCAGAACAGTTGGTGAGTCTGAACTGCCAACCTTTGGGTTAGCAGCTGAGCGCTTAACTATTGTGCCACCAGGGCTCCTTGCATAGCACATAAATAAACAAACTAAACCCACTGCTGTTGAGTCGATTCTGACTCATAGCGACCCCAAAGGACAGAGTAGAACTGCCCTACAGGGTTTTCAAGGAGTGGCTGGTGGTTTCAAACTGCCAACTTTTGGTTAGCAGCCAAACACTTAACCACTATGCCACCAGGGCTCATCTGTGCCACCAGGGCTCTGCACAGCACATAAAACCAAAAAACCAAACCTGTTGCCATCCAGTCAATTCCAACTCATAGCAACCCAGTAGGACAGAGTAGAACTGCCCCATAGGGTTTCCAAGGAGTGGCTGGTGGATTCAAACTGCTGGCCTTTTGGTTAACAGGCAAGCTCTTAACCACTATGCCACCAGGGCTCCTACATAGAACATAGTAGGTGCTTAGTAAGCATTTTATGAATGACTGAATAAGTGAATAAAGTATGGAATGTTGTCAGGGCAGTGTATATGTAATGAGGAACCACAATGTATTTATTATGTGCCTCCTTTTAGGTCTAATGTTCTCAAAATAGCCAAAGGTTAGCTGACAATGCTAAACTTATTAATGATAGTAAACATAGGCTCCAAATTAGGACCACTCTAGTGTTCAAATGAGTACCTGAGTGGCACAAACGGTTAAGCACATGACTACTAACCAAAAGGTTGGTGGTTCTAACCCACCCAGGGGAGCCTCAGAACAAAGTCCTGGCAATCTGCTTCCAAAAAATGAGCCAATGAAAACCCTGTGGCTCACAAAATTCTGATCCGTGGGAGATACAGACAGGGTTAGCTGATGGAGTGACAGAAAGTGAAGGGTAACAAGAAGAGAAGTGTCTTGGATAAATCACCCTTATCGGTCTGAGAAGACTTTGCTTCAAAACCAGCCCAGCTAAACTCCCGGTATCTTGTGAAAGATGATGAATGAACATTCACGTTTTTTAACACCTTTTACTTTTCAACACTTATCTTGTCTAGACTCACAATGAGTCTGGTTATCTCAGTTTTACAGCTGAAAAAATGGACTCCAAACTAAATAAAATAGCCATGGTCACACCACCAGTCAGGGCTAGAATGGGGACTAAAACGAGCATTTTCCAATGCAGCAGGGTAGTTCTACAGGCTATTGACTCCTAGATAAGGAGAGCCATGCATGTCTCAGCCCTGTGATCCCCACAGCACCCGGCAAAGCACCCGGCATATTCTAAGTCCTCAGCAGACGCCCCTCAAGCTACTTTTCCCCAGGGAGAGGCCACATTCATAAAGGTCGAGAGGCACAGGCTGCTCTGAACTCCAGCCCTATCTCTGCATGTAGTCCTGTGACTTTGGGCATGCTTCCAAGCCTCCTAGACTTCAAGTTCATCTCTTGTTAAAAAAAGAAAAAATGGGTGTAATCATTTTGTTTTTGTAGGGCTTAAGTGAAATCGTACTTACAAAACACATAACACAGGAGCTGGCCCACACACGGGGCATTCAGAAAGTGGAAACTATCATTAAAATGTATATAATCCCTCCTCACTCCCCAGCCAACATTTCAGTTCCTACTAAACATGTTATAAGATCCTGTAGCTTAAAATATAGCAACTGCGGAAAGGTCTCCTCTGCTCAGCTTTTCTCAGCCCCACCCTGCCCAGCCTGGAGAAGCTGGCTGAGGAACGCGGCCTGAGTCATCCCAGCTGCCGGCAGGGCAAAGTGAAGTCCCACAGGGCTGTGTCACTGTCCAGACCCCCAACACTCCCACACCCAGCTTTCCTGTCTGCAGAGAGATAAGTCACAGAGGGGCAGCCATGTGTGTTTCTGATCTCTGCATAGTCCACGGTGGACCAGCCGTCTTATCTCAGTCTCTATCCAGCCTCGGTTTGTATATTAAAGGCAGAGAGACATCAGGCTCATACAATACCAGTTTGGAGAGAAAGGCAGAGGAGAAATGTTGGTGATTAGGATATTTCATGGGCAGTTATTAAATAATTATAGCTATTTGAATCTGATATAAGAAACTGAAATATATTTCAGATGTACCTGTTTGCTCATTTTCACTGGCTCATAAATAAATTGAAAGAGACTTCCTGGAAAGTGGCTTGCTGAGTCACCCTATGAAGGCAGCTGTGGTCCATTCTTAGGATATGCGTATGGACGCATTTTTCAGATTCACGTTATTTGTCCCTGTCCTCACCACCGCCCACTGGCTGCCCCCTTTCTCTCTGACATTCCCCCACCCACTTGGGAGCCTGGTATGGCTGCACCCTCCCAACCCTCCCACTGCTGCCCCTTGGAAGCTGGACAATGTCCCCTGTGGCTCCCAATCTTTTTTTTTTTTTAATGGTAAATCCAAAGTTCTTGGCATTCACTTGATTTTTTTTTTTTTTGTACTTTAGATGAAGGTTTACAGAGCAAATTTGTTTATCGTTAAACAATACACAGATTGTTTTGTAACGTTGGTTGGCAACACCACAACATGTCAACCAACACTCTCCTCTTTTCGACTTTGGGTTCCCCATTACCAGCTTTCCTGTCCCCTCCTGCCTTCTCGTCCTTGCCCCTGGGCTGGTATGCCCAGTTAGTCTCATTTTGTTTTATGGCCCTGTCTAATCTTTGGCTGACGGGTGAACCTCAGAAGTGACTTCAGTACTGAGTTAAAAGAGTGTCCGGAGGCTGCTCTGAATTCCTCCTGAATACAAAATAATGTAGGAAGTTGGGGAGGGACCCCTGGGGAACCTGCTGCCTGTTTCAGGGCAGCAGAAATGTCTGTCGTTGTTGTCCTCATCCTAGTTGATTCCAACTCGCTGGGACCCCGTATGTGATGACTAGAACTGCTCCATAGAGTTTTCAAAACTGTGGCCTTGGGAAGCAGATTGCCAGGCTTCTGAGGTGCCTGAGGGTAGGTTTGAACCACCAATCTTGTGGTTAACAGTCGAGCACTTAATCATTTGTGCCACCCAAGGACTCCACAGAAACCTAAGGAAATTTCTTGAAATATATGTATGCCTTTGTTAGTATTTTAAATCCTAATACTCATGGCTCTAAACAAGCCCTCCCACTATGGCACTGACAGTTTAATGGCTAGGCTGACCTGCTTATTTAATAGGCAGACAGGGTCTGAATCTGAACATTAGTGTCAGGATTCGGGTTAGGGATCATCCACTGCCATGGTTCCCAGCCCAGCTGCATGCTATACCCACCTGGGGAGTTACTGGCACTCCCAGGCCCATTGAATCTGAATCTCTTGGGTTGGGACCAGGCATTTTAGGTATCTGCAGATCATTCTAATGTGCAGCTAATTTAGCCCGATGGCTCTTAAATATTACTGAGTCACAGGCTCCTTTGAGAATCTGACAACTACGATGGACAATCCCTTCATACTCAGTTTTAGGGGAGACACTGACACCCTGCGATCCCTCGTCAAGTCAGACTTTTCTTGAGCCAAATGATGAGTGAGGCTGGGTGAGGCTAAGGAGCCTTAGTCCAGCCGATAAGGACCATGAGCTAACAAAAAGCCAGGTCAGTGTTCTTTCTCCTCTCTTAAAGGTGAGCAGTAGCCAGAAGCATGTTCTCTTACAGAACATAGCCAGGTACTAGAAATAATGAGATGGGCAACTGTGCATATCTCATTCATTAGGCAGAGCTCAGGCAAATCACGGAATAGTACTGAAATTCATCAGTGTACTGGAATTGTCTTTAGTGAAGTTTACTGATTATCCTAAACCGGTTGCCCTCAGGTGGACTCTGACTCACGGCGACTTTGTGGATGTCAGAGCAGAACTGTGCTCCACGGGATTTTCAATGGCTGGTTTTCTGGAACAGATCACCACACCTTTCTTCCAAGGAGCCTCTGGGTGGATTCAAACTTTCAAATCTTTTGGTTAGCAGCTGAGCATGTTAACCATTTCCACCATCCAGGGACTATGATTATCCTAGATATCTCTTAATTGTCCCGTGAATTTAAACAGCAAGCTAGGGTACAGATGCCTGAGGAGAGCTACCAGGAATCTGTATCCCAGACTTCTTGCCTGGCTTGGTGAACAGATTTCTTTGATGGGAACTTTGAAGCTGTCCTCTGCTCTGCCTTTTTAAAAAAATTCTACTTAGGTATTTTGTTCCCTTTTAGTTTCTCTCATGGCACCCTGTTTATTTCCTTTGGGTGCTTATAACTGCGTTTAATGTCCATCTCCCCAACTTGATTGTACCATTCCTGTGGTCAGTGATAATCTCTGTCTTGTTCCCTGCCAACACCTATGCCAGTACCTGGCATGAAGTAGACTCTTAATAAAGGTTTTGAATGAATGAACTCACATGCGAATGATCTTCCATCTTTATCTTGATGGACTTCTCTGGTGCATTTGGCCCTGCTAATCATTGCTTCTCCTCCATTGATTTGAGTGATGCTAAACAGTCTCTTACTCAGACCTCCCTTTCTCTGTTGTTGTTAGTTGCTATCTAGTCAATTCTGACTCATGGAGACCCCATGTGTGCAGAGTAGAACTGCTCCACAGGGTTTTCAAGTTTGTGACCCTTTGGAAACAGATCTTCAGGCCAGTTTTCTAAGATGCCTCTGGGTAGGTTTGAATTGCCAACTTTTGGCTTTTTCTGTACACATCCCTAAAGATCTGGTGTTCCCCAGGTTCACTTCTCATCTCATTTTCTGTTCAACTTTTCTAGTTTTAACATCCACTGATATTCATATGACTCCCAAACTTTAGACCAGGTTCTTCCTAGAGCTTCACAGTTGTACATCCCCATTGTATGCAAGATGTTTCCACCTGAGTCTCCCACTGGTAAATAAAAGCCAACTAACTTTACCCCTTATTTATGTCTCAGATCCATCCCCTCTTCTACCCCAAACCGCTATAAAATTGAGGCTATCTCCTCTGTGGCTCTCTGGATTTTAGACTCGTCCACTGAAATCCATCCTCTATACAGGTATCTAAAACCTCAACCTTTTGAGTTACCCCTTACTTATACTAGCACAACCATTCTACAGGATAAAGTCTAAGCCTCTTACTATGACCAACCATGCCCTGTTCTCTCAAGCCCCTAATTCTGCCTCTCCTGCCTCAAACTTTAAGGTTCAGTAACATCAAAGTGTCTCATATGTCATGCTGATTCTCCTCATCACATATTTGCTCATACTGTTCCTCTGAGAGAAATAGACCAGTTAACTTCTCATTCTTTAAGACCCATTGTGGTGGACAGCCTTCTACAGAGCTTACAATAATTCCCAACTTATGGTATTCGTGTCTTATGTAATCCCTGCCAAGTGAGTTGTTTTTAACAAATAGGATACAACAAAAATGATGGGGTATCACTTCCATGATTCCATGATTAGGCTATAAAAGATTGTGACATCCGTCTTGCTTGCATTCAGTCTCTCTCTTGTTCTTCTTAAGTGCTTGCTCTGACGAAGCAAGCTGATCAGGCCCTCATGGCAAGCAACTAGACAGCCTCCAGTCACCTGCCAGTAGGAACTGAGGCCCTCTGTGCAACAACCCTGAAGAAACTGAGTCCTGCCAACAGCCACATGAGTGAGCTTGGAAGTGGACCATTCCCCACTTGAGCCTTCATATGAGACAGCAGCCTCAGCCATCGCCTTGATTGGAGCTTTATGAAAGACCTTGAAGCAGAGGCCCCAGCTAACCCATGCCCGGATTCCTGACCCACAGAAACTACGAGATAATAAACATGTGCTATTTAAAGTTGCTAAGTTTTAGTGTAATTTGTTACACAGCAGTAGATAACTAATACACTTTCTTCAGGCAACATCTATTCCGTGAAGACTTCAACACCTCCTGCCAAACACACACACCCACACTTTGTGAGCCTCCTCATAGCTCCCACAACTGTGTGCTCCCCTCTTAGCACCTTAGTTAAAGGATTCACTGCAATCATCCATGTCTGTATTGATGAATCCACTAAACCTGGAGGCATTTGAGGACTGTGGCATGTCTTCTTAGTTATATTGTTATTTTTGTATCTGTAGTGTCAAATGTTGGCACATATGATCAAAAACTATTTTATAATTCAGGACCAGTGAATGGTGGTGGTTGAACAACGTGATGATCATAATTCATGTCACCGAGCTGTACATGGGGACAGCGTAGACATAGCAAATGTTTTGTTAACTATATATTTACTACAATAAAAAAACTTTTAAGATTATTTTATGGATGAATGCACGAATGACTGTCATTTTGCTAAGTCATTTGCTAAGAAAAAAAATTGCTAAGAGAGGGTCAAAAATAAGTTAGATCTGCGCTATACCTGTAGGAGCTTATAATCAAGTCAGAGAGGCAGATGTAAAATCAATTGACATAAATGTGAATACGTGCTGGATCATGATAAGAAAAAAGTACTGTGGGAACATGAAAGACTACCCTTTCTGATTTGGGCAATCTGAGAAGACTTCTCAGAGGGGATGGTTTTTGACATGAGGCTTGGAGGGATAGAGAGCTTTAAGCAGTGAAGATGAGACCGGAAAGAATCCAAAGTGGATGAGATGCAGGAACAAACCCTAGTAGATGAAGATTTAGCAGGAAGAGAGATTCAGCCCTGGAGCTCAGAAAAGAAACCCAAAGGAGATGAAAGTTAGAAATCAGTTAGCTCAAGGGGAGCACCTGAGGTCATTTCTCTGAGAGGAAATGGGGAAATGACCTTTAAAGAGCAAGAGAAAAGAGGAACTTGTTTAGGACAAAGAGTGAAGAGAATTCAAGGCACATGTGTCCTGTGCTAATACACTTTACACAACTTGGAAGGAGGAGGAGGTGATGCCTAGCTTCAGAGGTTGAGCATGACGCAGTCTAAACAGAGGCCCTGCAATGTGGCAATTCGGCAGCTTTAAGAAATTAGGCTGCTTTAAGAAAACTGTATCAACTGAAAAACTTGAAGATGGAAGACAGATTACAAGACTATAAAAATATGGTATGTTTGAGGAAGTCGACCAAGGAAAAAGAACCTTTGGAGAAACAGTCCCAGTGATAAGTGGGTAGACCTGTCCATTGTGACTTCTGAGTCTCTGGTGATTTTGACAGTAAGACTACTTATCTGAGAGTAAAAGCAACGTCTCTCTTTATTTGAAATAAAGAAATACCTGACCCTACCTGTTTTTTCTCTTCTCTTCAGTGAACACTTTCTCGGTTTGTAACTATTCATTCTGGACCATTTGCAGATGTTTCCTCTGGTTGTTCTTACCTGTCTCCTCAGCTAAACTGGAAATTCATAAAGTTAGGAGGGTGCTGTTTCCATCTCTTCACTCAGTACACACTTCATAATTCCAACAAAAATCGTGGTAACGTTAGATATTTGTAAGCTCTTGGCAATTTCCTGAAGTATTTTTTTCAACAACCACTCATTGAGGGCTTACAAACTGCCAGGCCCTGGCCAAATGCTTAGCATCTATGATCTCTTTTAATCCCCTTAGAAGCCTTGTGGTATAGGCACAGGGCTGGTGAGTGTGATTACTTCTTCTCGCAAATAAGCCAAAAGGAAAAACAAAAAAGCAGGCCTAGCTTATTTAGATGGAGGACCTCAGAGTTAAATCTGCCAGAAGTACACGTGGTCTCATATTCCAACCACACTTAGGGATTTGCCCAGGACTGAGGAGAGTTTCCAGCACATGAGACTTTCCATTTTACAACAAGGGCAATCCCAGGCAAACCACGACCAAAGAATTTTCCAATAAAACATTGCAATAAAAAGGCCGATATGGGTGGTCTATCTGCAATATTTATTATGAAGAAAATTCCAATGTAACTATAAAATGATTTGGATTGAAAAATGATAGCCGAGTATATTTCTAAACATGTAAAGATCTATACTTGCTCATGTAGCCAGCTTATTCTAAAAACAGTGTGGCTTGCTTTATTAAAAAACCAAACCTGTTGTCGTGGAGTGAATTGGACTCACAGCAACTATAGGACAGAGTAGAACTGCTCCATAGGCTTTGCTCGCTTTATTACCCATGCTTTATTATCACCTTTCTTCCTTGTTCACGTTAATTTAAAGGCGTGGAAAAAAAGTCCAGATTTATCATCCAGGCCCGGTACTTTCCCAGGGCCCCAGGAAAGGTCCGTGGCTTCCATAGCAACAAGAAGAGTCATCTGTCAAGTATTAGCCTGACTTCCTTATATTCTTTTGTAACTACATCTTGAAAGTTAAACTGAGGTTTTAGTCCCAATTGGCTAATATCAGAAATCTCTTCGTATTAATGTGACACCAGTAAAAAATTCCAAAGACTGGAAAGGAGCCCTTTTCTCACCTTACTTGTGGGTGTTAGAGTGTGTTGTATGTGCCATTACTTTTTTAGATGAGAAAGTTGGTCCTCCCCCGCACCCCGCACCCCGGTCGTTTTCTGATTAACTGATAAATGTGTATGTGTCATGAATACAAAGCATCTGGGAAAATCCTATTAAAAAGTAACCTCCAAGAAAGGCGAGGATTTCATTTAAAAAAAAAAAACAAAAACCACTCGTGGATCCCTGCCCCTCCCCCAACACTTGTCCAAAACAAATCAGAAAGAAGGCAGCCTTGTTAATTTAGTTGTTCTGTACTGTTCAGAAAGAAAGAGAGAGAGAGAAAGAAAAGAAAGAGAGAGCTGAAGAAAAGAGAAAGTCGGAGAGGAAGGGAGGAAGGAAGGGAAGTAGAAACGGCAATCATTTCTTGGTCCTACCCTCTGCCTGGGCTTGGTGAACTACGGTGGAGGCAGCGGTTGAGCACAGAAGTTGCTGTTTTGACCGCTTCTCTTAATCCTTTTCTGTCCCACTTACAATAGCTCCTGCAGGTCTATCTCCGTAGGTGTTAGTTTTAGCTCCAGATGATAAAAAGCTAACAGATGGGTAGAGTATCTTTCATCCACCACGGATTTCCTTCTGGGGATGTGGTGAGGGACCGCCTTCCCTAACTGGCTGGCTCTGGCTTCTTGGATAACACGGGACACTTCCCCGAGGTCTGGAATTTGCTGCTTGCGATCAGAACAAACAGCTGCCGTGCTATCCAGAGGAACGCCACCGGGGCTGCGCTTCTCAGTGTTTTTTCACATATCAGCTGGCTTAATAATCAACCTTCCGCCCGCAGAAAGCCCAGGGATATAAACCTGGGCTGTATTTAGTGAGGCGCTGGGCTGGAAAACAAACTAACTTCGCTCTAGGAAAGGGACCCCTGCCCTCCAGCCCCCCATGCTGACAGGCATTTGTAGTCCCGCGGGCAAAAAGCAGACAGTTTTGAGGTCAGAAAGGCACAAGTTCAAATCCTGTGTGTTCAGCTCATTTGTCAATTGACGTGGGGAAAATTGCTAGTTTTCTGAGGTTGCTTCCTCCACTATAAAATAATAAGATAATCATACCTTCCAGAGAGGAGAGTGGTAAGCACTAGATGCAAAAGATTATGTTTCTAAAGTGCCTGGCACATCCTGGGTGATCAGTATTAAGTACTCATCTTGTGAGAGTTTTGTTCTTATGAATACAAACCCAAAATAGCACTAGCTAAGCCCCGGGAGTGAATACAACTCAGGTTCTCTAAAGTGAAGAAATTTTTAAAAGAGCAGCGGGATTAGGTCCTCCACATTAACAAACTTTCACAATCTCCGGGTAGAAGAGAGTCCTTCAGAATTTCCCACTCAAAAGCAGGCTGGCCCAAAGCTAGTTAAGTCAAAAATAAGAAGGAAAACTCCTTTCTCTTTCCTGAGGCACCATGTAAATCAGGACGCGGGTTTTTATACGAATACATGGAAGAGGCTTCAGGTGAGTACGGGCTGAGAATAGATGGCTTACCATCACCGACTTTACAGATTAAAAACAGTGGCCTCATCAAGGTAAACGCCGCCATTTCCCCTCCCAACCCCACCCCTATCCTACTGCCTCCTTCAAAGGGTTTCATTTTAGTCCAGTCTTAACTGGTTAAGATCTCCCACGGCTTTGTAAGAAAGCTAACATCTAACCCCCCGTCTTGAAGGGACAGTTAGCTCACATTTGCTAAGCGCTGATGAGGCAAATTTTCACGATGATTTAAACAGGCATATGTTACATCTATGTTACATCATTTTATGAGAAAGCCAAGATGAAGTCATTTACCCGTAGTCCCACAAAGTGCAAGTGACAAAACAATTGGCTAATTCCAAAACCAGATGCTGCAGGCAATCGTGGGGAGAGGAGCGCTGTGGTTTCGAAAATAGCTGAGTGTAAGTACGGTTGGAAATAAGTAAGTTTCATACGCTGATAAGAGATGGTTAGCGAGAGCACGACAGTTAAGAAGTCTCTTTCGGAAACGCAAGAAATATCCAGGAGGTATTTGCACATTCCATATGGGCCCCAAACCTAACCCCAGGCACGTGCAGTTTCTAATCACAGAGAATACAGGGTACACTGACAGAGGCGTAGCGGGAGAGGTTAGAGGGAGGCATTTGTCCCCGGGCGCGAATCCAAGGAGCGCCAGACGAGGCCGGCCAGCGAATTACCCCCACCCCAGGTGACCAAGCTGGCCCGTGAGTCACAGCACCCCCCCCTCCACCGCCCCTGTCGAGGAGCCCGACGGGGGAGAGGGCGCGCAAACTTAGAGATTGCCCTTGTGCGCACGTTACCCTCGCCACGCCTCTCTACACCGAGTGTGTCAATTGCGGGGCGGGCGGGGAATGGGACCCAGAGGGTTTGGTCAATAATTTACTAAGTCAAGAAATCCTAAACCTCCATCTATAACTCTTATCAACAACTTTCTCATTTTTCTTGTGTTTGGGAGATTAAAGTAGTTGAATGAAGACCATGGCAGAAGAAATTATAGGTAGGTGTGAATGTTTTCACTCTGGATTTGCTTAACTGATTTCTGAGTCCTTAAAAGGGAGCCCCTTAGTGCCTGGCTAGTATTGACAAAGGTTTTGCTATTTAACCATGACCTATTACATTAGAATATTCAAGAGATTACCCGGTAGGGTGTGTCTGTCAGGTGACCCATCTATTTTCAGCTAGGTATAAGAGGTAGCCCTGACAGAGTGACTCCAGCCATTTGGGAAACCAGAATGCATGGGGAATTGTCTTTCTCAAGAAAATGCTTACAAGGCAAAGAAGTTCCCACCCAGTCTCCTTCAAGACTTAGAATCAGTATTTGGGAGAAGAATAGGAAAACAGATTTTTTAAATTTTATTTGTTTTGCTTTTAAAATCCCACTTCCCTGCTGCTTTTTTTGCAAACTCTTTAGGTCCCTCTAACACACCTGAAATGAGGTCGGGAATGGGGGGGGGCGGGGGAGTGTGGAGGCTGCTAGTACTGGGAACCTGATGGAAGAACTTAAGACCCTTCTGACATTTCCTTTTTTTTTTTCTTTAATTCAAACCACCAGGGGGTCCTTAAAGATGATCTGAATCTCCTACTGTCAGGAGAATAACTCTGGCTCAGAGAGGCTGCCTTGCTCAAGGTCACACAGCTCATTAATGACCTTGAAAGGCCAGCTTCAGAACTCCATCACATCCCCAGTCCACCAGTCTATATTTAAGGTGCCAGTTATCTCCTTGGTGCACTAGCCCCTTTGACCAGGGTTTGAGGAGTTTGGAGTGACTTTTACCATTTCTGTTGCAGCACTGAGGCCCGAATTGCCTTAGGCCAGAGGAAAGTTGTGCAGGGAATCAGCAGGAAAAGAGGAGCAAGGGGCAGAAGGAACTTGCTCAAAATACTTCTAACCCATTGGTGAAAGGGGAAGGAAGCCGTGATGGGGACAAAGGTGGAATTACTCAGAGCACTGGGACCTCCCAATTATCCCCTGTTGTAGGCAACAGATCTGGTCCCCATCCTTCACTTATTTATTCAAGTACTCATTCATTCCGCAAATCAATATCTGGTTCTTGCCAGGTACAGTGCTAGCACTGGAGCTTCAGAAATCCCCAAATCCAGAACAATTGTTCTGCCATCTCTAGCAGTTGTCTCAAAAGCTCCAAAAGACAAGGAAAGCTGCAGTGCCCCAGACCCAGGTACCTGAAGACAAAACTGGAGGAGTCTTGGAAATGCTCGAACTGGTCTCCCTGCTCCTCTCTCTGAACCCTATTCGAACTCATTCTTTTACCAGAAGCTCCATCTCCAACCGAGCCAAGGTGGGTTGACACGTCCCCCACACTTTAACCTCTTACAGTCCATTTGTAATTTCCTCTTTGAGGATCCCTGTCCTGTAGCAGCCCCAACCCTTTTATCTCTACCTATGCAAAATTTTCTCTATCTCCAAGTCCCAACTTAAATACTACCCCACTCCTAAATGAAATTGACTGAATGGCAATGGTTTTGGTTTGGGGTCCTAAACTCACACCACTTTGATCTATACTTCATTCTAGAATGACTAGTCCTGGCAGTAAGGAAATTGTGTCCTGTTCAGCTCTGTGTCCTCCTCAAGAGGAATTTTATAATATTTGCACTTAAGAAAGGAGTCCAAGTTCAAGGAAAATTCATCTGCTACAAGCAGTGGTTCCCAGTCCTGGTTCCAGAGCCCTAGTTAGATACATATTTTCAAATATATAGACTATTGAGGTTGAGGCTTTCTTTTAAATATAAACTCAAGTATGTTAATTCCTAGTAGCCTTTTGTCAGTCCACAGATACAATTATGTGGGTATCTTGGAAAATTTTTTACATTAAAATATATTACTTTTAAGCAAAGGTAACATCAAGGTTTGGTTTTGGCTACCTAAAGAGGTTTATGAGCAGGGAGCTACTCTCCAAAGACCTTGAAGTCCAGCCTACAGATTGGCCGACCTTTTATGAAGCCAACCTCCCCCTCCTCTTCTTCCTGCAATACAAAGCTCCCCTCCCTCAGGGAGCTGGCACCTTTGTCATGTACCTCTTCTCCCTGGCTTCCCATCTGTCTGGTCCTCCAGCTCTCATCTCCTGCTGTGACCTTCCTCCTGTAACCCTTCCTCCCCCTCGCCCCTCTTAAAGGAGGCAATTTCCATTCCACCATGTCAGCAGACTTATTTTTGAAGGCAGGGGTGGGGTGAAGGTGTGGTTCCTAGGGTGAAGCTACAAACTAGGGGTATCTTTTAGTTCTCACACTCAAACAGGGAGGCCACGAGTCAACCTACTTCTGCACATGACCTGCTGGGATGAAGCAATACTTGCTGCTCTAGATCGGGGCAGAGCAAGGGAGAAGTGTGAGGTCACCTAAAAGGAAGTGAAGGGAGCTACTCTTGCCTCAGACCAACCCTGGAGCAATCAAGTACCTCTAATTAGATCCTGGATTTCTATAGCCTACTTGAAATTAACGTAAGGCATTTGGCAGCACTCAAGATGGATGTCTGCCATTCTTTTTTTTTACTATTTCCTCTCCCAATTCAAGTGTAAATCCCTTGGCAGCAGAGACCAAGCCAAATGCCCTCATGTTCACCAGCTCCTGGCATTGACCTGATACGGTCAAAAGGTGCCTGCTGATGTAAATCAGTTCAAATATTGGGGCCAGAGAGTGAACACTTACACTTACGTGATGAAGAAATAAACAGAGGAAATATAATTTTTTAAGTTTATTGCTACTGTATCAAATTATACATACATATATAAATAGTTACAGACCATAAATACCAATATGACAATCTGCCTGTAGCCAGGAAAAAAAAATGACACCTTTTACAAGCATTAAATGAAACTGATAGCCTTATATAATACTGGAAAAAATGCTGAGGTAACTTTTCATCTAATGTGACTATAAACCCCTTGATTCTGACTCACAGCAAGCCTATAGGACACAGTAGAACTGCCCCATGGGGTTTCTCCAAGGAGCGGCTGGTGGACTCAAACTGTGAGACTTTTTGGTTAGCAGCCAAGCTCTTAACCTCTGTGCCACCAGGGCTCCAATATGACTATATCCTATATTAAGACATTTCAAGTAGTTATGAAAGCTTTGTCTGAACTAAAAAAAATACATGGTTAATTAATGTACATTCAGATTAAATTAAAAAGATTTTAGTTATAAATAGGCACAATAAATAAGATTATTCCTGATGAAATGTAATCAAATGTTATAACTTCTTAGTTGTGTATTTGGGAACTTTGTTTATAGTCTGAAACTTTAATTAAAAAAAAAAAAAAACTCATGAAATCTTTCTAGGGTTCTGCATTAACACTCTAATGCAAATATACAGAGACATCCCTGTGTGAGCGCACACACAAATGTACACATATATTCGTGTATGTATATGTAGAATTTTCATTCTGGATGAGAAACATCTGTTCCTCTTTTAAAAAAGTACATCCCAATTATGAAAACATGATTAATTTCTTTTTTAAAAAAAATCACTTTTTATAGGCTGCACACTGGTTAGTATAAGAGGATTTTACAGTTTAGAAACTTTAGAAAGACATTTTTTCTTTCCTTGACTTTAGAAGATTTGTCTCACTAGGTTTTAACTACACCAATGAAAATCAAATTCCTTTTCTTTTTGTCTTTATTATTCTTAGTTACACAAAATCCCCACTCTCTTTATCATTAAATATTCAATCTACAAGAGTTTTACTAACACCAAGTAATGACTCTTATAAGCCTGTGGAATTTTTTCAAAAACATACTTTCCAGTTCATGCTCACAGGGATACATTCAATGAGAGGTCAATTGAACAGAAGAAATACAACATGAGTCAAAAGAAATTATCAAATGATTTTACATTTTGTAGTGGCCTACGAAATCAACATTCGCTATAACAGTCAGTGTTCTCAAAATGCAATTCTGACTACTAACAATAAAAAAAAAAAAATATAGCATGTATAAACCCAATATTATACAGTGTTCCCGAGTTGTCATCTAAAAGTACAGGCAAGAATTGAACATATTCCGTTTCTTCCGCCATGTCCACAGTCTTTCATCAACTCCTCTAACGTGGAAAGCACCTTCACAGGAAATACTAGAACAATTCTCTAAGCAAAAAAGAAATGTATAAGTAATTACTTCCTTATTTCAAGGATCTTCTATTCTTGCTTTCAAACAAACAAAATCCCAAAGAATGGCTTCTGGGAAACCTCCGTCTTCATTTCCAAACGTATTCAAAAAGCAAGCAAGGGCTGCTTTATGTTCCCCAGGATCACAGCTGGTGAAATTTGCACCTACGAGGGGATCTTCCATTTTAAAGGAATCTCCTCTTTCAAAGGATCTGAATCAGTCAGGTGCCTGAGCAGAAGAGCTTGCATATCACATTCAGAAGTTTCTGCCGGAAATTAATTTTGTCTCCAATTCTCCTGAGTTGAATAGCACACTCGACAACATCGCGCTCTGAAAAGGAAAGCAAAATACTGACATTAGCACTGGCAACAATCCAAACTGTACTCAACTAGAGTTAATACGCCCATCCAAGTGAGTTATTTATCTTAGCTTTATGTAAGCCTGACCTCTGAATGTAAGACATAGAAAGACCCAACACATACACACCCAGTAGCACACTGTGATTCATAAACAACAACAAAAAATAGTAGAGGTAAAAATAAAGACGGTTATTTTGAATTTTGTTTTTAGAAAGCATCCTGAATGAGGCAAATGTTACTTTGAAATACGGAAATTTAATATGTCAAACACCACAGAGTAACTTTAGTCTATCTTTAGCAATCCCAGGTGAGGTCATCCTTTTCTCTCTCACTTAAGGTTGGTCGGGGAACAGAAGCCAAATTCTAAACCCTTCTGTGTTGTTTTTCAAATAGAATTCATTTTTTAAATGTCAATAATTCATCGCTTAGGTTTTACCCTCAATAATAGGCCAATCTAAATTTATCCTTTTCCTCATTAAAAAAAAATCCCTTTGAATTTTTATCATAAAACTCATTAATTTTATTTCAAAATTTCTAAGTGCAAATTCTCTTAAATAATTTAAAAGTTTACATTTTACTCTAGCAAAAATTTCTTCCTACAAGCCCAATCTGTACCAATCCATTGCCTTTATGGAGACGACTGAAGCAGAAAACAAGTAATGTTAAATTTCTATTAAGTTCCCTGCTTTTTAGAATTGAGATACTGTAGTTAACTGAATATTAATTTAAGAAAAAGAATACTTAGACCTAATTTCCAAGTAAATTCATAAGTAAATGAAATTAATTCTAAATCTATACTAAGGATAATTTTAATTTTCTCTGATATTTCAAAGAGCAACTCAGGGTCTTTTAGTCCACTTGAAAATAATGATTATGAACATTAAAAATCTCTGACTACAAATCGTGGGAAAAAAAAAAAAAACCCGTTGCTGTCCAGTCAGTTACCACTCATAGCGACCCAGGACAGAGTAGAACTGCCCCATAGGATTTTCAAGGAGTGCCTGGCAGATTACAACTGCCGACCTTTTGGTTAGAAGCTCCAGCTCTTAAGTAGTGGCTGGGCTCAAAATAAATGAAAACTGTAAATATACAGTAAAACAGGTTTTTAAACCTCCATTTTAATCAATTTCTCTCCAAGAGCTGGCAAAATCTTTCCTTACCCCTGTTCAAACCAAACCCGTTGCCGGCAAGTCCATTCCGACCCCTACACTGTGTAGGAAGAAGCTCATAGCCACCCTATAGGGCAGAATAGAGCTGCCCCATAGGGTTTCCAAGGAGCGGCTGGTGGATTTGAACTGATGACGTTTTGGTTAGCAGCTGCGCTCTTAACCACTGCCCCATCAGGGCTCCTGACCCTTTTAGAAAGTAATTTTTGGAGAACTAATAGCTCTCAAGAGTCCTGGTGCTGCAGTGGCTAAGAACTTGGCTGCTAACCAAACGCTGTCAGTTCGAATTCACCAGCCGCTCCTTGGAAACTCCACGGCGGCAGCTCTACCCTGTCCTGTAGGGTCGCTATGAGTCAGAATCGACTCCACAGCAATGGGCTCGGGTTTTTGTTTTTTAATAGATCTCTTAAGATGCCATTCTTTATAGACTATAGGGTCGGGTTTACTCCAAACATTTTGAAAAGAATTTACAAAGAAAAGTTTACTTTTCAGTGAGTGGGATATTAGCATCAGAACCGACTTGATGGCAACTGACAAGATATCATTCAGCATAATATTCTGGGAGCCCTGAATTCTAAGAGCAAAAATGATTCCTTTCACAAAAAAAAAAATAGCTCCTAGTTATTTCTTTAACTTTTTTTTTATAGTTGCACACCTGTAAATGTACTAATATCTAATCAAGTTTAAGAGGGACTTCCTGCTGTTCCTTGTTACCGCGAACTAAGTAGATGGAGCCTGGGAGGGCTACGCACAGGTTCCCGGCAAATCTTTAAGGAACACGGTCAGAACTTTGAACTTCACAAGAAGTCGTCAAAGCTTTTTTCACCCCACGCCAAGATCCAGAAAGGGCGGCCTGGTTGCACACAGCCATCTCCACGTTCACAAAGCACCCCCACTTCCTCTGCCGCCCCAACGGCTTTATAAAACGAAACTAAGAGGTGTCTATTAGTCTTCTGATGCAACAGCAGTAGGACCTACACGGATTTCAAGCCCAGAGGCCTAGGGCCCTTCCTCGCTACTGCCCCTTACTGATGGCTGCCTTCTTTGATAAGATTTATGAAAGGATGGGGGGGGCGGTGACTTAAAAAGTCACCTGATGGAGATCTGTGTGCGGGGGATGGAGCGAGGAACGGATGGATGGGTGGAAAAGGCTTGGGGACCAACCTCCACTCATCTATCTAGCGCCACCCCCACCCCCGCTGCAATTAATATGGACCATTTAAGAGGTACACTCTTAAGCTTCGAAGAAAGAAAACTTTCTAGGTTCCTAAATGTCGAGGTTCTTGCGGGGTCCCTATAAACCCTCAATTAGCCCTGTGTGGAGAAGCCGAGGCAGTAACAAGCTTTAAGTACCGCGTAGTGGGTTTTTGGTAACAGAGCAGAGACCGTCAGAGGACCACGACTCGGGAGGGAAAGGCCTGTCGCGGGCAGCGCTGGGGTGCAGGCTCCGAAGGGGGGCCCGCTCCCACCCCACCTGCCATGACAGTGACTTTCTGCTCACTGCAGCCGCCTGCACTTGCACTTTTTTGTCCCACGGCCCCAGCGCAGGGCAATCGGCTTGTGTGTCTGTAGGGAGGGGGAAGACAGGGGAGCTTTCTGTCCCGTCTGAAACGTAGCTACATCCCAATACCAAGCAAAGCTTCCTCCCAGGCCGCCTCCACGGTCCTGGGAAAGCCCCGCAAGGGCTTCCTGGTGGCATCGCAGGCGGGCAGACCTGGCCGGACCTGGAACCGCATGCAGTCTGGGCCTGAGCCCCATCCCCGCCGGCCCGAGCCCCGACCCTGCCCGCCCGCCCGAGACCGCCACCCCGGCCCGCCTGGTCCCCCCGGCCTGCCTGGTCCCCCCGGCCCGGCTGTTGAGTACCTGCCGGGGTCCCGGCAGGGCCGGGCTGCGCGCTCTTGCGTGCCTTCTTCCCCGGCATCTCGGTCAGCAGCCGTTCGCAGCTCTGCGGCGAACCCGCGAGCACAGTCCCCAAGCGAGTTCCCAGGGCTCTGACTGCAGGATGCGGGCAGAGCGCGGGGAGTACACTGCACCAGGCGGGAGACAGGCGGAGGTGTGACCGAACTCTGTACGCGCTCGGACACTCTGAGGTCCCCCCGCCCCCCCGCGCGCTGCACTTAAAGGGACTTCCCGGTGACGTAGGGAAACTTAACGCCCGCACCGCCCCCTCTCCGCCAGCCAGGACGTCGCTGTGGGAGGAGCGCGTCCCGGCCAGGACCGCGGGAAACTCAGCTGCGCGGCTGGCGCAGAGCGCGGACCTGCAGCGGCGCCGACTCCGGGCCCCGCTCCGCACCCGCGGTGGCGCCGCACCCCGGACACCGACCCCCGGCCGCGCTCCCGTCCCGCAGCGGGGCGCTGGGCGGGCCAGGCGGCGGCCGTCTAGGGCGCCTGCAGCGCCTTCCGAGTGCGGAAGACTGTGGCGAGACCTTTCCCCAGCCCCTAAATCACTTCCTGAAATGACTGGGAGAGGAGACGCGGTAAAACCAAAAAAAATCATTGCCATCGAGTCGATTCCGACTCACAGCGACCCTATAGGACAGAGTAGAACTGCCCCATACGGTTTCCAGGGAGCGCCTGGTGGATTCAAACTGCCGACCTTTTGGTTAGCAGACATGGCTCTTCACCACTGCGCCACCAAGGTTTCCGGAGACGCCGTAGGGACAGAGAATTTGCAACAACCGGTCGTAGAGCAGGCTGCGGTTGTAGCGTGGTTTTAAGAATTGCAAGAGAAGAAAGGTTTTCCTGGCAGGAAAGGTAGGGTGGGGGAAAGTACTTGCCTTGTCCTTATCATAAATAAGCAATTAGAGATATCTGTAAACAATCCCCGGAAAGAGTTCAGGAAAGAAAGGTTTTCACACTAAGAGAGCCGGGCTAGCTCCAGCGAAGTGACAAGCACAGACCTTTAATAACAGAAAAGGGGTGTGTGTGTGTGTGTGTGTGTGTAAGGGGGAACAGAAAAGGGGTGTGTGTGTGTGTGTGTGTGTAAGGGGGCTTGGTTTTCGCCCGGGTTAGATCTGTGATTTTAGAAGTAGAGCATATTCGACTCAAAAAATCAGATAGGAACCTTAGAGAGCTGTGAGTTATGTTAATGGGAGGAACAACTCAGAGGAGGGTGCGAATGGTTGCTCAACTTGAATGTAATCAGTGTCACTGAACTGTACACAGAAATTGCTGGATTGGTATACGTTTAGCTGTGTATATTCTCACAACAACGAATAATTTTTTTTTTTTTTTAAAGTAGAGCATGTTCCGTTTGGATACACAAAAAAGGATGGGTGATAATACGGAGAAACCTCAGGTGCATGAAGAGAGGAATGAGATATCTGGGACTGTGAAATCTTTTGCACAATGTTTGATGCTTCAGTCATGCCATTGTTATGAAGAGAAGAGAAATTAGGAATAGTTAGAAGGTATTGAGGACCACTTCTTACTAAGGGGCCTCACAACACCCCTAGGAAGCAGGTATTAAGATCATGGCCACTTTACAGGTGTGGAATCTGAGGGTTATAGAGCTTAAGTTGCCCAAGTCTGCGTAGGGAGAGGGCAGTGCCAGGACCTGAACCCAGGCTGGCCCGCCTGGAGCCAGAGCTCTTAGCCTTTACAGCCAGCAATCGCAGTTTCTTAGAAAACGAGTGTTCATGATTTATCTGCACCGCTTAATGCAGAGGTTGCACCCTGGCTGCTGAGAATTTTGTGGCTCCCCAGAAGTGTTTGGTTTGGCTCATAATATTTGCCTGCAAAGTGTCTTGTGAAAATTTGAATTGATTACCAGTATTTAAAAATTGAGAAATTAATAAAAGCCAGGTTTGGGCATGTTATCAGGAAGGCCCAATCCCTGGAGAAGGACATCGTACTTGGTAAAGTAGAACCCGTTGGCATCGAGTCAGTTCTTACTCCTAGCCACCCTATAGGACAGAGTAGAAGTGCCCCATCCGGTTTTCAAGGAGTGGCTGGTAGATTCAAACTGCCGACCTTTTGGTTAGCAGCCAAGCACTTAAACGCTGCACCACCAGTGCTCCATTAACCACTAGAGGGTCAGTAAAAAAGAAAAAGACCCCAACAAGATGGACTGACACAGTAGCTGCAACGATGGACTCAAACATTCCTGCTATTGTGAGAATGGCACAGGACACAGCAACGTTTCATTGTTATGTACGGTCATACCAACTCGATGGCATCTAACAGCATTAGAAAATTAGAAGCTCTGACAACCTTGGGTTCTGTTCCAAAAGTGGAAAATAGACTGAAAGTGTGGCCGCAGGCCGGTCCTTCGGAGGAGCAGTAGGCGCTCCTGTTTACCACACTCCCTGCTCTGTTTGCTTTAGTGCTTTACGCTATCTGGCCCCTGTAGGCATTTGAGTTTGCTTATTTATCTTAAATCAGTCAATCAACACAAACCAGCAAGCATTTTATTTATGGTGTCGTCCTGCAGAGGGTGCAGACGAAGCTATAAGCATAACACAAAGCTACCCTTGAATTTAAACAGCTTAGTTTTGAGGCTGATGTTGGGTGCTTTTGAGTGTGGCAAACAGATCAGGATCGGAGCAGACGGAATTCAGGAGTCGCCACCACAGGACCCAGCTGGAAGAGGGAAGATGCCGCCTGGAAATGTTACCGCAAACCTGAGATCCCAAAGGCAGTGTGGCCCCCTCAAGGCTAGTTTTTACATACTTAACATAGACATTAACTCCTGCATTGAATAAATTGGTAAACTTCTGTTCAAATTATGCACCCTGAAATGCAGTGAATAGAATCAGCATAAGAAAAGTGTAGTATAACAGTGTTTACCTACCAAAGGCCTGTCAGTCCTGCCCTCTGGCATTGTCATTATAAAAGGTCATTGGTCATGTGACCCATAAAAAAACCAAACCTATTGCCCTCCAGTTGATTCCAACTCACACTGGGCTGTATAGGAGAAAGTAGAACTGCCCCGTAGGGTTTCCAAGGAGCAGCTGGTGGATTCAAACTGCAGACCTTTTGGTTAGCAGCCTAAGCTCTTCACCGCTACACCACCAGGGCTCCTATGTAACCCATAAAAAAAAATAATAATAAGGGAAATAAATCTTAGGCAAGTCTGTAGAGTCTGCAGTCTATTTGGTTGTTGCTGTTGTGGGATGCCGTCAAGTCAATTCCGACCCATAGGAACCCCATGTAACAGTTTAGAACTGTCTCATAGGGTTTTCTGGGCTTTTTTTTTAATCTTTACAGAAGCAGATTGCCAGGTCTTTCTGCCTCAAGCTGCTGTGTGGGTTCACACTGCCAACCTTTCATTTAACAGCCAAGCACTAACTCGCTGGGAAGAAAAGGGAGGAGAGAGATAGGGGAAGGTAGACTTCAGGGCTGGATCAAAACAAAGTGGATTATGAAGGACTTTTTATGCCTTTAGATTTGATATGAGCCATAAACTCTTTCAGATCTGATCTAACATTCTATAAGGGAATGTAGTGAGAGTCGTGAGAAGCTGAGTGTGAAAAACCACTGTCGAATGTATACCTTTCTGCAAAGGTGGTGTATCATTTAATGTTGGACTTGAACAACATATAAACATATTGGAATATTTAGTCCATCCAGGCTGACAAGGAAACCCTGGTGGTGTAGTGGTTAAATGCTATGGCTGCGAGCCAAAATGGTCGGCAGTTCGAATCTGCCAGGTGCTCCTTGGAAACTCTATGGGGCAGTTCTACTCTGTCCTGTGGGGTCGCTACTAGTCAAAATCGACTTGATGGCAGTGGGTTTGGGTCTGGGAGGCTGACAAACAGCAATGATTGTGAGGATAGCACAGGACCCAGCAGCGTTTCATTCTATTGTACACGGGGTCGCTGTGAATCGGAACCTACTCACCCAGCGACAGGCTGAGAAAATAATGAAGATTTACCACGAAGCAGAGAGATCCCCTACTATCTTCTTAAAAAAAAAAAAAATTTGTTTTTAAATATAGGACTGATGAGGATGATAATTTTAAAACTATTAACAGATAATCAGTTTTTACGAATTTACTAAGTTCAAAAATGACCGTGACAATCTGGCCACTTTGTGCTGTCATTTAGAGCTAAAAATATAGTGAAACAAACAAGCATAAGTAATAAAGGGGTCATTTATATGTTTCTTGGAGAAAATGGGATTTGACAGGAAACAAGGATATGCGATGAGTGGGGGGGTGTCCTGAAGAAGCCTGGCATGAAAGGTACAGGCTGTAGATCTGATTAGGTTTATGCTGATAGAAGGGGATGTGGTTTTTTCCTGTGTAGTGTGTTTGTGAACATGAGATGAGGCTGAAGCATTGATCAATTAAATCTCTATTTACTTGAAGACAGACATCGGGCTAATCTCTGGGGAGACAGTGTTCCCAGCCCCCAGGGAACCTGCAGTGAAGAGATTAGTACTTTACAGATTTGACGGTGCATAAGAATCACTTGGGTATCTTGTTAAAATGCGCATCTGATCCTGGAGGGCCAGCTGGGGCCTGAGATTCTACTTCTCTAACAAGCTCTGCAAGGCTGATGATTCTGGCCTGTGGACATCACTTTGAAGAGCAAGGCTGGAGGGGGAGGCAGATACGTAAACTCTCAAGTACAAGTAAGATGCACTGGCAGTGCTGTGATGGGGGAACTATGGTGGACTATGACAGTGCCTGGAAGGGCAACCCTCAGGAAGGGCAGGTACATAGAGACCCGAGGACCAAATAGAAGTTGGTAAGCCATGAGGCCAAGAGAGAAGTATATTCTCGGCAGATAATGAAGAGCAGTGTGAGACAGGTAGTGTTGAGACATGAGTGAGGAGAGAAGCTACTTGAAGGTTTTGGATATTATCTTGGGGGCAATGGAGGGCCCATCGAAGGTGGTTCTAGAAAGCTCACTCTGGCTTTAGCGTGACTAGATTACCCATTGCCCTTGAGATGATTCTAACTCATAGGGCAGAGAAAACTGTCCCACAGGGTTTCCAAGCCGGATGTCACATCTT
Source organism: Elephas maximus indicus (assembly GCF_024166365.1). Classification (NCBI taxonomy): domain Eukaryota; kingdom Metazoa; phylum Chordata; class Mammalia; order Proboscidea; family Elephantidae; genus Elephas; species Elephas maximus. Next base: position 68,320,882 of record NC_064829.1, on the reverse strand, counting down.
TCTCCCTTGGAGCTGCTGGTGTCTTCGAACCATTGACCTTTAGGTTAGCAGCCAGGCACTTAATCACTGCACCACCAGGACTCCTTGTGGCTAGATTAGTAGGGCTAAGATCTGAGACACAATGATTTGTTATGGATGACTCATTTCAAGGTCTATCCTGAAGTACAACATTGTTAGTAATGGGATTAATATCCATACACCTATAAGGAAAACCAGTTAATAAGACTATTATTCAAATTTATGTGCCAACCACTATTGCCAAAGATGAGAAAATAGAAGATTTTTACCTACTTCTGCAGTCTAAAATTGATCAAATATGCAATCAAGATGCATTGATAATTACGGATGATTCGATTGCAAAAATTGGAAACCAAGAAGAAGGATCAGTAGTTTCTATTACTAAGGCAATATTTTCGAACTACAAATCCTTCTCTGTTTCCAACTTTCACATTCCAATCACCAGAAAATAACACATGTTGCAGAGAATGTGGAGAAATTGGAACACTTCCATATTGCTGGTGGGAGGTGGGAATGCAAAATGGTGCAGCCATTGTGGAAAACAGTGTGGTGGCTGCTCAAAAAACTAAAACTGGAACTACCACATGACCCAGCAATTCCGCTCCTAGGTATATACCCAAAAGAGATGAAAGCGGAGACTCAAGCAGACTTGTGTACTGTCTTCATTGTAGCCAAAAGGTAGAAGTAACCTAAATGCTCATCTACAAATGAATGGATAAACAAAATGTGGTACCTACAGACGATGGAATACTACTCAGTCCATAGGAGAAATTAAGTCTTGATGTTGTTGTTAGGAGCCATTATGTCAGTTCCAACTCATGGTGACTCTATGTACAATAGAATGAAACACTGCCCAGTCCTGTGCCATCCTCACAATCATTGCTATGTTTGAGTCTTGATACATGCTACAATATAGATGGAGCTGGAAGACATTATGCTGAGTGAAATAAGTCAATCACAAAAGAGCAAATATTGTCTGACCTCAGTTATGTAAAAAAACAAGAAAGGGAAAATATATAGGGAACAAAGTTTATTAGTGGTTACCATGGATGGGAGAGGGGAAAAGGGAGAGTTAACAGTGATGGAAATATCATATCGATTAAGGGTAGGGTTGCACAGCCCATTACTGTAATTGCTGTCAATAAGTTTTACACCTGTAAAATGTTGAACTGACAAAAGTTGTGTGATAGGTATATTTATAATGACAAAAATAAAAAGTAGCTGCTGAGGCTGCCTATGTACAACCAAAAATCTCATGGGATTTGGTATCTTGGTTTAGAGATTTAGGGTCATGGTTTCATGGGACATCTCAGTTAATTGACCAAATAACATGTTTCTTGCTTCTGTCCTACCTCCAAGTTCGATGCGTAATGCCTGGGGCCTTAAAAACTTGCAGACAGCCATCCAAGACACCATAATTGATTTCTGTTCATCTGGAACAACAGAGGAAGAAGGAGAGCCAGGAATAAACCCAAAAACCAAACCCGTTGCCCTCGATTCAATTCTGACTCATAGCGACGGTATACGACAGAGTAGAACTGTCCAACAGAGTTTCCAAGGAGCGCCAGGTGGATTTGAACTGCCCACCTTTTGGTTAGCAGTGGTAGCACTTAAACACTACGCCACCAGGGTTCCTGAGCCAGGAATAGGAGGAGGATATGGTATTTGTGGCTAATTGCCTCCACGAACCACTGCCTCCTCTGCCATGAGACCAGAAGAACTGGATGATGCCCAGCTACCATTACTGAACATTTTGATCAAAGATTGCATAGAAGAATCCAGATCAAAAGGGGGGAAATGCAGAATAGAAATTCAAATCCTCATTGAAGACTTCCTGGAGCCATGAAGATTGGATGAACCCAGGAAACTATTGCCCTGGGGTAATCTTTGAACCTTAATCCAAAAATATCCTGTGAAGCCTTCTTAAAACCAAACAAAAGTTTAGCTTAACTAGGAAAAAGTGTCTGCCTTAAGCATTAGACTCTTTTAAGAACTATTTATATGGGATCCAACTGACAACAGAAACTGCAAAGATTAGATAGGAACCAGTGGACTTATGTTAATGGGGGAGGAACAAGTCAGAAAAGGAGGGTGAAAATGTTTGCACAACTTGAAGAATGTAATCAATGTCACTAAATTGTACATGTAGAAAACTTGATTTGGTATATGTTTTGTTGCATATATTCTCAGCAACAACAACAAAATAAATAAAATTTTATATATATGTATACATAAAATTAAAGCTGATGCCTTGCTCATCCTAAATACACAAGCCCTGGCTGGGAAAACCTGTGAGCCACGGCATTCAAGTGCAAGCATGGCAGGCCAAATGTCAACCAGAACTCAGTGAGTATAAACAGGACCATTTAGTTGAGGTCCTCAGAGAAAGGAAAGAGGCATCAGGAGGGAAAAGGAAACTGAAAGAAAAAGAGGAAATGAATCACTTTCTGAGCCTCAGACCTCAAGCTCACACAAACACAGGGCTGGGAAGTAGATCAGCCCATTCATCAGTAGGTAACTTTTTTTTGAGCTATGCCTTGGGAACCATGCAAGACCAAGTGTCCACATTTATCTCACAAAATAAAATGCTGGCAGGAAAGGAGAGCAGGATGTCAAACCGTTGTTGGGAAGCATGTTCATTGTCTCTCAAGGGCTTAAGAATTGTCCGTTGTCACTGAATTGTGCATGTAGAAACTGTTGGATTAGTGTATGTTTTGCTGTGTATATCCTCAACAAAAACGGAATGCAATGAAATAAATTATATTTTTAAAAATCATCTATATGACTCCAAAGAGTCAACAATTACTTCAAAGCAAAGATGAGAAATCAAGGTGATAGGGAAACTCGATTAATGGAAACGGAACAACCAGAATGGAAATAATGAGAATGTTGAAACGTGAAGAATGTAACCAATGTCACTGAACAATTTGTATAGAAATTGTTGAATGGGAACTAATTCCCTATGTAAACGTTCACTGAAAACCCAATAAAATGTTATTTAAAAAAAAAAAATTGTGTGTGTAGCTCAGCACCAAAGGAGACTGCAGCTCAGGCCCTAGGCAAGCTGTGGTTACATGAGGCAGATAGGCCCACAATCAAAGCTCTGCCAGTCTCCGTGCTGTGCTGTCAGACACTAACTTTGTTTCCGTTCCACAGGAACAATGCCAAGTCTTAGAGTCAGAAATCCTGGGTTTACTCCCAGCCCTACCACTGAAAACCCAACTTCTTCTTAGGCAAAGGATTTACTTCTCTGGGGCCCACTTAACCTGTAAGTTAAATGGTAGTTGTAACCCTGTTGTTGGGTGCCATTGAGTTGATTCTGACTCATAGTGACCCTATAGGACAGAGTAGAACTGTCCCATAGGGTTTCCAAAGCTGTAATCTTTATGAAAAAGCCCTGAACACAGTGGTTAAGTGCTCGACTGCTAACCAAAAGGTCGGTGTTTTTAACCCACCAGCCACTCCGCAGAAAGATGTGACGGTCTGTTTCCATAAATTATATTTTGGAACCCTGTGAGGCAGTTCCGCTCTGTCCTATAGGGTCACTATGAGTCAGAATCAACTCGACAGCCATGGGTTTGGTGTTTGGCATCTTGCCAGGAGCAGATCGCTGGGTCTTTCTCCAGCAGGGTGGCTCAATGGGTTCAAACAGCCAACCTTTCGCTTAGAGGCTTAAGCATGACTAAATAAGTGAGATAGTAGATATAAAAGTGGGTTGTAAACTGCAGAGTAATGTAGACATATGGTTTATTTGTATCATTAGGCAGTAATCCAATCAATTAGGATGTGGCTATAAAGCTGTCTCTGGGAGGTGCAAAAGGCTAACGCAGTCCACTGCTAAGTGAAAGGTTGGCGGTTCGAGCCCACGCAGGGGCACCTCAGAATAAAGACCTGGCGATCTACTTCCAAAAAATCAGCCACTGAAAACCTTATGGAGCACAATTCTACTCTGACACACATGGGGTCACCAGGAATAGGGAGTCCACTCAACAGCAAGTGGTTTTAAATCTCCTCCATTCTAACTTCCACTCCCTAAATTAAACTAATTCACCACAGTGTGCAAATGGCTGATGGTTTATTACCATTCCCAGAGGGGGCTGCACAGTATTGTAAAAAGATAACATTCCACATTAATCCCTATTAATGGCGATCTGGCAGTAAGGTAAGTGAAAACAGTGGGACTGATGAGAAAGAATTGCGGGCAAGGGCCTGAGGTTAGCCCTGTGATTCCAATCTCCTAACAGTCCCTGCTTTCCTCAGCTTTTCCCCTCCCCCCCGTTTCACCCCAGATCTCAAAAACACCAAGATATTTCACCTTTTTCTTCCTGCCTCCCACAGTAAGGATGGCCATGGGGGCCCCTGTGGTTTCCATGTTAGAGAGAGGTAAATTGAGCCTCAGGAAGAAGGAGGCCTGTCTGAGGCATATGGCCCTTGTGAGGGTTGGTTTCTAGAAACCCCAAGATTTCTAGTTTCTGGTTCCAAGCATGGGTTTTAGCCAGCGGCCAGACACTGTGGTTTTTCCAGATGGGGCAGTAGTCATCTCTTGCCAAGCCTCCAGTTATTCATCTTGTTATCATTCTGGAACTCGAAGTGTCCCACCAGGAAAATTAGTGTCTGGGCAGTGGGGACAAAGGTTGGCTCAGAAGAACAAACAAAGAGAGGAAGCCCTTGGTAGTAATAGCAACATGGGTTAGCTGGCAGGAAGCAGAGCTTGCTGGGTTTCCAGGGTGGCTCTATCCACAGCCTTTTCTGTAGTTGTTTTCATCCAGGTGTTATAAAGTCTGTAGCAGTAAGCAGGGGCCCCTTTGTACCCCTGTTGTTACGTACAACACACACAGGCATCTCTCTCTCTCCTCTCACTCCCTCACTTGTTCTCTCTAATCTGAGTCCTCCAGAACTCTGGCCCAGGGCTCAGCACTCTGCCCAGCTGATGCTGGCTCCTGATGAAAGCGAGGGTACATTTTGTCTCTTCAGATGGCTCCACCCTTGCTTTTTCCTTTGGCTATCATTTTCCTCCTGGCAGCTGGGCTTCGAGGTGGCCTTCTTTGATGGCTGGGTGTAACTAACCCTGAGGGATGCTGCTGTCTGGCCTGGCCAAGGCTCCTGTACTGGCACTCCCCACATTGAAGAGACAATTCAGTGACTTTGGTCATTGTTTCCTCAGCCAGAGCTGTTCTTTCATCTCAGCCTCAGAACCAGCCTCCCTGCCCTGAAGGTTTATGGCCTGGGGAGTCTATTTAAATAAAGAGCTTTCCAAGGCAAAATTTGTAGGGTCCTGCCTCTTCAGGGTCCTTTTAGTCAGAATCAGCTTGATGGCAATGGGCTTGGGCTTGGCCTCTTCTGTGGAGGAGCCACGGTAGAGTGATTAAGTGCTCAGCTGCTAATCAAAAGGCCAGTGGTTTGAACTCACCTGGCGGCTCCACAGGAAAAAAGACCTGGCAATCTGCTCCCGTAAAGATTAAAAAAATAAAAACAGACTAGGAAATCCTATGGGGCAGCTCTACTCTGCCATATAGGGTCACTATGAGTCAGAATCGAATTGACAACACACAACAACAACCTCGTTAGTGGGAACAGTGGTGATTCAAGTGGTAGGATTTTTGTCCACCACACAGGAGACCCGGGTTTGATTTACAGAACATTTGCTTCATGCACAGCCATCACTCATTGGTGGAGGCTTGCATGTTGCTATGATGTTGAACAGGTTTCAGCAGAACCTAAAGACTAAGACGGACTAGGAAGAAAGGCCTAGCGATCTACTTCCAAAATATCAACCAATGAAAATTAGGGATCACAGCAGTCCAATCCCATTGTGCATGGGGTCCCCATGAGCTGAGGACTGACTCACAGCAGGTAACAGCAACAACCTCGTTAGCAGAACCTCTCTCTTCTTTTCCTAGGCTCCACATTTCACAGGATTCAGGCAATCTCCAGTGGGACCACAGTTAGTACACTTGCATAATAGAAATCCAAGAAAGAAGGGGAAAATTCAGGCATCACAGAGATTCTTCAGTGTCATTGTGACTTGGGAAAAAATTGCACTTCTTCCTCAATTTTTTTTAGTAAGGAAAAGTCCCACACATAGAATGTATTTACCTTTCTTCACAGAGCTTGCCTTATAAATTTTTGCCTCCAGAGCAAAACTAAACTCTGTAGTTCAGGGCTATGTCACTCATCCCACCAGCCTTGCTACTTACCAGGAGATACAGGCACCAGGAACATCTCCATCTCCTGGAACTTGCTGGAAATGCAGAATCTCGGCCCCCGCAGCCCATCCCGTGTGTCTGAATCTGCATTTTAACAAGATTCCCAGGTGATTTGGGAGCACTTTACAGTCTGAGAAGTGCCTCCTAGCCTCTCTCATTGTTAACTTTTTTGACTAGCACCACCCAGTCTCTGAGAACCCACATGACATGTCTGAGTCCACCACAGGACGACAACAGAGCAATTGGAAACAAGATAGGGCATTATTATTGCCATTCGGTCAGTAGTTATAAAAACAAAAACGCCTCTGACGCCTGTTGGAATGCATAAAAGTTGTATTTTCTTATCCTTATTTAGAAACTCTGGTGGCATAGTGGTTAAAACCTATGGCTGCTAACCAAACTGCTAAGGTCAGAAGTTCAAATCCCCAGGTGCTCTTTGGAAACCCTAGGGGGCAGTTCTACTTTGTCCTGTAGGGTCACTATGAGTCAGAATCGACTCACCAGCAGTGGTTTTGGTTTCCTTATTTGATATTTTTGAAGTCTTATTTGTGAACTGTATACTTTGGACATGTCATAAGGAAGAACCAGTCCCTGGAGAAGGACATCATGCTCAGTAAGGTAGAGGGCCATTGAAGAAAAGGAAGACCCTCAGCAAGATGGATTAAAACAGTGGCTGCAACAATGGGCTCAAACATAACAACAACTATGAGGATGGCACAGGACCAGGCAGTGTTTCCTTCTGTTGCACATAGGGTCACTATGAGCCAGAACTGACTTGATAGCACCTAACAACAACATTTGTGAAAGGAAGATGTTGAATTTGTTTTATTTCTCTCATTTTTGTGTAGCAAGCATTCCTTGTACCAATTTTTTAATGTAATTTTTACTGTGCTTTAAGTGAAAGTTTACAAATCAAGTCAGTCTCTCACACAAAAACCCATATATACCTTGCTACACACTCCCAATTACTCTCCCCCTAATGAGACAGCCCACTCTCTCCCTCCACTCTCTCTTTTCGTGTCCATTTTGCCACCTTCTAACCCCCTCCACCCTCTCATCTCCCCTCCAGGAAGGAGATGCCAACATAGTCTCAAGTGTCCACCTGATCCAAGAAGCTCACTCCTCACCAGCATCCCTCTCCAAACCATTGTCCAGTCCAATCCATGTCTGAAGAGTTGGCTTTGGGAATGGTTCCTGTCCTGGGCCAACAGAAGGTCTGGGGGCCATGACCACCAGGGTCCTTCTAGTCTCAGTCAGACCATTAAGTCTGGTCTTATGAGAATTTGGGGCCTGCATCCCACTGCTCTCCTGCTCCCTCAGGGGTTCTCTGTTGTGTTCCCTGTCAGGGCAGTCATCAGTTGTAGCCGGGCACCATCTAGTTCTTCTGGTCTCAGGATGATGTAGTCTCTGGTTCATGTGGCCCTTTCTGTCTCTTGGGCTCGTAATCGCCTTGTGTCCTTGGTGTTCTTCATTCTCCTTTGATCCAGGTGGGTTGAGACCAACTGATGCATTTTAGATGGCTGCTTGTTAGCATTTAAGACCCCAGACGCTACTCTTCAAAGTGGGATGCAGAATGTTTTCTTAATAGTTTTATGATGCCAATTGACTTAGATGTCCCCTGAAACCATGGTCCCCAGACCCCTGCCCCTGCTACGCTGGCCTTCGAAGCATTCAGTTTGTTTAGGAAATTTCTTTGCTTTTGGGTTAGTTCAATTGTACTGACCTCCCATGTATTGTGTGCTGTCTTTCCCTTCCCCTAAAGTAGTTCTTATCTACTATCTAATTAGTGAATGCCCCTCTCCCTTCCTCCCTCCCTCCCCCCTCTTGTAACCACAAAAGAATGTTTTCTTCTCAGTTTAAACAATTTCTCAAGTTCTTATAATAGTGGTCTTATACAATATTTGTCCTTTTGCAACTGACTAATTTCACTCAGCATAATGCCTTCCAGGCTCCTCCATGTTATGAAATGTTTCACAGATTCCTCACTGTTCTTTATCGATATGTAGTATTCTGTTGTGTGATTATACCATAATTTATTTATCCATTCATCCGTCGATGGGCACCTTGGTTGCTTCCATGTTTTTGCTATTGTAAACAGTGCTGCAATGAACATGGGTGTGCATATATCTGTTCGTGTAAAGGCTCTTATTTCTCTAGGATGTATTCCAAGGAGTGGGATTGCAGGGTCGTAGAGTAGTTCTATTTCTAGCTTTTTAAGGAAGCGCCAAATTGATTTCCAAAGTGGTTGTACCATTTGATATTCCCACCAGCAGTGTATAAGTGTTCCAGTCTCTCCACAGCCTCTCCAACATTTATTATTTTGTGTTTTTTGGATTAATGCGAGCCTTGTTAGAGTGAGCTGAAATCTCATTGTAGTTTTGATCTGCATTTCTCTAATGGCTAATGACTGTGAACATTTCCTCATATATCTGTTAGCAACCTGAATGTCTTCCTTAGAGAAGTGTCTATTCATATATTTTGCCCATTTTTTAACTGGGTTATTTGTCTTTTTGCAGTTGAATTTTTGCAGTATCATGTAGATTTTAGAGATTAGGCGCTGATCAGAACAAACTCATTCTATGAAGCCACCATATCCCTGATACCAAAACCAGGTAAAGACACCACAAGAAAAGAAAATTATAGGCCTATATCCCTCATGAATGTAGATGCAAAAATCCTCAACAAAATTCTAGCCAGTAGAATTCAACAACATATCAAAAAAATAATTCATCATGACCAAGTGGGATTCATACCAGGTATGCAGGGATGGTTCAACATTAGAAAAACAATTAATGTAACCCACCACATAAATAAAACAAAAGACAAGAATCACATGATTTTATCAATTCATGCAGAAAAGGCATTTGACAAAGTTCAACACCCATTCATGATAAGAACTCTCAGCAAAATAGGAATAGAAGGAAAATTCCTCAACATAATAAAGGGCATTTATACAAAGGCAACAGCCAACATCACCCTAAATGGAGAGAGCCCGAAAGCATTCCCATTGAGATCGGGAACCAGACAAGGATGCCCTTTATCACCACTATTATTCAACAGTGTGCTGGAAGTCCTAGCCAGAGCAATTAGGCTAGATAAAGAAATAAAGGGCATCCAGATTGGCAAGGAAGATGTAAAAGTATCTCTCTTTGCAGATGACATGATCTTATACACAGAACACCCTAAGGAATCCTCCAGAAAATTACTGAAACTAACAGAAGTGTTCAGCAGAGTATGGGAATACAAGATAAACATATAAAAATCAGTTGGATTCCTCTACACCAACACAAAGAACATCGAAGAGGAAATCACCAAATCAATGCCATTTATAGTAGCCCCCAAGAAGATAAAACACTTCGGAATAAATCTTACCACAGATGTAAAAGACTTATACAAAGAAAACTACAGTACACTTCTTCAAGAAACCAAAAGAGACTTATATAAGTGGAAGAACATACTTTGCTCGTGGATAGGAAGACTTAACATTATAAAAATGTCTATTCTACCAAAAGCGATCTATACATTTAATGCAATTCCGATCCAAATCCCAACGACATTCTTTAATGAGATGGAGAAACAAATCACCAACTTCATATGGAAGAGAAAGAGGTCCCGGATAAATAAGGCCTTACTGAAAAAGAAGAACAAAGTGGGAGGCCTTACTTTATCTGATTTTAGAACTTATTATACCACCACAGTAGTCAAAACAGCCTGGTACTGGTACAACAGCAGACACATGGACCAATGGAACAGAATTGAGAATCCAGACATAAATGCATCTACATATGAGCAGCTGATATTTGACAAAGGCCCCAAAACAGTTAAATGGGGAAGAGACAGTCTTTTTAACAAATGGTGCTGGCATAACTGGATAACCATCTGCAAAAAAATGAAACAAGACCCACACCTCATACCATGTACAAAAACTAACTCAAAATGGATCAAAGACCTAAATATAAAATCTAAGACGATAAAGATCACAGAAGAAAAAATAGGGACAACATTAGGAGCCCTAATACATGGCATAAACAGTATAGAAAACATTATAATGAATGTAGAAGAAAAACTAGATAACTGGGAGCTCCTAAAAATCAAACACCTATGCTCATCCAAAGACTTTACCAAAAGAGTAAAAAGACTACCTACAGACTGGGAAAAAGTTTTTAGCTATGACACTCCTTGTACCAATTCTAACAAAACCCACAAATATGCTTTAGACCAGTCAGTCAGTCAATGGGGTGCTTAGTGTTACCTCTGTGAATGTGTAGTGCTGGGGCACTCACAGGAGGAACCTGAGCTGGCTCTTTGTTGGTGCATTGTTAACTGTGGGGCACTGTATTAGTTTCCCAGGACTGCCGTTAACAAAGTGCCGCAAAATACGTAGCTTGAAATGGCAGAAACTTGCCTCGTAGTTCTGGAGGTTCTAGTTCCAAATGCCATTGAGTTGAGACCTTCATGTGTTGTGAAGTCTACTCTGTGCTCCACAGGGTTTTCAAAACTGTGTCCTTTTAAAGCAGATCTCCAGGCCTTTTTTCTGAGGTGCCTATGTGTAGGTTCGAACTGTCAACCTTTCAGTTAATAGTCAAGCACTTAGCCATTGCACCACCCGGGAACCTCTGCTGCTGGAGGCTAGAAATCCAAGTGAAGTGTTGGCAGGGCCGTGCTCCCTCTGAAGGCTCTATGGAAAAATAACTTCCTTGTCTTCCCAGCTTCTGGTAGTCCCTGGCATTCCTTCGCTTGTGGCAACATAACACCAATGTCTGTCTCCATCTTCACATAGTCGTCTCCTTGTCTCTGTGTGTCTTCCCTTATAGGACACCAATCATATTGAATTAGGACCCATCTCACTCCAGTATAGAGCCCTGGTGGCTCAGTGGTTAAGCATTTGGCTGCCATCCCAAAGGTCGGCAGTTCAAATTCACCAGGCGCTCCTTGGAAACCCTGTGGGGCAGCTCTTCTCTGTCCATTAGGATTGGTATGAGTCAGAATCAACTTGACAGCAATGGGTTTTAGGTTATGCTAGTATGACCTCATGTTAGCTGATAGCATAACAACATCAAAGATCCTATTTCCAAACAGGGTCGTGTTTACAGGTACCTGGGGTTAGGTCTCTAACATGTTTTGGGGGGACCCAAACTAACCCATAACAGCCGTTAATGCGCCCACCTTTAAAATGACTACTGCTGTATTGTCACGCAGTGGGTTTTAAATGGCACCCTCTGATTAGATCTTGAGTATGTTAACGGCTCACTGTTTAGGTTACTTTTATACTTGAGAAGGTGAGTGTACAGAGGAAAAAGGGGCTCTGGAGAATAGGCTGGACAGGAGTGGGGTGGGGAAGAACTGACCTAGTAGCTCCAATTTAAAATGAGACCTACTTTTCTTAAACACTAACTACATAGAATAATATGTGGGCCCAAAATTCTTACATGTCATATTTTCTTAAACATCAGAGTACATAGAGTATTAAGTTTGTACAGTCACCTCACAAAATATTAATCCTAAAGACTTGATTCTCTTAAACATTGCTATACCTAATTCAGCTTCTTCTCCGGATTAAAAAATCTGACTCACAAAGATAACTCTCTTTTCAAAGCACACAAATTTCAGGGTTATCTTCCCATGTAATTTTGGGGATTGTGATGTCTGAATTCTCATCAGACACGCTGATGGAACGTTCCAAGCCTTATTTATAGTCTAGGACAGAGGTTTCCTAACTCGTGGGTCCCAGAGCCCATGGTACCCAATTCACTCCATCTGATCTACCAGCCAGTTTTCCTCAACTTGATTCCCATTTACGGCAACCCATGTTTGTCAGAGTAGAACTGCACTCCACAGGGTTTTCAATGGCTGATTTTTAGGAAGTAGATCACCAGGCCTTTCTTCCAAGGCACCTCTGGGTGAACTGGAACCTCTGACCTTTTGAGTGTACCTATGGGGGGGAACCCCACTGCCATCAAGTCGATTCTGACTCATAGACTGTACCCATGGATGTCTGCAATTCCCACCCAAGTTGGTCTATTAATTGATGTTGTACTTCTTTGGACCAAAGCTACGTAAATGTGTTTTCTATCTCACCTGGTTTCTTTTTCATAAACTTCCAGTCTCAGGACCACAAGAGTCTTAATGACAAAACAATAATCTGATTAGATTCTAGACAGAGTCTGTGACTTTGCATGACAATTTGGTCGAAATGTCCAAGATCATTCTATAGACACTCCAAGACACACATACACACACATGGGACAGTCAGAGCAAATGGAAATAGTTATAAAAGTGAATAATTTCTGCATTGAGTAATATCTTATAAATGAAAAGAGGAAATGATACATATTGCCATGCTTTCTTAGAAGCTAGAAATAATTTTAAACAAATCAATATATTTCTGATCAAAGACAGGAAAAAAAAAACAAAGAGAAAAGGGGCATCTGGGTGGACGAGGAATGTTTGTGTAATCAAATGTTTCTTAATTGGGCAAGCTGTCCTAAGCAAAAAGGGGAAGTCATCTATTCTTACTTAGTTCCTTGGATATCCAGCTATGTAGAAGAAGAGGAAGAGAACAAAGGTCCCCAGCCAAAGGTCTAATTTTACCTTTGGACAAGTCGATAAAATTAAAGATGTTGTCTGTATGATTTCTATTACGGACATCTTTTTATCATAGTGCCATTGTCTCTATGTCTGATGGAGCTGAAGAGTGTTCTACTATCTGAAAAGAATGTTTGAGACTAGGACACTAAAATTCTGACCAGTTGTGACTGAAATGTGGTGGTTTGCATAAAAAGTACTTCTTTTTGAGATTTCTAGACTCACTCCTGCCCTCCACCAGTTCCCATTATCTTGAGAAGATGCTTGGTAGCTGTGGTTTCTGAAGTCACGTTCCAGTGGGAGGGAAATTGCTCTGATGCTATTTTTAACTGAGGATTTGTTTTTCTGTTTTTAAGTCACAAGTTTTCAGTTCTATATTTTTGTTTAGTAAGTATGTCTCATATTTTTGACTTTTAACCCATAGGCTCCATATTTAGTAAATATGTCTCATATTTTTGCCTTTTAACCCATAAACTTTTTTTTTTCAATTGTACTTTAGTGAAGGTTTACAGAACAAACTAGTTTTTTATTAAACAATTAGCACATATATTGTTTTGTGACATTGGTTGCCAACCCTATGACATGTCAACACTCTCCCGTTCTCGACCTTGGGTTCCCCATTACCAGCTTTCCTGTCCCCTCCTGTCTTCTCGTCCTTGTCCCTAGGCTGGACTCATTTTGTTTTATGGGACTGTTTAATCTTTGGCAGAAGTGACTTTGTTACCGAGTTAAAGGCCATACTCTTGGGGTTTCTCTAGCCTCTGTCAGGCCAGTAAGTCTGGTCTTTTTTTGTGAGTTAGAATTTTGTTCTACATTTTTCTCCAGCTCTGTCCAGGACCTTCTATTGTGATCCCTGTCAGAGCAGTCGTTGGTGGTAACCAGGCACCATCTAGTTGTACTGGACTCAGTCTGGTGGAGGCTGTGTTATTTGTGGTCCATTAGTCCTTTGGACTAATCTTTCCCTTGTATCTTTGGTTTTCTTCATTCTCCCTTGCTCCAGATGTTCTAAGGCCAGTGAAGTATCTCAGATGGCCGCTCACAAGCTTTTAAGATCCCAGACACTACGCACCAAAGTGGAATGTAGAACATTTTCTCTATAAACTAAATTACACCAATTAAGCTAGATGTTCCCTGAGACCATGGTCCCCACAGCCCTCAGACTCCTGGATAACTTGTTAGTTGATTTCAAGTAGACTCCAACTCCTGGTGACCTCATGTGTGTCAGAGTAAAACTGTGTTCCGTAGAGTTTTCAAGGCTGTGACTTTTCAGCAGATTGCCAGGCCTGTCTTCTGAAGCTTCTTTGGGTGGGTTTGAACTGCCAACCTTTTGGCTAGTAGTGGAGCACTTAACTGTTTGAGGCACCCAGGGACTTCTTGGATCAATAGAATAATGTAATTTTGTTAGATTGTAATTTCAGGGCACAATGTCACCTAGTGTCCTATTTAATTGATACTGCCATCCTGTAAAATAAGCGCTATTCCAATTTTACAAGATAAGAAAACTGCCTTTGGCTATATAGCTGGTAAATGGGCAGCAGTGGAATTCCAAGACAAGAGTTTTTAAATTTCAAATTCAGACTATTTCCTGATATTGGGCTCTTTGCATGGGCCCATGGCACCTCTTCAACAAAAACAAATCCTCACTTAAAAATAGCATCAGAGAGATTCCTCTCCCACTGGAACGTGACATCAGAAACCATAGCCACCAAGAATCTTCTCAGGATTTATGGGAACTGGTGGAGGGCAGGAGTGAATCTAAAAATCTCAGAAAGGAATATTTTTTATCCAAGCCATCACATTTCAATCACAACCAGTCAGAATTTTAGTGTTCCAATCCTAAAAGTTCTCTTAGATTTCTTTTAAAACCAAAACTCATTGCTGTCGAGTCGACCCTGTAGTAGGACAGAATAGAATTGCCTTGTAGGGTTTCCAAGACTGTAATCTTTACAGAAGCAGACTGCCACATCTTTCTCCCACGGAGCAGCTGGTGGGTTCGAACTGCCAACCTTTTGTTAAAAGCATGAGCACTTAACCACTGTGCCACCAGGGCAGCTCTTAAAGAGAGGAAGATGTAACATTTGGACTTGTGTATCAACAGTAAAGTCTAAGACATGGTTGATGTGTTCTGAGTGCATGAGAAAGTTAAACATCCTCGCTGGTGACTCGCATCAGTGGCTTATGAATTCCACAAAGTAAGGTGAAGTCCAGGTCATTAGAAAACATTTCAACATAACGTAATTCTCCTTTGATGGCCCAAATGACCAAATACGTATGAAATCATTTTGTATACCCTAAAATAACTTTATAAAAGTAAGAGGACTTCCCACCCACTAGGATGGCTGTTATAAACACACACACACAAGAAAAACCACAAAAAATAACAAGTGTTGGCAAGGATGTAGAGAAACTGGAACACTCATGAACTGCTGGTAGGAATGAAAAATGGTTCAGCCACTGAGGAAAGTCGTTTAGTGGTTCCTCAAAAAGCTAAACATAATAATAACAACAAAAAAATATTACCCAGCAATTCCACTCCTATGTACCCCAAAAATTGAAAGCAGGGGACTCAAACAGATACTTGTATACCAATGTTCAAGCAGCACTATTTGCAATAGCCAAAGGGTGGAAACACCCCAGGTGTCCATCAAAAGCTGAGCAGATGAACAAAATGTAGTCTGTACACACAATGAAATACTACTGAGTCATAAAAAGAAATGAAGCTCTGATACGTGTGAACCATATCAGTGAGCCTTGAAATCATTATGTTAAACAAAATGAGTCAGAAAGAAAAGGACAAATATTATATGATTCCACTTAAATGAGGTTATCTAGAATAGGCAGATTCACAGATGGCTTGAACTCATCCAGGAAGAAAGGCCCGACCATCCGATTCCCAAAGGTCACAGTCCTGAAAATCCTGTGGAGGAATGCTATGTTGGTTTCTTTGTTTTTGCTGTTTATCTGCTATGTCACCCTTTTCTTTTCCAGTTGGGGTAAATGTATATATAATAAAACATTTGACATTTCAGTGTTTTTTACATGTACAATTCAGTGACATTACGTTCATAATGTTGTACTACTATCTATGTAGCCTTTTTCTTTATTTACATATTTCATTACTTCATCCCATTCCCATGTCACACAAAACAGCTATTACACTGTGAAATTGGGCTGCTTTTAACTCATTTCTATAGTAGTGAAATAGGAAGCTTTTGGGGGGGGCGGTGAAATATAGGGAGCAATCCCCTGCCTTGCTCTGCTTTCGTCTGTAGTTTTATTTCCAGGCCTTTTCTCATTGTGTTCCAGGATTCTCTGTGGAACATGGAGAACACAACCTTGGGAAAAAATCTAGACTTTCATTCTAACAGATTGAAAGAATAGGTTTCATAATGCCTATAATATTGATTTCTACATGGTCATATAAATATAAGGGTAGAACCTGGTTGTTTTTAGATCACCATCAAATTCACAGAAGAAACTTGGAAATTTATTCCTGCTAGTTTCAAAGAATGTGAAAACCAAACGTTTGATTGTGGAGGCCCCAGGTCACAAGGCTCAGTATTATACATCTTCCAGCTGGCCATTAGTTATTTATGCGTGTGTTTTAAACCCTGGAAACCCTGGTGGCATAGTGGTTAAGAGCTAGGGCTGCTAATCAAAAGATCAGCAGTTTGAATCCACCAGGTGCTCCTTGAAAACTCTATGGGGGAAGTTCTGCTCCACCCTACAGGGTTGCTATGAGTAGGAATTGACTCGATGGCAACGCATCTGGTTTTTGGGGGGTTTTGAACCCTATCTTAATACTAGCAGTAGCACTGAAAGAAATAGCAAAAAGAAGCATAATTATTATTCAAAGAAGGCAAATAGTTAGTAGTCCTAGATTTTTTAAATGGCGTAACACTAAAAAGAAGTCTTTAAAATATTTCAAGAAAAGAAAAACTTTATATCCTTTATAAAGTTCAGAAATAGTTGCTTAAATGTACATAACTCATTATGTTCTTTAAAAAACAGAAGACAGTGAAAGGCTGTGCTTAAGAACATTAAATTTTAAAAAGGAAAAAAAATGCTAGACTGAAGGCCCTGTCTTAGTGCAGGAAACAGGACAGGATTGGAACTGGAAGTCTTGAGTTCTAGTCCTGACTCGGCCTCTGAGTGCATGTGTGATCTTTGCAGGTTAATTTCTGGACTTCAGGGGAACTAAAACTTTGTTAAATATTTATTTGCCAGGACCTGATCTTTGTTACATCATTTAATGTCTTTAAATATCGGATTCTTCATCTGCATGTCAAAAGGAGTTTTGAAAAAAGAACTCTCATTCTTCAGATTACAATAAGGGCAATTTTCAACACAGCAAAGATCTTAAAATGTATCATGAGGTATCTGCCTATGTGGCCCCTCCCTTCCTTCCTTCCTTCCTTCCTCCTTCCTCCCTCCTTTCCTCCCTCTCCCTACCTCCCCCCTCTTTCCCTTCCTCCCTTCCTTCCTTCAGTTGTTTTTAATTGGGTCAAGTAAGTACAGTATATATATAACAAAACATTGCTATTTCAACATTTTTTATGCACACAGTCCAGTGACATTAATTACATTATTTACATATTTCATTACCTTGCACTGTTCTTATGTCACAAAACAGCTATTCCTCAGTAAAATTGGGATGCTTCTAATCAGTTTCTAGAGTGGTGAAATTCCTTTCTTATTTCAACGTGCTCTCTTAACTTGAAAATGTATATCCTTTTTTTAAAATAACAATGTTGGTTTAAAAAAATAAAAATATGTAATAAAAACTGAAAGCGATATAAATCAAAAACTGTTGCATGCATATAATGGCGCATCATCCTACTAGGTGCTTGTGGGATGAATTTTCTTCTCTCATTTGTGATTGTTAAATTACAGTATTCTTTTCTTTTTGAAATGAAGATTGAGTAAAACCATTTACTGTGTGTATAATGTTGCTGTAGTGTTGGGTGAAGGAGCCCTGGTTGTGCAATGGTTAAGTCCTCAGTGGCTGCTAACCGAAAGCTCAGAGGTTCAAATGCACCAGTGGCTGCATGGCAGAAAAGACCTGGAGATCTGCTTCTGTAAAGATTTCAGCCTAGGAAATCCTGTCCGGTAGGGCCACTATGAGTTGGAATCAACTGGATGACACACAACAACAACACAGTTGAGTGCTTTATAAAAATTTGGAAAATACAAAATAGAAAAATGAAGAAAAGACATACTCCTACTATCTTTTTTTTCTAAGATGTAAATACATTTTTCTCCTAATCTATAAATAATCTATGTCTGCTCATTATGGAAAATTTAACAGCATAGAAATGTAAGAATTGAGAAAACAAAACCAAACGCATTACCGTTGAGTCGATACCGACTCATAGCGGCCTTATAGGACAGAGTAGAACTGTCCCTTAGGGTTTTCAAGGAGCGGCTGGTGGATTTGAACTTCTGACTTTTTTGTTAGCAGCCAAGTGCTTAGCCACTGTGCCACCATGGCTCAAGAGTTGAGAAGTATTTTCTTATTCCATGGAGCCCTGGTTACAGAGTGGTTAAGTGATTGGCTGCTAACAAAAAGGTTAGCAGTTCAATCCAACAGCCACTCCTTGGAAGCCCTATGGGGCGGTTCTACTCTGTCCTATATGGTCACTATGAGTTGGAATTGACTCGATGGCAACAGGTTCTTGTTCTATCCAACTGGAGGTAACTCTCATCTTAAGTAACTTTCTAGACTTACTTATACTAATATGCATATATATTTAGAATATACTGCATATCCTGTTTGGCAATCTTTTTGCATTTAGTAATATATATTAACATCTTTCCCATCTATATCATTTTTTGTTTGTTTCTTAATTAAAAAAAAAAATTATCGTGCTTTAAGTTAAAGTTTACAAATCAAGTCAGTCTCCCATACAAAAATTTATATACACCTTGCTATATATTAAAAAAAAAAAAAAATTTTTTTTTCTTTTTTTTTATATATTCATAGTTGCTGTCCCCCTAATGAGACAGCACACTCCTCTCCACTCTCTATTTTTGTGTCCATTTGGGCAGCTTCTGACTCCTCTGCCCTCTCATCTCTTCTCCAGACAGGAGCTGCCCACATAGTCTCATGTGTCTACTTGATCCAAGAAGCTCACTCTTCACCAGTATCATTTTCTATCTTAAAGTCCAATCCAATCCCTGTCTGAAGAGTTGGCCCTGAAAATGGTTCCTGTCTTGGGCTAACAGAAGGTCTGGGGACCATGACCTCTAGGGTCCTTCTAGTCTCAGTGAGATCATTAAGTCTGGTAATTTTACTAGAATTTGGGGTCTGCATCCCAGTGCTCTCTTGGTCCCTCAGGGGTTCTGCATAGTGTTCCCTGTCAGGGCAGTCATCAGTTGTAGCCAGGCACCATCTAGTTCTGGTCTCAGGCTGATGTTGTCTCTGGTTCATGTGGCCCTTTCTGTCTCTTGGGCTCATAATTACCTTGTATCTTTGGTGTTCTTCATTCTCCTTTGCTCCAGGTGGGTTGAGATCAATTGATGCATCTTAGATAGCTGCATGCTTGTGTTTAAGACCCCAGATGCCGCTCTCCAAAGTGGGTTGCAGGATGTTTTCTTAATAGATTTTGTTATGCCAATTGACCTAGATGTCCCCTGAAACCATGAAACCCCTGCTATGCTGGGCTTCGAAGCATTCCGTTTATTCAGGAAACTTCTTTGCTTTTGGTTTAGTCCAGTTGTGCTGACCTCTCCTGTATTGTGTGTTGTCTTTCCCTTCACCTAAAATAGTTCTTGTCTACTATCTAATTAGTGAATACTCCTCTCCCTCCCTCCCCACTCTCGTAACCATCAAAGAATATTTTCTTCTCTGTTTAAACTATTTCTTGAGTTCTTATAATAGCAGTCTCATACAATATTTGTCCTGTTGCAACTGACTAATTTCACTCAGCATAATGCCTTCCGGATTCCTCCATGTTATGAAATGTTTCATGGATTCGTCATTGTTCTTTATCGATGCATAGTATTCCATTGTGGTGAATATACCATAATTTATTTATCCATTCATCCGTTGATGGGCACCTCGGTTGCTTCCATCTTTCTATATCATTTTTAAAATAAGTGGCATAATAGAACATGTCATCAACAATAACCAGTCTACTAGTGATGGTTTTTAGTGATAGACATTTTGTCGTATTTGTCCATTTGAAAAGAAAAAAAAGTATCTCCCTCTTATTTTAGAAGGAGCCCTGGTGGCAAAATGGTTAATCTCTCAGCTGCTAAGAGTCAGAGGTTTGAATCCACCAGTTGCTCCAAAGGGGAAAGATGTGGCAGTTGACTTCCACAAAGATTATAGCCTTGGAAACCCTAGGGGGCAATTCTACTCTGTCCTATAGGGTCCCTATGAGTTGGGATCAACTCGATGGCATGGGATTTTCCCTCTTTACTTCACATTTCCATTATTTTTCATGAACTAAACTAAGAAAATTTTATTTATTTATTTTTATTTTGCATTACATAGCAAATTAGTTTATGTAGCAGATTAGTTTCCCGTTTGATAGTTGTACCCAAAGTGTTCCATGATACTAGTTTCATTTCCCACAGTGTGTCTGCCCTCCCAGAAGTCAACCTTTTAAAATATGTTGACTGACAATTTTAATTTCTTTAAAATTGTTTCATAAGTTTAGCACATTTTCCTGCTAGACTTCATTTTTTTCATCGATTTGCAAGAATTCTTTATATTTGCATATTCATTTGCAACAAAATTCAGAAAAAGAATATGAAGGGTATGGTTGCTTTTTTAGTTATATGCGTTGCAAATGTTTTTAGTTGCATTTTAGTCTGATGGGGATCCCTAAATTGTGTAACCTCTGTTGTTGACCAGAGGTGACCACCAAGGGGAGGAAGGGAGAAAACTTTCCTAACAGTTTATGGTAAATAACAAGACAAAACAAACCCAGCCCCAATTACATGCCGCCAGAAAACATGACTCACTCTCATGCTAGCTAACATTCATCTGTTGATGACGTGTTTAGGAGTGCGAATCTGGGCTTCTGCCCAAAGGATCATAAGGGAAACTAACAGAGAAGCCCTCATGGTGCAATGGTTAAGAGCTTGGCTGCTAACCAGAAGATCGGCAATTTGAATTCACCAGCCACTCCTTGGAAGCCCTATGGGGCAATTCTACTCTGTCCTGTGGGGTCACTATGAGTCGGAACCAACTCAATAGCACACAACAATAGAGAAGCATAGCTAGAAGAGGAGGGAGGGAATTCAGAGCGTCTTGGGGCTCTCCAGCTCATGATAACCCATAAAATCCATGTGGAAAACACTTGGAGATTGCCATAGACTGACAGTGCATTTCATCTCTGCTTTGACTTAGCTGTATGATGCATGGGTAAGGACAGAGAATTAAATACATAAACCAAATCAAACCCATTGCCATCAAGTTGATTCTGACTCATAGTGACCCTACCCAAAACCAAAATCCCACTGCCATCAAGCCTATTCCAACTCACAGTGACCCTAGAGGACAGAGTAGAGCTGCTCCATAGGGTTTCCAAGACTGCAAATCTTTATGGAAGCAGACTGCCACATCTTTCTCCTTCAGAGCAATTTGTGGGTTCAAACCGCCGACCTTTTTGTCAGCAGTCAGGCACTTTAACCACTTTGCCACCAGAGTTCCTAGCAACCCTTTAACAACCCTTTAGAGCCCCTTAATACATAAACTACTGTGCAATGTAATATTAATGTGCTTATTTCCTTAAGCCAGAGCTCTAGAGTCATAAAAAATGTTTTGGCTTCAAATTATTCCTCCCTCCCACTTAGCAATTATAAACAAATAAACCAAAAAACAAAGCCATTGCCATCAAGTGGATTCCAAGTCATGGCAACCCCAAGTATTACAGAGTAGAACTGCTCCCTAGGACTTTCTTGTCTGTAATCTTTCATAGAAGCAGATCACCAAGAATTTCTTCTGTGGCATTGCTAGATGGGTTTGAATTGCCAACCTTTAGGTTAGTAGACAAGCAGAAGCCATTTGCAGCACCCAGGGACTCTTTTAGCAATCATTTGTGCATTTCACTTACCATGGCCACCAAGTAAACACAGAAAACAATTTTTCTTAATAAGGTACACCTTGCCTATAATGCTCCAAGTCTCAAAACTTGAGATTTTTGCATCTCCAAACTCCCAAGCTCCGGATTTGGAATCCTGGTCTTTTCATAGCTTACCCTAGCCCTAGTGTGACATTGGAGCCCTGGTGGCACAGTGGTTAAGAGCTTGGCTGCTAACCAAAAGTCAGCAGTTCAAATCCATCAGCTGCTCCTTGGAAATCCTGTGGGGCAGTTCTCCTCCCTCATATAGGGTCACTATGAGTTGGAATCCACTTCTTGGCAACAGGTAGTATGACATCACCATTTGTACTTCGATGTTTCATTAAAACATAGGCACTTAGGTAATAAGAACATGTTTCCCACCCCTCTGTACAAATTTCCATCGATACCTGTGCATTATCTCAGTATCAGGCAGCCATTCCAGGAAACACCTCCTTTTTACACTTGCTGCAAGTTCATCGCCTCGAAACAGTAAAGCCAGATAAAGTCTCCCTACTTGACCTTTGTCATTATTTACCGCACTTTTATCATGAGCTTTGAAGTAATACTTTTATGTAAAGTTTTCTGCTTAATATGGTATAGTGATTGCAAAGCTTTCTGCATGGCAATCAGTGTGTCCCATACACCTTCACGCTATTTGATTTCGGTGCATCCTTGCTTGTAAGCAGAGCCAAACCCCAGTGCGACCAGCAACAGCAACAGCAAATCAACCACGGTGCAATGTTCATAGGCGATGACTTTTTCCTCATTCTTGAACCTCAGAACTAGTAATAATAGTCTGCATAATAGATGCTAAATCGAATTAGGAAGACAGAAACAGCCTCTGCTGCTTTTAACCTTTCTGAGAAGTCTCATGATTCTCCACTTCCTTGAAAAGGAAGGGTGACCTCATCAAAGTGTGTACTTATCAAGAAAAGTGTGGCAAATCCCTATAGTTATGGGGGAGCACGTATACGTGTTGCCTTTGTTGCCCCTATTTCAGCCAACATTTTTTCCCATAAAACTGAATTGTGGCCTGACGCGTCTAATGATCAGTTTAAGGGGAAGAAAGATAAGGGCAGAGGGGTGGGGGCAGAATGAGGAGAAACCGGCAGAGGTGGGAAGGCAGGGAGAGCATATAGACTTGTTGGATGGTGTCAACCTGGTAGAATCTTCTAGAAACACTCTAGAATCATTCTGAAAAAATCCTACTTCTGAAACATAGGAGAGTAGTCTTAGTGCCTTTGTGCTATGGTTATGATAGAAAAACATCATTACCTAATCTGAGTACCAAACCGCTCTGAGGATAGGGTTACAAACTCTGGCAGGGATAAGTCCGTACATGACGGGAATAATACTAAAAACCAATTGCCATAGAGTCAATTCCAACTCATGGCCACCTCAAGAGTGTCAGAGTAGAGCTCTGCTCCATAGGATTTTCAATGACTAATTGTTCAGAAGCAGATGGCCAGGCCTTTCTTCCAGGGCACCTCTGGGTGGACTTGAACTGCCAACCTTTAGGTTAGCAGCCAAGCAACACTAGCCACATATAACTACAGTTGCCTGGACCCTGAATGACTCACTAGCTGGGGAAATAGGGTTGGGGGCTGCTGGGGTGGGAGGTCTGGGACTGCGGGAGAGGGAGAGGAGGGAACTGACTATGGAAACCAGTATTGCTGAGAATAAAAACAACCCTTTTGGATTGACAGTGAATAATCAAGAAAGTTAATACATGTTAAACTTGGACTATTTCTCTGTGTAGGCTTTTTCTTTATATCTGCACTAGCCCACTATCCTACCCCCTCAGTGAAGGTTTGTGTAATTTACCCATTGGAGGCTACCTTGTATACTTTCACAATTTCAATGATGCCTTTTTTTTTTTTTTTTCCTTTAGCCTCAAACCTGTTGCCATCAAGTTGATTTCAACTCTTAGGGACTCCATAGGACACAGTAGAACTGCCCCATAGGGTTTCCAAAGCTGTGATCTTTATGGAACCTGACTGCCACATCTTTCTCCTGAGGAGCAGTTGGTGGGTTCGAACAGCCAATCTTTCGGTTAGCAGCTGGGCACTTAACCACTGCACCACCGGGGACTTTAGAGGACTTTAGCCTGAATAGAGACTCCAAACTTCCATTTTCTTTTCAAACAACAATATCAGGTTGTAATAACTATGTTTACTAATACCTTTTCAAGCTCCTCTTATTCATACGTAACTAGTCATATAATCACTTTATAAATAACACATGACAAGCATATTGATCTGCCTTATCTCACTTCACTGTTTTTAAGTTGAGTGTCTTTCTCAGAACTTCTTAGAAATTAGGCATCCAGTGTGTAATTTATCTCACCCACCGACATACTTATTTTTAACTCTGGCTTTGGCCTTTGTTCAGATATGTGTCAGAAAGTCAGTAATCATTGCTAGATACACATACACCCCTCCTAAGCTGGCTCTGAAAAGCAAGGAGCGAGAGAGTAAACCTATCTGTGATGCAAACGTTGTTTACCAGAGGGTCAGCCCTTATAGAAAAGCACTTCCTGGACCACTGCAGGTGAATACAATGCTGAAGGATGACAACAGTCCCAGAAACTTCCTAGAGCCTTGCTTCATTCTTATGGTGATGAATTGCGTTAGGACCTCAGCAGGCGGGCCTGTCTCCGGGATATGCAAAAAGGCTCCTGGCTTTGTGTACTTGCTTCCAGCTGGCTTGGACCTTTCACAGTGAACATCCAATCAGCAGCGATTGTGGACAGAACAGACCTCTGTTCTTGGAGGAGGGGGTCTGAAACCTTTTTTTTCCTTCCTTTTAGTATTATTGTAATATACACACAACAACACATAAAACATTTCATTTTTTTTTACAAGTATGCTCTTCAGTGACACTGATCACGTTCTTCAAGTTGTGCAACCATTTTCACTCTCTTTTTCCAAATTATCCCACCACCACCCTTAATACACCTTTAATAAACGCTAAGTAAAAACCCCACCCTCCCGCACGCCCCTGTTGTTGTTAGGTGCCATGAAGTCGATTTTGACTCACAGCGGCCCTGTGTAACAGAGTAGAGCTGTCCCATAGGATTTTCTTGGCTGTTTTTTTTTTTTTTTTTTTTAATCTTTAGGGGAGCAGATTGCCAGATCTGAGTAACCAACCTTTCTACTAACAGTGGAGTGCTTAACCATTTGCACACGAGGGCCCCTGGTAACCACGAACTACTATTTGTTTCTATATGTTTGCTTATCTCCTATAAGTGAGATTATGCAGTATTTATCCTTTTGTGTCTGACTTAAGTCACTCAGCATAATGTCCTCAAGGTTCATCCACGCTGTGGCATTCATCAGGGCCCCATTCCTCTTTATGGCTTAGTAGAGGAGGTCTGGAAGCTTTTAAAGGAGAGTGCCAAGTGTTTTCCTTTTGGTACTGGGAGGGGTTGCTCAGGTGGGTAGAGCTTCCTTTCAAGAAGAGAGGAGGCGGGGTGATGGCTGCCTTTTTGCCAAATGCAAGTTGGTGCCCAGCGGCTGGAGAGACATAAACAGAACCTCCAATAACCTCCGTGGTTACAGCAGGGAGGCCTGGTCCTGGTGCTAATCACTTGTGCCCTAGGGACCAGGGGAACCCCTGGGTTCTCCTTTACTGCTTGTGCCAGATGTCTGCTGGCCTCCAGAGATAACCAGGCCCAGTCTTCTCTCTTTGTTTCGCTAATTACTGGCTCTTTAGGACCTTGGGCCAGGCATGGAAGTGCTGTTTACCAACCACTTTGTCTACTTAGGACAGACCCTTATCACTTTCTGCCTTGATTTATAGCCCTGTAAGTCCACGTCTTATCTCCTTTACTGGAGGCTTGAATTCCCGGCAAGAGGACCCTCGCCCAAGTCTTTAGAGTCCCCAGTACCCACAGCTGTGCCTCCACAGAGACGGCATTCAACATATACTGAACGGATAAAGAGAAACGTGATTGTCATTGTGGAGACATCATGGGGTGTTAGAGAAAACGGTCAAAACCGCTGACACCATCTATCCAACACTGGATAATAATGATTACCACAAGGAGCTGTGGTGGCACAGTGGTTAAGCACTCAGCTGTTAACCAAAAGACAGGCTGTTCAAACCCACCATCCACTCTGCAGAAGGATGTGGCAGCCTGCTTCCGTAAAGATTGCTGTTGTTGTTAGGTGCTGTCTAGTCAGTCTGACTCATAGTGACCCTGTGTACAACAGAAGGAAACACTGCCTGGTCCTGCGCCATCCTCGCAATCATTGTTACGCTTGAGCCCATTGTTGCAGCCACTGTCTTCCGTAAGAAACCCTATGGAGCAGTTCTACTCTCTCCTGTAGGGTCACTGTGAGTCGGAATCAATCTGAAGGCAGTAGGTTAAATGGTTACCACCTGTTGATCTCCAACAAAGCGTTATAGTGTAGCCGTATTATCTCTAGTTGATACAACCACTTTGCAAGTTATATATCTATATATTCCTCTTTTTATACAGGAAAAGACAGATGCTCAGAGAAATTAGGCTACTTGCTTACAATCACATAGCTGTTGAGTTCCAGGGCAGGAGGTTCGTTTGTCCCCAAGGCCCTTTGACAGTGCCCTGCCTGGAGCTGCTCCCTGAAGGTGTTAGAGAGGTACAGCCTGATGGAGGCACATCACGGCTACACAGTAAATCATGCACTGCTGGACAGTGGGGGCCTCCTTCCCGCACAGTCCTGTGTTGTTGCTGTTAGGTGCCCTCGAGTCGCCTTGGACTCATAGTGACCCTATGGACAACAGAATGAAACGCCGCCTGGTCCTGCCCCATCCTAACAATCATTCTTACATTTGAGCCCACTGTTGCAACCACTGTGTCAGTCCATCTCACTGAGGGTCTTCCTCTTTTTTACTGGCCCTCTAATTTACCAAGTCCCTTCTGATATAACATGTCCAAAGTATCTGAGACAAAGTCTCGCCATCCTCACTTCTAATGAGCATTCTGGCTGTACTCACTCCAAGACAGATTTGTTTATTCTTCCGGCAGCTCATGGTATATTCAGTATTCTTCACCAATACCAGAATTCAAAGGCATCAGTTCTTCTTCAGTTTTCCTTATTCATTGTCCAGCTTTTACGTGCCTATGAGGCAATTGAAAACGCCAGGGCTTGGGTCAGGCGCACCTTAAAGTGACATCTTTGCTTTTTAACCCTTTAGAGAGGTCTTTTGCAGCAGATTTGCCCAATACAATTTGTCTTCTGATTTCTTGACTGCTGCTTCCATTGGCATTGATTGCAGATCCAAATATAATGAAATCCTTGACAACTTCAATCTCTTCTCCCTTTATCATGATGCTGCTTATTGGTCCAGTTGTGAGGATTTTTGTTTTCTTTATGTTAAGGTGTAATTCATACTGAAGGCTGTGATCTTTGATCTTCATCAGTAAGTGCTTCAAGCCCTCTTCACTTTCAGCAAGCAAGGTTGTGTCAGCTGCATATCACTGTCAAGTATGTGCTGCAGGGGTCCATGGGGGGGGGGTGGGGCACAGGGCTCAAATCTTGGCTCAACCGTAACAGAGCCCAGCACCTTGGACAGGTTAACCAGTCAAACTCCAGCTCATGGCAACTCCATATGTGTCAGAATAGAACTGTGCTCTCTACGGTTTTCAATATTTGATTTTTTTAAAGTAGATCACCAGGCCTTTCTTCCAAGGTGCCTCTGAGTAGACGCAAACCTCCAACCTTTTGCTTAGCAAGCAATCATGTTAACCGTTGCTTAATCCTAATTTCTTTTGTCTTGAAAATAGGAATCATAGCAGTGTCTCCCTCACCGGGAAGTTGTATATGTTAAATACGATAACATACATGAAGAATTTAGTACACAGGATGTAGTCAGTAGCTCCTGGAATCATCACTGTCATGAAAACTCTTATCAGGTAAAGAACCCTTGTCAGAGCTTGCCCGTGAATCCTGCCCCATCTCCATCGTCCATCCATGTCTCTGCTAGGGCACCGCTGTGGTAAAGGGACATTATAGCAGTTCATGCTCTGTAATTTTATACTTACTGAGATACATTCGGCATCCCAGTACCTCAACATGGCATGTTGTTAAGAAATATTTTTTATTTTTTCCAGCTATCTGATGGAATAGGTAATGAGGGTGCCATTTTACAAATGAAGGGAACCTGGCAAGGACTTCCAGTGTGGGGGGACCTAACACTGGAGCCATTTAACCTCATTGCTATTCAGACACTTAATATCCTGGCTTCCACAGTGTTTAAAAGCAGGCACTGTTTTGTTTTTAATAGCAAACTATTTGAAGAACTGAAGCACCAACAAAAACTCTGAGTTCAGGCGCTCCAGGGGAGTTGTTCCTTTTTCTTCTCTTGTGCTTTAGAAAGTTTAGATTCTTTCTCTCCATGGCAGGCAGGCCTGCAGTCTACAGCAACTTAGTCATGTAGTATATTGGCTTCTCTTGCAGTGTCATAAAGGAGCCCTACTCATGCAGTGGTTAAAGGACCCGGCTGCTAACCAAAAGGTCTGATTTGAACCCACCAGCTGCTCTAAGGGAGAAAGATGTGGCAGTCTGCTTCTGCAAAGATTACAGCCTTGGAAACCTTATGGAGCGGTTCACTATGAATAGGAATCTACTCGAAGGCAATGGGTTTTTTTTTTTTTCTTTCGTAGTGTCATAAGGCGCTGGAAGCAAAAGATAGCGATATTGCCAAACCCAGTAAGGTGGGGCTCGCCCAGCGTGCTCAGGCTTGCCAATGACCCGGACACCCATCTTTGAGAACCAGAAAGTAACTTGATTGTAATGCGCAGAGCAAGGAGCCAGGAGGAAGTTCCTCAGATCTGATTCCCCGTGCTATGGGGAAAAAAAAAAAAAATTTTTTTTTTTGTTGGGGGGAAGCAGGGCTTATATGTGATTTGGGCAGCAAGATGGCAGCCACGCAGGCGTTCTAGAAGGAATACTTAGGGATGACATTGCAGGAATTATGGTGGCCAGGAAACAGGAGGTGATGTGGTTCTTGCTGGACCTCTCACTTCAGAATGGGGTCAGGGTGGTGTTTTTCATTCTGATTCGTTCCACCTGTTGCTGCGTCGCCTGTCGAGGGCAACTAACCATCACAGCTGGCCCTTCTGCACATTCTGGGCCAGCCAAATCTGACTTGGGCTAGTTTAAGGCAGTCTCTTCTAACTAATGGAAATTTACTGGCATTCATAGTGTCAGGTTATGGAGAGAAATAGGAACAAGCAAAACCCACCCAAATCCCTGATTCACACAGCACTTTTGTCTCTCCTATCTTGAGGACAAAATCCAAAATAATGACCTATATCAGGGTTTGGCAAACTACCCCCAGCCACCTGTCCTCCTGTTTTGTTTGATTGTTTTAGTTTTTTTTTAATTTTTATTTTGAAATAAATATAGATCCATAGGCAATTGCAAAGATAGTACAGAGAGATTCCCTGTACCCTTTATGTAGTATCTCCAATGGTTGCATATTATATGGAAAAAAAAAAAAAAAGACTATCAGTTATTCCTTTTCAAGGATTGTTGTTGTCTTAGTTATCTAGTGCAGCTATAACTGAAATACCACAGTGGATGGCTTTGACAAATAGAAATTTATTTTATCACAGTTTAGGAGGCTGGAAGTATAAATTCAGGGTGCCAGCTCTAGGGAAAGGCTTTCTTTCTTTTTCAGCTCTTGTCTGTCAAAGACAAAGTCTTTGTCTCTTCTGAGCTTCTGCTCTTGGGCAGTATTCATGTGGCTTGGCATGTCTCTTCCCCCATCTCTGCTTCTCGCTTGCTTGTTTAATCTCAAAATACACACTACACTAATCTTGTCTCATTAACATAACAAAGACAACCCATTCCCAAATGGGATTATAACCACAGGTGCAGAGGTTAGGATTTACAACACATATTTCAGTGGGACACAGTTTAATCCATAACAGTTGTGCTGGGCAGCAACAATACATCAAAATTATCCACTTTTAAAACCTGAGATGGCTCACCACACCTACGCCACTGCCTTTAAGAGGAACCTGGAGCCACAGTGCCTTGATACTTTCTGTGGTCTTCAGACAAGGATGTGTTGCTCTGAGCTCAGTGTCCTTTGACTTGTTCTATCTGGCTCTCTTCCATGAGTGGAGCCTGTGGGTGATGCAAACATTTGCATTGCATTTGGCTGTTAACTGAAAGGTTGGAGGTTCAAGTTCACTGAAACGTACCTCAAAAGAAAGGTTTGGCAATCTACTTCCAAAAATCAGCCATTGACAATGCTATGGAGCACAGTTCTTCTCTGACACACATGGGGTGGCCATAAGTCGGAGTCAACTGGACAGTAACTGGTTTGGTTTCCATGAGTGGATTCCTGTCATCCAGTGTGGGATGCCACAACCTATTTTGACTAGGGGAATGGGCACATTTCAGAGTGGGAACAGCTTCCACCTCTGCCTTAATAGAATGAGGGGTTTTGATCAAGGGAGGCTCGGGTATTTTGGTTCCACTCAACTCATTGTCATTGGTGGCCACCGGGGAAAAAGTCTTATGGGAGATTCAAAGATAAAGAAGTTGGCAGACAGTGAAGTTGCTGATGAAATGATTGAGACATAGCTAGGATGAGTGATAGCTCTATGAGCTAGGAACAGATGTATCCAGAGGGATGGAATGATTTTTGGTTGGAGCTGGGCATGGAGGCCAAGGAGTGCCCTGGGAATTGGGAGGATGGCAAATATTGTAATTTTAATGAAAACTCATTTATTTTGCTGCTTTCTAAAAAATCTTCACTTAAGAGTTAGAAAGTATAGAATATTGTAAAAAAAAAAAAAACATGCTATTTTTTAATTATACTTTAGATGAAAGTTTAAAAAACAAACTAGTTTCTTATTAAATGATTAATACACATGTTGTTTTGTGACATTGGCTGCCAAACCCACAACATGTCAACACTTTCCCCTTCTGCACCTTGAGTTCCTCATTACCAGCTTTCCTGTCCCCTCCTGCCTTCTCGTCCTTGCCCCTGGGCTGGTGTGCCCATTTAGTCTCGTTTTGTTTTCTGGGTGTGTCTAATCTTTGGCTGAAGTGTGAACTTCAGAAATGACTTTGTTACTGAGCTAAAAGGGTGCCCTGGGGCCATATTCTTGGGGTTTTTCCAGTCTGTCGGATCAGTAAGTTTGCTTTTTGTGTGTGTGTGTGAAACTCATGCTTTTTTTTTTTTTTTTTACAAAAAATGTGTTACAAGAAAATTGTTGACAAATTTCAACCATTTGGCTTAAGGGGGATGTTAGCAATGCTTTCCTCTCTAGAATTGCATTGTCTAGCTCTTCTGTAAAGTTATGAAATGCTGCATTTTCTTTGTATTTGTGTGCTTTTTTTTTTTTTTTAACAAATTGGGCACATTTTGCATATACACATTTATATATTACTTTTCTTTAACTTATCCTTGTATCATATAGCATGAGTATTTCTCTAAGTCGTTATATATTAAAAAAATTTTTTTTTCTTATCTATTATTTTTAGTAATTTTTTGGTTACTATACAAACAGAGCATGCACATTGTAGAAAATACAGACAGACATACATTTAAATACAAAAGTACTACATTGCAGGTGACTTCCTAGCGAAGCGGAGTGCCTCCGCGCACTTATTGCTGGAGCTTGTCTTGCAACGTGTGGAGCAACAGAGCTGAGTGCCTTCTGGCAGAGGTTTACTGGTGGAGTGGGGTGCCTCCAGGCACTTAATGGTAGAGCTAAGAGCTTTGGAACACTTGCCTGAGCAAGGTAGGCCCCTGAGGGGTAGAGGGCTCCAGGAGCCGAAAGGCCAAGGAACCAGGAAGCAGAAGCTGAAGAGACAAGGAGCACAGGAAGCAGAGCTGCCTCAGTCTTAAAGGGTAGGGCCACAATCTTTGGGGTCTCAAAGGGTGAAACTATGGCCTCCTAGGTTTCAAAGAGTCAGATCTTCACCAACTTGGTTCTGGAGTGTGATGCTGACTTTCGCAAGTGCCAGTGGGATGGGGCAGGATCTACAGCCCAACGCTGCAGGAGGTAGGGCTGCCATGCCCAAGGGGCAGAAGAACAGAGCCTGCTGGGGCCAAGGGGGGTAGGATAGCCACTTAAATAGACTAGGAGAATGGGGCCACCCAAATGGGAGGGAGCAGTGGCCCTGGAAGGTGAGGCTGAAGCCCAGGGCTGAGGGTCCAACACCCAGAATCTAGAGAGTGTGGCCAACATCCAGAGCCTGGAGGGCAAGGCCATTGCCTAAATGGTCTCAGAAAACAGAGGATTATTTCCAAGGCTTAAGGGCTAATGTAATGAGCTCTACTGACTTGCTTGGTGCCTATTACCCCTTCTTTCCATCCAGTTTCTCCGATTTGTAATAAATGTCTAGCTTGTATCTCTTCTACCATTGTACTTTGGAAGCAGATAGCTTGTATTCTAGATTTCACAGACGAAGAAGAATTTTTGGAATTTGGATTTGAAGTTGATTTAAGACTTTTGGAATGGTATGGTGGGGTGTATGTGTTTTACATGCGGCAAGGACATGATTTTGGAGGCGCCAAAGGGTTGAATGTTATGGATTCAAGTGTGGCCCCCCAAAATGTGTGTGAAATTGGCTAGGCTATGATTTCCAGTGTTGTGTGGTTGTCCACCATTTTGTGATCTGATGTGATTATTGTGTGTGTTGTGCATACTAACCTCTATGATGTTAATGAGGCAGGATTAGAGGCAGTTATGTTAATGAGGTAGGACTCAATTTGCAGGATTAGGTTGTATCTTGAGTCAGTCTCTTTTTTTTTTTTTTTTTAAGAGTTCTGAATCTCTGATTTACTAGACAGCACAGAAATAACAGGGGAGACTATGTTACAAAAAGAGCTAGTGCTGCTCAGAAACAGCGCCGGGCTTGCTGGGGGAAAAAACAGTCCTTCAGACTACTGCACAAGAACACAAAGACTCTCAGTCCTACACAGAGTATTAAATGGTACACAGACAAATTTCTTTCAGGACAGAAAGCAGAGAAATCCACCAACTAAATGAGGTGTCCACAATGATGACTCAGAGGCACAGTAAAGCTTGGTCCAGACAGGAATTTCCTCCGCAAGGGAATTTCACCTCTACGTACACTGCACCTAGTATAACCTGACACTCAGGAAAATGCTCAGTAAGGATTTGTAAAATGAATGCATGTCCATTAGCACACTGAATGTGTATTTCTGTCAACTGAGTGATTTAATTTTTGGCATCTAAAAGCATGACTTGGTGGCACAATGTGTAAGAATTCGGCTGCTACCCTAAAGGTTGGCGGTTCGAAAGGACCCAGCAATGGCTGGCGATCTGCTTCCTAAAGGTCACAGCCTTGAAAACCGTCCAGAGCAGTTCTACTCTTCACACATGAGGTCACCATGAGTCAGAATTGACTCAACGGCAACTAACCACAGCAACAACAAAGCATGACTGCATGTGGTTTCTTCAGTGGAACAATGGACACTGGGGGGAGGCAGTGGCCGTGGGGAAGACCCTCCATAAAAAGACTCAGGTTCCACGTAGTATCTGTAGTATCAGTCACCCACCCACAAACCAATATTAAATGTATCTATTTTGGGCCAGAGCAACACTTAAGCACCAGGTGAAATGCTGAAGGAGACTCAGTCCCTGCCTTGGAGGAAATTAAACTGGTTACCACCGAGTCAGCTCCAACTCGTGTGACCCGTGAGTGTCAGAGCAGAACTGTACTGTACACAGGGTTTTCAACGGCTGATTTTTCAGAAGTAGATTGCCAGGCCTTTCCTCTAAGACACCTCTGGGTAGACTTGACCCACCAACCTTTCAGCTAGCAGCTGAGTACATTATCTCTTTGCACCACCCGGGGACTCCCACCTAGTAATTTGGGACACATGTTCACTCCTTGCTATGATCACTCAGGAAAAATGTTAATACAAGAGATGACAAGAGGCGGTTCCATACCATAACCAGCATCAGAAGAACCCACCTAGGTGTATCCTGAGAGTTGGGGAGAGCGCAGTGATAGCCGACAAGGAACAGTTAGTCAGCACTCAGAGGACAAGACTGCCAGCCGGCAACAGCGGGGCTGCGGCCACCATCCTGGGACAGGAACAGGACTTTGTTCTCAGAATGGTGAATTTCAGAGGCCACGTATTGGTCAGCCATCCAAGACAGAAAAAGAGGTACCCAATTGGTGGGATTGAAGAAAAAAGGAAACCAAATCCTGCTGGTCAGATAGAAACGCAATTATTGGACCTGGGGTACAATCGAGCTTCAGGGCCAGACCTAGTGCCCCAGTGAGTTCTACTGAATGCCCAGTTCAAAATGAAGAAAGGAAGGAAAAAAAACAAAGGAAGGGAGGGAGGGAGGGACGGAGGAAGAGATGGAAGGACCCTTAGGGTACACGGTTTTCTGGTTCACCCAAGTTTGCAAGAACTGAACCAAAAATTCCAGTTTGGCTTTGTTAGGAAGGGAAGCAGGCTCCAGTGTCCATAGCTGCGCCTACTGCTGTTTTCATGAAATCTAAAAAGTTCTATGGAAGCAACAAAGAGAAGTTTTGGAAGGCCTAGGGAACAAATGTAACTTGGGAATGCAGTTGAGTGAAGAGGCAAGCACCGTAACCAGAGCTGCGGGTTGAGGCCTGACACAGCCCAGGCAGCTGAGGGCACAGGCGGAGAGTGTTTTGAATTGGACCACTTAGAGTTACCAACCCTATAAAGCATCTAAGAGTCTATCCAAGCCACTCAGCTCAGAGTTACTGAGGTGCCAACAGGCTCTAGGCTTATAAATCTGCCTTTCATTGACTGGTTGAAGGAGCCCTGGTGGTGCAGTGGTTGAGCGCTCAGCTGCTAACAGAAAGGTCTTTCGTTCAAACCCACCAGCCGGGGAGAAAGATGTGGCAGCCTGCTTCCATAAAGATTACAGCCTTGGAAATCTTGTGGGGGCAGTTCTACTCTGTCCTGAGTCGCTAGGAGTCTGAATTGACTTGACAGTAATAGGTTTTTTTTTCTTTTTAAGTGTCTGGTTGGTTTAACCAGGTCTCCAGAAGGAACAGGAAGTCTTTCTGTTGGACATTTACAAGCTGCGTTTCGGCATCAGGCTTTGTCTTGGGTGAAATTTCCTCCAAGCAGCAGCTGAGGTCAGACTAGCTCATAGAACCTTCCCGATTCCTCTTGCTGAAGGGCAGAAGTTAGAGCATCAAGTCTGAATAGATTGCTCACCTAATACAGTGGAATGTCATTGTCTTTGGGTACTTTTATGTGTGTCCATACAGTCTTTTATAAGAAGCATAAAGATTTTCTTGTTTGTCTTTGATTGTTGCTTCTGTCTTTAACATTGCAGATTTTAATGCCATTTTGTCATTGTTATTAGATGCCGTCAAGACATTTTCAACTCATAGTGACCCCATGTGACAGAGTAGAAGTACCCCATAGGGTTTCCGATGCCATAATCTTTACGGAAGTGGACTGCTACATCTTTCTCCCAAGGAGTGGCTGGTGGGTTCAAATTGCTGACCTTTTGGTTAGCAGCTGAATGCTTTAATCACTACACCACCAGGGCTCCTTTGGTGGAAAAATTACAGCCTAGGAAACCCCGGGGGGCAGTTCTACTCTGTCCTGTAAGATTACTCTGAGTTGAAAGCGACTAGATGGAAACAGGCAGTTTGGGGGTACTGCTGAGACCCAGGGAATAATGAATAATTTGTTTATGATAAGAACGCGAAACAAATACTTGGCATTATTTCTACGAGTAAATAGAAGTATGACTGAGGATTATTTCAGTAGCAGTGACAGTAATTTTCCCAGGGAAAATTTTGTTAATGAAAGAGAGATTTTTCAAATTGTGTTGTGGTATCTCAGCTACTCATACAACACAGAAATCTAGATTGGATGGTAGAAAAATGACAAGATGCAATTCCAGCCCCCCCCCCCCCAAAAATTCCTGAGCCATTCAATAGGAGAGCGGGGTTTGAAAGCCATCACAGTGAGCTAATCAAAAAAAAAAAAAAAAGTCCAGGCCAAAATTAGTTCATTACGTTAAAAATGCAAAGCCAATTCCTAAACACCCAGGTTATTATTTCTTGAAAATTTTCTTTGTCGCCGTCTATACAGCTGATGGAGCTCTGGTGGCACAGCGATTCAGAGCTCAGCTGCTGACCGAAAAGGTCGGCAGTTCGAATCCACCAGCCACTCCTTGGAAACTCTATGGGGCAGTTCTACTCTGTTCTATAGGGTCCCTATGAGTCGGTTTCTACTCGATGGCAATGGGTTTTTATCCACCTGGTTAAAATGAGAATTTATCTGCCGAAAATCATATTCCAGCATCATTTTATCACTGGTTGAATCTATGAGCTATAAAAACACTGATGCTTTCATTAGATTGTGCTTCGAAAAAAAATTACTTTAATGATTATAAAGCTTAAAAGCCTAATTTTAAAAGAAGCTGGACTAAAACTTTTACTTCCAGATAAGAGTAGTTGCCTTTAGGGTTGGCCTTATGGTTCAGTGGTGTCATTGCCAAAAACATTCTGGAAACTTCTGAGTCCAAGGCATATTCTTTGAATATTCTCTGGAATGGAAAATCTTTTTTCTTTGTTTGGAGCTTTGCTTTCTGGAAAAAACAAGTTTATTTGGCAAATTTAGCAAGTAATGTGGGTGGTCCACGTGGGTAATGCTGTTTGGGTCTAAAATCCTACTTGACCTATAAACCTAAGAGATGCATTTTCTTGTGTGAGCTGTAAAGCACTGCTAAAAGCAACTCCAGACGGGTTTCCTATGTGTTTTCAGCAAAGTGAAGATCATAGGCAAGACGTATAGCTTCCCAGAGTGGCTATTTTAAAGTGACATTAATCTGGCTAGAAATCATTTCACATTTTGAAGAGAAATGAATGGGAGTTTACGAGCGTGACTCAAACACAAACAAGCCTGAAGTTGAAAATGTTTTATTTAGGGAAAGATAAAGAGAACTTCAAAGTATTTTACTTTTAAAGTACGTGCTCAGGGAGGAAATACTTTTAATGCCTTCGTCACCACACACAAGAGTGAGATGAGAATTACTTCGTTCCACCCAACCCTGCCATTTGACAGGGAGACTTACAGAGAGTTAAGAACAGGAAGGAGGCGAATAATGCAGGTCTTATATGGACAAGGAAACCCTGGTGGTATAGTGGTTAAGAGCTTGGCTGCTAACCAAAAGGTCAGCAGTTTGAATCCACCAGGTGCTCCTTGGAAACCCTATGGGGCTGTTCTACTCTGTCCTTTAGGGTCTCTATGAGTCGGAATCGACTTGACGGCAACAGGCTTGATTTGTTTTTTTTGGTATACGGACGAAGGAGCCTGCTAACACAGTTAGCAGAGGGACCAGTCCCTGGAGGGCATCATGCTTGGTCAAGTAGAGGGTCAGCGAAAAAAAGGAAGACCCTCAACTCAATAGATTGACACCGTGGCTACAACAATGAGCTCAAGCATAGGAACCATTGTTGCTATGGCTCAGGACAGGGCAGTGTTTCCTTCTGTGGTCTGTAGGATCTCTATGAGCCCGAAGTGACTCGATGGCACCTAACAACAACACAGTTTACGATTCTGGAAAAATGCTCTCCTTCCCCTTCATCATTTAAACCTTCTTTCCCCTACAAAAGCACGGGTGCTGTTGTGCCCCATCGAAGACTTACCTACATGAGACCGAAATGACAACAGTGACTCTAAAGCACAGATGAGAACTTCAAGGGGCAGAGAGTGTAAGTTAACAATGATGAAACAATAGGGGCAGAGATATGGCGAATGATGACACAACGTGAAGCATATGGCTATTGTCAGTGAATTGTATATGTAAAAGTTGTTG
The DNA here is from genome assembly GCF_024166365.1 of Elephas maximus indicus. Lineage (NCBI taxonomy): Eukaryota > Metazoa > Chordata > Mammalia > Proboscidea > Elephantidae > Elephas > Elephas maximus. The sequence continues at coordinate 68,283,191 of NC_064829.1, read as the reverse complement.
AACAGTGTATGTTTTGTTGTATATTTTTTCACCAAAAAAAAAAAAGCGCTCATGCTAATAACCCCAACATCCAGCAGTTATGACTAGCATTATGGGTAGGCCCCATGTAAGACTTATGGCGCCTTGCATATATATGCTGATTTATATTTTTAAAGGACTTTTTTGCATGAAGAGCCCTGGTAGCACAGTGGTTAAGAGCTCAGGCTGCTAACCAAAAAAAAAAAAAAAGAAGGTCAGCAGTTCAAATCTACCAGCTGCTCCTTAGAAACCCTATAGAGCAGTTTTACTCTGTTTATAGGGTGGCTATGAGGTTTTTTTTTTATGAGTTGGAATCGACTTGATGGCAGTGGGTTTGGTTTGGGTTTTTTTTTTTTTTTCCTTACATGATCCTCCTGAGAGGTGGGCAAGACAGGCAGCTAGATGGATCTATTGAGACAGAGAGGGTGGAGCTCTTTGCACAAAGCTGCAGGACTAGCTAGCGCCTGACACAGATCGAGGATCCTGGGTCTAACTCCTAGGCTAGGGTTCATTCATGGCAACATACTTCGGGAGTTGAACTAAAATCGGCACTAGACTCTAAGCTTGCACTGAAGTGATGTATGCCATTTATGTAAGAGAGTCCATATTCAGAAAGTTATTACAAAATATCCCAGGCAAACCAGAAATACAGATAATAACACAGTGAGTATCTATAACCAACTACTCAGCTAAACAACTAAACTGCCTCATTTCTGCCTCTTCCCAATCTCTCTCCTCTGCCTCCAGGGGTAGGCACTTTCCTGGGTGAGGCTTTTAATGTGTGAGGTGTACTTTCTTTGTGAAGGAGTCCTGGGGTGGTACAAACTGTCAATGCACTCAGCTGCTAACAGAAAAGTTGGAGGTTTGAGTTTACCCAGAGGCACCTCGGAAGAAAGGCCTGGAGATCTGCTTCTGAAAAATCAGACATCAAGTCAGATTTCTCCATCAGAGCTGGAGAAAAATGTAGAACAAAATTCAAATTCACAAAAAAAAGACCAAACTTACTGGTCTGACAAAGACTGGAGAAACCCACGTGTATGACCCCTGGACACCCTTTTAACTCAGTGCTGAAGTCACTCCTGAAGTTCATCCTTCAGCCAAAGATCAGACAGGCCCGTAAAATAAACAATGCCACACGAAGCTCAACCGTGTATACAGACTGAATGGGCCCAGGGGCAAGGACGAAAAAGCAGGAGGGGACAGGAAAGCTGGACAAATGGAAAATGGGAACCAAGGTCAAGAAGAGGAGAGTGTTGACACATCACAGGGTTGGAAAACAATGTTACAAAACAATATGTGTTAATTGTTTAATGAGAAACTAATTTGCTCTGTAAACCGTCACCTAAAGCACAATAAAAAGAATTTTTTAAAAGAAAGAAAAAAAAAAAAAAAACAGCCATCAAAAACCCTATGGAGTACAGTTCTGCACTGACACACATAAGTCACCATGAGGTAGAATCGACTGGATGGCAACGGGTTTTTTCTCCGGGATGACAGTGGGCTTGGGCTTTGGTCTGATAGGTCTCCGGGTGTAACAGATCTTCTCTGACGCTTTAAGCTCCACTCACCTCCCTCCTTAGTGGGTTAACTGGGGCTAGGTGCAGGTGGGGAGTGGAATGAGGCCTGAGGTCTTGTGCAGAGCAAAGTTAACCAACCAATGCACTAAGAAGTAAGTAGCCCCTCAGAATTGTAAGTCATTGGAGGCAGAGGGAAACTTTACCTCCTCAAACATTAAATAGGGCTGGCTTCCTCTGATACCCGGAATAGGGTCAAGTAGGTGGAGTGTGTCTTCAGGGAGCCCCGTCTTTTTCCCTTCTTGTTTCCTTACCTCAGGGCCTCCTCCCCACCCCGTGCCATGTCACTGCTCTACCTCGGATCCCAGGTGGCCCTACAAGTCCACTAGCAGCCCACTGCCTCCACGACTGCCCAAGTAGGGCCTCCTCCCCAGGAGCCAGCCAGGCCTGGGCTTTGTTTTCTGCTCCCATTAAAAGTTACCTGCCCAGATGCACTCCCTGTTGGCTCTGATCCCTGTGTCTTTCAAAGCGATAATTTTGTAAATTAAACTGAGGTGAAAGGAAAGGATTATGGAGATACACGAAGGGGATACTTGTATATTTTAACAGTATTTCATGTGTTTGCCTCCCTTGCCTTACAGTGGGAACGCATTGACTGGAGTCCATTTCCAAGCCCAGGGTAGACCACAGCCCAGGGCAGGGAGCAGGTGTAGAGAGGGTCTCAGGATCCAGGTCTACACAGGAAGGGGAAGTGGCTCAGGGTTCACGCCCATGTAGGGCCTCCAATGTCGATCCTTGCTCTTCTGCCCAAATAAAATTAAACCAGCAAGAAGATAAGCAAATAAGATTAAACTGTCAGGAAGAAAGGTATTCCTCACACAACCCAAATCTGGGTCCATTACCACTGCCTGTGGGGCACCATCAGCCGATTGTGTTTCTGGAGTCTGTAATTCCTGTTTGATCCCGAAATTATATTTTAGCACAATTTTTTATTTTTAATTGTGCTTTAGGTGAAAGTTTACCGCTCAAGTTAGTTTCTCATTTGAAAACATATACATGTATTGTTTTGTGACATTGGTTGTAATCCCTACAGTGTGACAGCACCCTCCCCCTTTCCCCCCAGGTTCCTGGTGTCTGTTTGTCCAATTTTCCTATCTCTTCCTGTCTATTGTATTTTGCTTTAAAATTATTAATTTGTTAAATGTGAATATTTAAAACATGTCATTTTGTTTGGATTCCATTTTTCCTCAACTTTTCATTTGGAAAAATTTTAAATCTCCAGAAGAGTTGAAGAGGAGCCCTGGTGGTGTAGTGATTAAACCATTCACCTGCTAGCCGAAAGGTCCATGGTTGAAACCTACCAGCTGCTCTCTGGGAGAAAGCTGTGGAAGACAGCACCCTGTAAAGATTGACAGCCTTGGATACCCTATGGGGTAATTCTGCTCTGGCCTACAGGGCTGCTTTGAGTCGGAACTGACTTGATGGCAATGGCAACAGGTGTGGGTAGAAGAGCTGAAAGATGGTGCAATGAACACATCATTCACCTAGAGTCACCAATGGTTAACATCTTGCTAATTTTCTTTATCTCTGTCCCTATATCTATATATTACACGCACACAAACACACACACACACACACAAACGTATATATTGTTGTTAGTTGCCGTCAAGTCAGCGCCTGACTCCTGTTCACCGCGTGTGTTACAGGTAGAACTGCTTCATAGGGTTTCCTTGACTACAATCTTATGAGAGCGATTTGTCAGGCCTTTCTTCCGCGGAGTCACTGAGTGAGTTCAAACCACCACCCTTTCAGTTAGCAGTCAATCAGTCGTAAACTGCTTGAGCCACCCAGGCTGTCTCTTGCTAAATCATAAGATAAGCTGCAGACACCATGGCAGTTCACCCCTAAACACGTCCGTATGCATCTCATCAAAACAAGAACATTTCCTAATAATGACAATTCTATGATTGCAACTTCAGAAAATTGATGTTGTTTTATACTTTATATTGTCTAATATCCAACTTATAGGGCTGCTATGAGTTGGAATTGAGTCACAGCAAGGGGTTTGGTTTTGGTTTTAATATCCAGTCCATATTCATGTGTCCCCTGTTGTTCTTGAAATCCTGCTTTTATATCTGTTTTATTTTTTTATCCAAGATCCAATCGTGATTTATACATTACATTTGCTTGTATGTCTGTCTAATCTCTTTCAACCAAAAACGATCCCTCCTCCTCCACTCCTACCTTGTCTTTTCCTTGATAATGACTTTCAAAAGTCCAGGCCAATTCTCTCATGGGATGTTCCGCATCACATTCTGAATGTGTTTCTTCGTGAATCATTTTAGGATAAAATATTTTGTTTTAGGAAAAAAGTCGTCACAGGTGATATTGTGTACCTCTTGTTGCATCCGGTTGGGAGGAACAGAATGTCAGGTTATTCCACTGTTGGGGAAGCTAAGATTGCTTCCTTGTATTCGGTGGTGACCACCAGATGTCTTCGCTATATGGCCACAAGTCCCCTTGTGGTTATCAGTAACCTCTAGGGGATACCTTTCGGCTAGGTGAACATCCTCTTTCCCAGGTGTCTTTCATTCTATAGTTTTAGTTTCATTGATGCCTTTGGGGAGATAAATAATTACATTGAGAAAACCGAAAGCCAAACTGCTGCCTTCAAGTCGATTCCGACTCATAGTAACCATATAGGACAGAGGAGAACTGCCCCATAGAGTTTCCAAAGAGTGCCTGGTGGTTTCAGACTGCAGACCTTTTGGTTAGCAGCCCTAGGTCTTAACCACTGAGCCAGCAGGGCTCCAATTCTTACATTAAAACCTGTTGCTGTCAAGTTGATTGCAACTCACAGCAGCCCTACAGGACAGAGCAGAGCTGCCCCACAGAGTTCCCAAGGAGCGGCTGGTGGATTTGAGCTGCTGACTTTTTGGTTAGCAGCCGTAGCTCTTAACCACTATGCCATCACGGTTTCCATTATTACATTAGGAGTTGCAAAATGGCAATTTATAATAAGAATTCTCTCATTCCTTCTACATTTATTAGCTGCCATTCTCCTTTTTTGTCTTTCTCTTTGTGTGTGTGTATTAGCGAGGGCTCATCGACTTTTTGTTTTTAATAAACTTTTCATTTTAGAACCGTTTTAAATTTACAGAAAAATTCCAAAGATAGTACAGGCAGCTCCTAGACCAGAATAGAGTTCTGAGCAGAATAGAGTTCATCACACCCCTCACACACAGCTCATGGTCAGCACCGGGCTGTGCAGGGCACCTTTGATTTGTCTGGCTTCTCCTTCGTATCACCCAGCAGCCAGGGTGGTCTTTCAGAGCGTAAGTCAGATCATGTCACTCCTTCACTCTCAACCCGCCAGTGGCTTCCTTCACACTTGAAATAAAATCCCGCGTCCTTTTCCTGGCCTATAGGCCCTGCAGAACCTTCCCCTGGTTTCCTCTTCGGCATTGACCCCCTCCCTCTCTCCAGCCTTCGGCCTTACTGTTCTTCAACTTGGCAGGGATGGTCCAAGCTCAAGGCCTTTGCCCTTGCTCTTCCCTCTACCTGGAATATGCTTCCTCCTAGTTCACTCCCTCCCTTCATTCAGATCCCTGCTCGTGTCTACCTTACCTAAAGTAATACTGTCCATTCCTCTATCAGTGCTCTCAGGTGCCATAGAGTCGATGCTGACTCACGTTGACACCATGTGACAGAGCAGAACTACCCAACACGGTTTTCTAGGCTGCAATATTTATAGGAGCAGATTGCCAGGTCTTTTCTCCCCCAGAGTCGCTGGGTAGGTTTGAACCGCTGACCTTTGGGTAGCAGCTGAGCCCTTAACTGTTATGCCACCAGAGCTCCTTCCCTCTCTCTACACTATGTGTTATTCTTTGTCATTGCACTCGTTCCTCCCTAGCACTGTATTGGTTAACTGCTTATTGTCTATGCTCCATACTAGAATGTAAGCAACATCAGAGCCATGACTTGGATTTATTCCACCACTTTATTCCTGGCCCCAAGAACAGGGCCTGGCACAGAGAACTGTCCCATCGCCGCTTGGGGAATGAGTCCCCAACCTGCACTTGAATTGCCCTCTCCCCCAGTTTAGACCCATCCTAATGGGGTTGCTATGTGTTCTTGCATATAACCTGGTAAAATACTTAGTGTTGTGCATATGTCTATGTGGGTTTGTTTAGGAGGAGGGTGGTGGGTGAGTTTGGGAAAACCCATCTCTGTTTAGTCGAGGGCACAGCAATCACACGACCAATCACCCAGAAGAGAAGGGTAGGAACTGGGCTCCACCAACCAGTTGCCATCCAGTCGATTCCAACTCATGGCAACCCCATGTGTGTTAGGGTAGAACTGTGCTCCACAGGGTTTTCTTTTTCCCAAATTTTATTTACTTTGTACTTGTTCTTGAGAGCATACAAAGCAAGCATACATCAATTCAGCAGTTTCTACATGTACAATACAGTGACATTGATTATATTCTTTGAGTTGTGCAAACATTCTCACCCTCCTTTTCTGAGTTGTTCCTCTCCATTAACATAAGCTCACTGCCTCCTAAGGTTATTACCTAATCTTTTGTGTTGCTGTGGTCAATTTGATCCCATATAGACAATTTTTTTTTTATTGTGCTTTAAGTGAAAGTTTACAAATCAAGTCAGTCTCTCACACAAAAACCCATATATACCTTGCTACGCACTCCCAATTGCTCTCTCCCTAATGAGACAGCCCACTCTCTCCCTCCACTCTCTCTTTTCGTGTCCATTTTGTCAGCTTCTAACCCCCTCCACCCTCTCATCTCCCCTCCAGGCAGCAGATGCCAACATAGTCTCAAGTGTCCACCTGATCCAAGAAGCTCACTCCTCACCAGCATCACTCTCCAACCCATTATCCAGTCCAATCCATGTCTGAACAGTTAGCTTTGGGCATGGTCCCTGTCCTGGGCCGACAGAAGGTCTGGGGGCCATGACCACCGGGGTCCTTACAGTCTCAGTCAGACCATTAAATCTGGTCTTATGAGAATTTGGGGCCTGCATCCCACTGCTTTCCTGCTCCCTCAGGGGTTCTCTGTTGTGTTCCCTATCAGGGCAGTCATCAGTTGTAGCCGGGCACCATCTAGTTCTTCTGGTCTCAGGATGATGTAGTCTCTGGTTCATGTGGCCCTTTCTGTCTCTTGGGCTCGTAATCACCTTGTGTCCTTGGTGTTCTTCATTCTTCTTTGAGCCAGGTGGGTTGAGACCAACTGATGTATCTTAGATGGCTGCTTGCTAGTGTTTAAGACCCCAGACGCCACTCTTTAAAGTGGGATGCAGAATGTTTTCTTAAGAGTTTTATGGCACCAATTGACTTAGATGTCCCCTGAAACCATGGTCCCCAGACCCCTGCCCCTGCTACGCTGGCCTTCGAAGCATTCAGTTTATTTAGGAAACTTCTTTGCTTTCGGATTAGTTCAATTGTGCAGACCTCCCATGTATTGTGTACTGTCTTTCCCTTCACCTAAAGTAGTTCTTATCTACTATCTAATTAGTGAATGCCCCTCTCCCTCCCTCCCTCCCTCCCTCCCCCCTCTTGTAACCACAAAAGAATGTTTTCTTCTCAGTTTAAATGATTTCTCAAGTTCTCATAATAGTGGTCTTATACAATATTTGTCCTTTTGCAACTGACTAATTTCACTCAGCATAATGCCTTCCAGGTTCCTCCATGTTATGAAATGTTTCACAGATTCCTCACTGTTCTTTATCGATGCGTAGGATTCCATTGTGTAACTATACCATAATTTATTTATCCATTCATCCGTCGATGGGCACCTTGGTTGCTTCCATGTTTTTGCTATTGTAAACAGTGCTGCAATGAACATGGGTGTGCATATATCTGTTCGTGTAAAGGCTCTTATTTCTCTAGGATATATTCCAAGGAGTGGGATTGCTGGATCATATGGTAGTTCTATTTCTAGCTTTTTAAGGAAGCGCCAAATCAATTTCCAGAGTGGTTGTACCGTTTGACATTCCCACCAGCAGTGTATAAGTGTTCCAATCTCTCCACGACCTCTGCAACATTTATTATTTCCTGTTTTTTTGGATTAATGCCAGCCTTGTTGGAGTGAGATGGAATCTCATTGTACTTTTGATCTGCATTTCTTTAATGACTAATGATCATGAACATTTCCTCATATATCTGTTAGCAACCTGAATGTCTTCCTTAGTGAAGTGTCTATTCACGTCTTTTGCCCATTTTTTAATTGGGTTATTTGTCTTTTTGCAGTTGAGTTTTTGCAGTATCATGTAGATTTTAGAGGTCAGGCGTTGATCAGAAATGTCATAGCTAAAACCTTTTTCTCAGTCTGTAGGTAGTCTTTTTACTCTTTTGGTGAAGTCTTTGGATGAGCATAGGTGTTTGATTTTTAGGAGCTCCCAGTTATCTAGTTTTTCTTCTACCTTCTTTATAATGTTTTCTATGCTGTTTATGCCATGTATTAGGGCTCCTAACGTTGTCCATGATCTTTATAATTTTAGATTTTATGTTTAGGTCTTTGATCCATTTTGAGTTAGTTTTTGTGCATGGAGTGGGGTATGGGTCTTGTTTCATTTTTTTGCAGATGGTTATCCAGTTATGGCAGCACCATTTGTTAAAAAGACTGTCTCTTCCCCATTTAACTGTTTTGGGGCCTTTGTCAAATATCAACTGCTCATATGTGGATGGATTTATGTCTGGATTCTCAATTCTGTTCCATTGGTCCATGTATCTGTTGTTGTACCAGTACCAGGCTGTTTTGACTACTGTGGTGGTATAATAGGTCCTAAAATCAGGTAAAGTAAGGCCTCCCACTTTGTTCTTCTTTTTCAGTATTGCCTTATTTATCCGAGGCCTCTTTCTCTTCCATAGGAAGTTGGTGATTTGTTTCTCCATCTCATTAAAGAATGTCGTTGGGATTTGGATCGGAATTGCATTAAATGTATAGACCGCTTTTGGTAGAATAGATATTTTTATAATGTTAAGTCTTTCTATCCATGAGCAAGGTATGTTCTTTCACTTATGTAAGTCTCTTTTGGTTTCTTGAAGAAGCGTACTGTAGTTTTCTTTATATAAGTCTTTTACATCTCTGGTAAGATTTATTCCTGAGTATTTTATCTTCTTAAGAGCTATTGTAAATGGCATTGATTTGGTCATTTCCTCTTCGATGTTCTTTGTGTTGGTGCAGAGGAATCCAACTGATTTTTGTATGTTTATCTTGTATCCCGATACTCTGCTGAACTCTTCTATTAGTTTCAGTAGTTTTCTGGAGGATTCCTTAGAGTTTTTTGTGTATAAGATCATGTCATCTGCATATAGAAGTACTTTTACATCTTCCTTGCCAATCTGGATGCCCTTTATTTCTTTATCTAGCCTAATTGGTCTGGCTAAGACTTCCAGCACAATGTAGAATAAGAGTGGTGATAAAGGACATCCTTGTCTGGTTCCCGATCTCAGTGGGAATGTTTTCAGGCTCTCTCTATTTGGGGTGGTGTTGGCTGTTGCCTTTCTATAAATGCCCTTTATTATGTTGAGGAATTTTCCTTCTCTTCCTACTTTGCTGAGAGTTTTTATCATGAATGGGTGTTGAACTTTGTCAAATGCCCTTTCTGCATAAATTGATAAAATCATGTGATTCTTGTCTTTTGTTTTATTTATGTGGTAGGTTACATTAATTGTTTTTCTAATGTTTAACCATCCCTGCATACCTGGTATGAATCCCACTTGGTCATGATGAATTATTTTTTTTGATATATTGTTGAATTCTATTGGCTAGAGTTTTTTGAGGATTTTTGCATCTACATTCATGAGGGATATAGGTCTATAATCTTCTTTTCTTGTGGTGTCTTTACCTGGTTTTGATATCAGGGATATGGTGGCTTCATAAAATGAGTTTGGTAGTATTTCATCCTTTTCTATGCTCTGAAATACCTTCAGTAGTAGTGGTGTTAACTCTTCTCTGAAAATTTGGTAGAACTCTGTAGTGAAGCCTTCCGGACCAGGGCTTTTTCTTGTTGGGACTTTTTGATTACCTTTTCAATCTCTTCTTTTGTTATGGGTCTATTTAGTTGTTCTACCTCTGTTTGTGTTAGTTTAGGTAGGTAGTGTGTTTCTAGGAATTCATCCATTTCTTCTAGGTTTTCAAATTTGTTTGAGTATAGTTTTTGATAGTAATCTGATATGATTCTTTCAATTTCAGTTGGGTCTGTTGTAATATCACCCATCTCATTTTTTATTCGGGTTATTTGCTTCCTCTCCTGTTTTTCTTTTGTCAGTTTAGCCAGTGGTTTATCAATGTTGTTGATTTTTTCAAAAAACTAGCTTTTGGTCTGGTTAATTCTTTCAATTGTTTTTGTTTTCTATTTCATTTAGTTCAGCTCTAATTTTTATTATTTGTTTTCTTCTGGTGCCTGTGGGTTTCTTTTTTTGCTCTCTTTCTATTTGTTCAAGTTGTAGGGATAATTCTTTGATTTTGGCCCTTTCTTCTTTTTGGATGTGTGCATTTATTGATATAAATTGGCCTCTGAGCACCGCTTTTGCTGTGTCCCAAAGGTTCTGATAGGAAGTGTTTTCATTCTCATTGGATTCTATGAATTTCTTTATTCCATCCTTAATGTCTTCTATAATCCAGTCTTTTTTGAGCAGGGTATTGTCCAGTTTTCAAGTGGTTAATTTCTTTTCCCTACTTTTCCTGTTATTGATTTCCACTTTTATGGCCTATGGTCAGAGAAGATGCTTTGTAATATTTCAATGTTCTGGGTTCTGCTAAGGCTTGCTTTATGACCTAATATGTGGTCTATTCTAGAGAATGTTCCATGTGCACTAGAAAAGAAATATACTTGGTTGCTATTGGGTGGAGTGTTCTGTATATGTCTATGAGGTCAGGTTGGTTGATTGTGGCATTTAGATCTTCCGTGTCTTTATTGAGCTTCTTTCTGGATGTCAAGTCCTTCACTGAAAGTGGTGTGTTGAAGTCTCCCACTATTATTGTGGAGCTGTCTATCTCACTTTTCAATGCTGATAGAGTTTGCTTTATGTATCTTGCAGCCCTGTCATTGGGTGCATAAATATTGAATATAGTTATATCTTCTTGGTGTATTGTCCCTTTAATCCTTATATAGTGTCCTTCCTTATCCTTTCTGATGTATTTAACTTTAAAGTCTATTTTGTCAGAAATTAATATTGTCACTCCTGCTCTTTTCGGATTGTTGTTTGCTTGATATATTTTTTTCCATCCTTTGAGTTTTAGTTTGTTTGTATCTCTAAGTCTAAGGTGTGTCTCTTGTAGGCAGCATATAGACGGATCTTGTTTTTTAATCCATTCTGCCACTCTCTGTCTCTTTATTGGTGCATTTAGTTCATTTACGTTCGGGGTAATTATGGATAAGTATGAATTTAGTGCTATCATTTTGATGTCTTTTTTGTGTGTTGACAGTTTCTTTTTCCCACTTGATTTTATGTGCTGAGTAGATTTTCTTTATATATTGTCCTTTCCTCATATTTGTTGTTGTTGATTTTGTTTCTGCTGAGTCTCTATTTTTCTCTTGTATTTTATTTTGATGAGCAGGATAGTTTGTCTCCTTTGTGGCTACCTTATTATTTACCCCTAACTTTTATTTCTTTGTATTACCTTATCTTCCTCTCTATGTGGAAGGTGTATGATTACATTTCTTAGTCCCTCTTTATTATTTTAATCATGTCTTCTTTTTCATAATAACATCGCTCTTACCCTGTTTTGGGCTTTTTTTTTTTTTAATCTTGCTTTGTTTTTTTTGGATTTCCCTGTCTGGGTTGACTTCTGGTTGTTCTGCCCAGTGTTCTAGTCTTGGGTTGATACCTGATATTATTGATTTTCTAACCAAAGAACTCCCTTTAGGATTTCTTGTAGTTTTGGTTTGGTTTTTATGAATTCCCTAAACTTGTGTTTATCTGGAAATGTCTTAATTTCACCTTCATATTTAAGAGACAGTTTTGCTGGATATATGATTCTTGGCAGGCAATTTTTTCCCTTCGATTTTTTAAATATGTCATCCCATTGCCTTCTTGCCTGCATGGTTTCTGCTGAGTAGTCTGAGCTTATTCTTATTGGCTCTCCTTTGTAGGTGACTTTTCGTTTATCCCTCACTGCTCTTATAATTCTCTCTTCATCTTTGGTTTTGGCAAGTTTGATTATAATATGTCGTGGTGACTTTCTTTTAACATCTACCTTAAGTGGAGTTCAATGAGCATCTTGGATAGATATCGTCTCTTCTTTCACAATATCAGGGAAGTTTTCTGCCAACAAATCTTCAACAATTCTCTCTGTATTTTCTGTTATCCCTCCCTGTTCTGGTACTCCAATCACTCATAGGTTATTTCTCATGATAGAGTCCCACATGATTCTCAAGATTTCTTCATTTTTTTAAATTTTTTTATCTGATTTTTCTTCTAATATATTAGTGCCAAGTGATTTATCTTTGAGTCCAGAAATTCTTGCTTCTACTTGCTCAATTCTGCTCGTCTGACTTTCTATCAAGTTGTCTACTTCTGTAATTTTATTGTTAATCTTCTGACTTTCTGTTTGCTGTCTGTCTATGGATATTTCCAGCTTATTAAACCTTTCATTATGTTCCTAAATAATCTTTCTAATTTCTTCAGTTGCGTTATCTGTGTGTTCCTTGGCTTGTTCTGCATATTGCCTCATTTCCTTCCTGATGTCTTGAAGGGCTCTGCATATTAAACTTTTGTATTCTGCATCTGGTAATTCCAGGAATGCACTTTCATCTAGAAGATCCCTGGATTCTTTGTTTTGAGAGTTTGTTGAGGCAATCACTATCTGTTTCTTTATGTGACTTGATGACGTTGTCTCTGAGCCATCTATAAGTTATTGTATTAGTTTATGCTTGGTTAATGTGTCGTAGCTGCTTAAGTGAGCTAGCTTGATTATTTTTGCCTTTGGAGCTCTGATGTCCTGTCCCCAGCTGGCTAGAGGTGTTATCAGGTATATCACTCTAGGAGTCCATTCAGTTTTCTTGTATGAATTCAGCTCAGGTTTCCAGGTAGCTGATCATCAAGTGTGTGGTACAGGCCCTGTCCTACAGTCTTATAGGGGCAGGGGTGATTGCCGTATATACCGGTATCTGATTGCAGCAGGGGGTCACACTCTGAATAAGGCAGGGGGCTGAGAACCAACCCCCAGGTGTCTCTAAGGAAAACGCGTCTCTGTTCCATACAGCATGCTGGTGGGTGGGTTCTGCAGAGGGACCATGGGCACCCAAAGTTCTTGGTTGTAAGGACTGGGAGGTACCAGTTATCTCTGGACACCTGTAACGGGTGGCTGGGTGACCTGAGTGGAGCTACCAGTCCTTAGGTCCCTGATGTGGGTAGGTGAGGACCTTGTTTAATAGGCAAAGCAATGTCAGATGTCAAACATCCACCTCTCCACCGCACAGCTGAAATGGTTGGAGTTTGCCAACGAGGGCCTATTCTCCCAAAATAGGCCCACACAGGTCCATGCAGAAGGGAAAGGAGCTCAAGGTCCACGGACAGTTTATCCCTGGACAGGGGCCGCTTCTGTCCTGATCTCCCCCTGTTAATGGAGCTAGGAAATTGTCTTTTCCCCCGAGTTGCAAATTTTTTCCTTTCCCAAGGCCAGGAGGATGGCTCTCGGTGCTCACCAGAGTCTGTCTCAGGCCCGGGGATTCATCCGCTGAAGCCAGCTTGGGGGTGGGGGGGCATGGTAAAATATACAGAAGTACTTAGCTTTTGCTGAGAGTGCCATTCTCCTCAGGTTCCGGAGGTGTGAGTGGGCTGTGTGGCTGGCTGCTTCTCCCTGAGGAAACTGCGGCCAAACGGTAGGACCGGCCTGCCAACACTGCCACCGCTGCTCTGGGAATGGTGCCTGAGGGCTCCCTGCGATTCAGGTCCAGTAACTCCTCTCCACTTCTGAACGGTCTCTTCCTTCCGCTGCCCCTCGGTTCATTGTCTAAGCTTGCCTTTGATGCTCAGGGCTTCCAGCTTGTCACAAATATACTCGTTTCGCTTTTTTTTCAGGTCTTTGTTGTAAAGAGGGCTCGCCAGAAGCATTTGTCTATTCCTCCATCTTGGCTCGCCCCTCCATGTAGACAATTCTTAAAGGAGCATAAGGACCAACATTCCTTACTAGTTAAGCTAAACTATTGCTCAGTTTTAAGATGGCTTCAGGGGATATTTTTGGTTTAAGGTTTAAAGGTTGTATCAGGGCACTTGTTTCAGGGGTTCATCTGCCCTCCATGGCTCCAGAAAGTCTGTAGTCCATGAGAATTTTAAATTCTGTTCTACGTTTTCCCCCTCTTGATCAGGATTCTTCTATAGAATCTTCGATCAAAATGTTCAGTAATGGTAGCTGGGTACCATCCATTTCTTTTGGTCTCATGGCAAAGAAGGCAGTTATTCATGGAGGCAATTAGCCACACATTAGATCGCTTCTTCCTTTTCCTGGCTCTCCTTCTTCCTCTGTTGTTCCAGGCATACAGAGACCAAATGTTGTGCCTTGGATGGCTGCTTGCAAGCTTTTAAGACCCAGGCAATATTCAACAATGTAGGAGATAGAACAGGAGCACTAAACATGTTATTAGGCCAATTAAAGGGATGTCCCATGAAACTATAGCCCTAAACCTCCAAACCAAGGAACTAAATCCCATGAGGTATTTGGTTGTATATAAGCAGCCTCAGCAGCTACTCTTTTTTTTTTTTTTGGTAAATATATTTATCACACAACTTTTGCCAGCTGTACAACTTATTCACAGCAATTACATTAATCAGCTGTGCAACTGTACCCTTAATCAATGTAATTTTTCCATCTCCATTAACCCCCTTTTCTCCTCCCTTTCACCCCTGATAACTACTAATAAAGTTTGATCTCTGTACTTTTGCCTTTTGTCTTTTTATATAACTGAGGTCGCACAATATTTGTCCTTTTGTGACTGACTTATTTCACTCAGCATAACGTCTTCCAGCTCCATTCATGTTGTAGCAAGACTTCCTTTCTCCTACTGTATGTATACATCCGTTGTGTGTATGTACCATCTATTGCTTATCCATTCATCTGTTGAGGGACAAGTAGGTTGTCTCCACCTTTTGGCTATTGTGAGTAGTGCTGCAATGAACATTGGTGTACAAGTCTCTGCTTGAGTCTCTGCTTTTATGTCTCTTGGGTACATACCTAGGGGTGGAATTGCTGAGTCATACAGTAGTCCTATTTTTAGTCTTTTGAGGAACCACCATACTATTTTCCACAATGGCTGTACCATTTTGCATTCCTACCTCCCACCAGCATTAGGGAAGTGTTTCAGGTTCCCCACATTCTCAGCAACATTTGTTTTTTTCTTTTTTTAACTTAGCCATCCTAGCAGGAGTAAAACGGTATCTTATCGTGGTTGTGATTTACATCTCTGTGTTGGCTAATGATGTTGAACACCTTTTGATGTGTTTGGTGGTCATTTGAATGTCCTCTTTGGCGAAATGTCTATTCTAGTCCTTTTCCCATTTTATGATTGGGTTATTTGTCTTCTTGTTGTTATGTTGTCAAAGTTTTATATATATTTTGGTTATTAGATTCTTATTGGATATATGGTTTCCAAAGATATTCTCCCAGTTGGTAGCTTGTGTTTTCACTTTTCTGGTAAAGTGTTTTGGTAAACAGAAGTTTTTCATTTTTATGAATTCCCATTTATTTATTTTGTCTTTTGTTGTTTGTGCTTTTGTTATTATATTATACTATAGGGTCGCTATGAGTCGGAACCGACTTGACTCGACAGCAGTGGGTTTTGGGTTTTTATAATCCATTGTTTAAAGGTAGGCCTGACAGTGTTGTCCTTCCATTTTCGTCTAAGAATTTTATTGTTTTATCCGTAGGGTTTTCACTGGCTGATTTTTTGGAAGTAGATGGTCAGGGCTTTTTCCGAGGTGCCTCCGAATGGACTTGAACCACCAGTTTTTCGGCTAGCAGTCAAGCGTGTCAGCAGTTTGAACCACCTGGGGGGACTGTTGGCTAATTCTCTGAGAAATTTGTTGGGGGGAGGGTGAGAGGGAAGGAGAGTAAGAGGAAGTAAACAGGAGTGCTGGACGATTTAGTGTCAGAGAATTTTTCTTAAGAAATAATAATTATTTCATTTTTGGTGAAAACGTACACAGAACTTGCACCCATCCAACAATTTATACATGTGATATTGGTTTCATTCTTTACTTTGTGTCAAAAATCTTGCCATTTCTACTCAAATTTTTTCACCACCTTTAACTTAGACTCATTGCTCCCCTAGCCATCTCATGATACTGTTGACTTACTGTTTTCAATTTGGTCTCATCTATATGATCTTTCGGAGCCCTGGTGTCACAGTGGTAAGAGGTACAGCTGCTAACCAAAAGGACAGCAGTCCAAATCTACCAGTTGCTTCTTGGAAATCCTATGGGCAGTTCTACTCTGTCCAATAGGGTTGCTATGAGTCGGAATCGACTCGACGACAACAGGTTTGGTTTTTGGTATATCATCTTTTAAGAGAGCTCAAAACTCAGTGCATACATTCCTTACTAATTGAGCTAAACTACTGTTAATCTAAACATGACTTCAGAGGATAGTTTAATTTAAAGGTTTAAAGAATGTCTCAGCACAAGAATATCATGGGTTCCTCCAGTCTCAGTGGGTCCTGTAAGTCTGGAATCTTTCAGAGAACTTCTTTTTAAATAGTTGGGCTAGTTGATGGTCCAAGGTTCTGGAAAGGAAGTTAGAGGAGACATTTAATTTAGAGCCTGTTGAAGGAGGAACGAACATGGGGTAGATAACAGGCCTCCAGGGGTGAGAGCAGGTACAGACAGGATATCTTGATGGAGAGAGGGCTTTGCTGAAGCTCCAGCTTAATGGCCTCAATCTTGAGTAATGTGGGGATTAAGGGCCTCAGCTACCGGTTAAAAAGCCCCAGGCCTACATTTTCTTATCATAGTAAATTCTCTTTCATACCAAGTTGTGTCCTCTTAGGTAGCATATCAGGG
Organism: Elephas maximus indicus; assembly: GCF_024166365.1. Classification (NCBI taxonomy): domain Eukaryota; kingdom Metazoa; phylum Chordata; class Mammalia; order Proboscidea; family Elephantidae; genus Elephas; species Elephas maximus. The sequence continues at coordinate 68,266,641 of NC_064829.1, read as the reverse complement.
GTAAATAAAATGTCACTTTGGACCTGATGTAGGGACAGTATGCTATATGAAATATGAAATATACTTAATCTTTAAATGAAATTTTAAAATGGTGTTTTGAGAAATTTTTTTGAGGTTATTAGAACATCTCCAAACATAATCCGGGTCTCACAAATCTGGATATCATAAAATCACAAACCTTGCTTAACATTCTAAACGACATCTAAAAGGGAGGCAACCACACCAACGTGCTAATTACAGTCTGAGTACGCTAAGGACAGAGTCCTGGTTTAAACCCATTGCTATCGTTCTAAACGGCATCTAGGAGTGAGGCATGCACACTGATGTGCTAATTATGGCTGCATATGCTAAGGACAGCCCCAGATTAGGTTTAATTATTAACAGTGCCTATTTCACAACTCTCAGAAGGGTCTCTGTTTAAGGTATGTTTCTGCAGCATCTGCGCCCTCTCGTGGCAAAATAGTGGCAGTGGGAAAAGTGGAATAAAGGAAGCTTTTTGTGTGTGTCTGCTGGAAACCCTGGGGGCGTAATGGTTAAGTGCTAAGGCTGCTAACCAAAGGGTTGACAGTTCAAATCTGCCAGGCGCTCCTTGGAAACTCCGTGGGGCAGTTCTACTCTGTCCTATAGGGTCGCTATGAGTCGGAATCAACTCGACTGCACCGGGTTTGGTTTGTTTGGTTTGGTCAGTGTCTCGTGGTGTAATGGTTACGACTTCGGCTGCTAACTAAGAGCTTGGAAGTTCGAATCCATCAGGCTCTCTTTGGAAACCCTATCGGACAGTTCTACTCTGTCCTATCAGGTCGCCGTGCGTCGGAATCGACTCGATGGCAACGGGTTTGGTTTTGGCTGATGGAGAGCAGTGGTTCAGAGCTTGGCTGCAAACCAAGGTGAGCAGTTCCAATCCACTGCTCTTCGAAAACACTATGGGGCAGCTCTACTCTGTCCTATAAGGTCTCAGTGAGTCAGAATCGACTGAATGGCAACGGGTTTTTGGTTTCAGGTAGCACAGGAGTTAAAGAGCATGGCTGCTAACTGAAAGGTGGGTGTTTGGAACCCACCAGCCGCTTGGCAGAAGAAAGATATGGCAGTCAGTTTTCCTAAAGATGGGGCAGTTCTACTCTGTCCTGTAGGTCACTGTGAGTCCGAATTGACTCAACAGAAACCTCTTTTTTTTTTTTTTTTTTTTGGTTTTGTGAAGTACACTCAGAACATATTTGTACCCCTTTAGGGCACTTTTTTTTTTTTTTTAGGGCACATAACTAGAGCTGGAAAAGAGACCCCTAGTATCTTAATCACCTCGTAGAGATGATTAAAAGATGATTCAATACAAAAGTACAAAACAAGATGGGAATCTTACAAAGAGGGTTTTTTTGTTTTGTTTTTAAATTTTGTCTGTTGGTAAAAATTCTGAGTGTTGTCCAGGGTTTTGAATAAAACCCAGGAAAGACATATGAAAAATAGGTATGCAGGCACTGCTGATGAGAACATAACTAGGTATACCTTTCTGAAAGGTAGTTTGGCAATAGTTTCCCAATATGAAGTGTTAATATTGTTTGAGGAATCCCACCATTTCGAGTTTCTGTGAAGGCTATATTTACACAAGAGCGAAAAATGTATACAGGAGAATATTCATATTTTATAAGTAAAAACTAGGAAGCAACCAATGTTTCCAAATAAATAAATAATATGGTTCATGCAGAGTGTGGAATTCATATATCTGTACTTAACTGACAATCAATAAGTAGTTGAATGAAAAGAGAAAATAATAGGACAGACTAAATATTATAATTCCCTTTATAAAAAAATGTGTGTGTGCTTACACACACACAGAGGAAGATGTCTGAAAGTGTGAACACTAGAATGTTCCCAGTGGCTATCTCTAGAAGTTTGAATTGCAGGTAATTTTACCATTTTCTCTGTATTTTTTGAATAAAAGAATAAACAAGTGTCCTTTATATAAAAACAGTTATGCTACATCCAAAATCAGGCAAAAATAAATTGGTCACTTAAACTGTAAAATAAATGGAAGCACTTTTTTTAAACTAAAGCCATGCTGAAGTACTACCCAGCAATAAAAAGGAACGAAGTACCGATTCATAGAACAACATGTGGAATCTCAAACACGTCATGCCCTGCAAAATAAGCCAGACACAGAAGAGCACACACTGTACAGTTCCATTTACATGACATCATAGAACAGGCAAAATGAACGTATATGGGCAGCAAGCAGATCAATAGTTACCTGGGGCTCAGGGATGGGAGGGCTAACTTTGAAGGAGCACATGGGAATATTTTTGGAGTGATGAAAATGTTCTATATTTTCATTGAAAGATCCCTGGTAGATACTTCAAAGAGAACTCACTTTGCCAAAGGGCAAGATATAGCCTGGCTTAAGGCCCACCGCTTGTCCCTGTTTTGATATATAGATCTTTGGAGCTGAAAAGGGCCTTACACAGTCATCAGGTATACTCATTCGTTCGTTTGTACCACTAGTTACTGGATGCCTTCTGAGTGAGCTGTGCTAAGTACTGAAGATACAGAGGTGAACTGAACAATCAGGTTCCCATCCACGCAGAGCTTACTGTCTTCTAGGATGGCAAATAGGTGTCAGGGCAGGGGTGGTTCAGTGACAAAATTCTCACCTTCTGTGTGGGAGATCCCAGCTCGATTCCCTGTCATGAAGCTAAACAGGTTTCAGTGGAGCTTCCAGACTAAGACTCAGAAGAAGGGCCTGGCGATCCACTTCTGATAATCAGCCAATGAAAACCTTATGGGTCACAATGATCTGGTCCTCCAACCCATCATGACGATGGTACAGGATCAGGCAGTGTTTCGTTCTGTTGTCCCTGGGGTCCCCATGAATTAGAGGTCCACTCTATGGAAGCTAATAAAGTCACTACCCAAATTCTCCTGTCCCTGGAGCCACGGGGGGTGGATATTGGACTTCCCTCAACATGATGCTTCAGGCAGCACAGCCAGCAATTGGGATTGGCATAGATAAGATTCATCCAGTCTGCTCTATGACTCTGTCCTAGAGGGTCACTATGAGTTGGAATCGACTCGACAGCAACGGGTTTGGTTTTTTTGGTAGTCTGCCCTATATGTTACAGTTAAAGAATGTGAAAACAGAAAAGTTAAATGAGTTTCCTGTTATTTCACAGCTAGTCCAAGGACTTTGTTCTGAGTTGCTGTAGACAAAATAAACTATCCTAGACGAAGACTGTGTTTCCAGACAGTTTTCTATATGGCTGTGTATTATTTCCAAGATGCACCCCCCATCACCCCTTGTTTTGGTCCCAAGATACAACCGTTTTTAAAGAGAAAGAATAAAAGTTCATTTACAGGATACTTTGGTGAGCCACAGAATCAGCCTGAAGTATCCGAAGTGGTATTTCCTGGGAGAGACTTGGTAGACAGAAAAGAGGTAAACGAAGCACTGAAAAACAAACAAAACCCCTAACACCTTACAAAAGATAGCAAAATGATTTTACCTTCATTTACTGGGTTTGGGCCTACGAAATGACAAGTGCTGTATTTTCTTTTTTTAAGTCAGGTTTATTGAAGCATAACTTACATTCAGTAAACTCCACTCTTTTTAGTTATACAATTCTATGATTTTCAATACCAGAATCAGGCATCAAATATATATCCTCCACTCCAAAAAGTGTCCTCATATACCTTTGTGGTCCCAAATACAACATTTTTGAGGTGAATTAAAATTCCAGATGAGCTGTGCCAGCTGGTAAGTAAGTTTTTCATCTGGGAGAATGCCACATGCAGAATTTTATGAGGTCCCATTTATTTATTTTGTCTTTTGCTATTTGTGCTTTTGTTATTATATAATTCATTGTTGAAAGTAGGCCTGACAACTTTGCCTCTGGTTTTTCTTCTAGGAATTTTATGGTTTTAGTTTGCACATTTAAGTCCTGAATCCATTCTGAATTTGTTTTTGTGTATAGTGTGAGGCATGGATCCTGTTTCATTTTTCTATATGTGAAAATCCAATTTTTTCAGTACCATTTGTTGACGAGACTCTTCTTTCCCCATTGAATCAAATCCTTGTCAAAAATCAGTTGACTACAGATGTGTGAGCTTATATCTGGACTTTCAATTCTATTCCATTGGTCTATGTGTCTATTTTTATACTAGTATCGGGCTGTTTTGATCATTGTAGCTGTTTACAGTGTTTTAAAATCAGGAAGTATGAGTTCTCCTACTTTGTTCTTCTCATTCAACATTGCTTTAGCTATTGGGGCCTGTTGCCATGCCATGTAAAGTTGAGGATCAGTGTTATGGATTGAATTGTGTCCCCCCAAAATATGTGTTGTAAATCCTAACCTCTATGCCTCTGGTTATTCCCATTTTGAGAATAAGTTGTCTTTGTTATGTTAATGAGACAGAGTAGTGTAGGGTGTGTTTTGATCAATCTCTCACAAAACATAAAAAAAGCAGATTAGAGAAGTAGAGATGGGGGAAGAGAAGTGCGAAGCCACATGAAAATCACCCAGGAGCAGAGGCTAAGAGAGACAAGGACCTCCTCCAGAGCCAATGGAAAGAGAAAGGCTTCCCCTAGAGCTGTCACCCTGAATTCAGACTTCTAGCTCCTCAACTGTGAGAAAATAAATTTCTGTTTTTTAAAGTCACCCACTTGTGGTATTTATATTACAGAAGCACCAGATAACTAAGACAATTGGTTTTTCTATTTTTGTAAAGAGAGCTATTGGAATTTTGATCAGGATTGCATTGAATCTTTAGATCTCTTTGGATATTATTGACACCTGAACAATATTGAGTTGTCCAAGCCATGAACATCATCCCATTTATTTTAGTTTTCTTTAATCTCTTTCAGAGCCCTGGTGGCGCAGTGGTTAAGAGCTGTGGTTGCTAATCAAAAGGTCAGCAGTTTGAATCCACCAGCCACTCCTTGGGAACCCTATGGGACAGTTCTACCCTGTCCTACAGGGGCCCTATAAATTGGAATAGATTGACAGCAATGGGTTTGGTTTTTGGTTTTAATCTCTTTCAGCAGTGTTTTATAGTTTTAATTGTAAAAGTCCTTCAAGTCTTTGATTAGATTTATTCCTAGGTATCTTATTCTCTTAGATGCTATTGTAAATGAAATTGTTTCTCTAATTTCCCTTTCAGATTTCTCATTCTTGGTGTAGAAACCCAGCTGATTTTTGTTTGTGGACTTTGTACCCTACAAATTTGCTAAATCCCTCTATTAGCTCTAGAAGTTTTCTTGTGAACTCTTTAAGATTTTCTATACATAGGATCATACCATCCGCGAATAGAGATAAGTTAACTTCTTTTCCAAACTGGATACCTTCTATTTCTTTTTCTTGTCTTATTGCTCTGGCCAGGACTTCTAATACAATATTGAATAGAAATGGTGAGAGCAGGCACACTTGTCTTGTTCCCATTTTCAAGGGGAAAGCTCTCAGTCTTTCTTCATTAAATACAATATTGGCTGTTGGCTTTTCATACATGCCCTAAATTATATTGATGAATTTCCCTTCTATTCCAATCTTCTTTAGGGTTTTCATCAAGAAAGACTGTTAGATTTTACCAAATGCTTTTTCTGCATCCATAGAGTTGATTGCTTGGTTCTTTTCCTTGGTTCTATTGCTGTAGTGTAAAATATGTTGATCAATTTTCTAATGTTGAACCATCCCTGTATTCCTGGAATAAATCCCACTTGGTCATGGTGTATGACCATTTTAATATGCTGTTGGACTCTATTCACTAGTATTTCATTGAGGATTTTTGCATCCGTATTCATAAGAGATATTGACCTGTAGTTTTCTTTGTCTATTCTTGGTATCAGGTTATGTTTGCTTCATAGAATGAATTAGGGAGTAGTCCTTCTTTCTCTATCTTTTGGGAGAGTTTAAACGGTATCAGTGTAATTTCTTCTTTCAGTGTTTGGTAGAGTTCCCCAGTGAGGCCACCTGGTCAAATACTTTTTTGGTTGGCAGGTCTTTGATCACTGATTCGATCTCTTGCTATGGGTCTGTTGAGACTTTCTATTTCCTCTTGAGTCAGTTTGGGTAGGATGTGTGTTTCAAAAAATTTATCCATTTCATCTCGATCATCCAATTTGTTGCTGTATAGTTGTTCATCATATTCTGTCATAATTCTCTTTATTTCTCTCAGGTCAGTTGTAATGTCCCCTCTTTCATTTCTTCTTTTAGTTATTTACTTCATTTCCCTTTTTTTCTTTGTCAGTCTAGCTAAAGGTTTGTCAATTTTATTGATCTTTTCAAAGAACCTGCTTCTGGTTTTACTGATTCTATTGTTTTTCTCTTTTTTATTTTATTTATTTCTGCTGTGATCTTTGTTATTTCCTTTCTCCTGGTAGATTTAGGCTTATTTGTTCTTATCTTTCTAGTTCCTGAAGTTTTCGAGTTAGGCTGTTACTGTATTTTTACTCAAATAACGCATACCTTTTATGTTTGTTTGCCAACCACTCCATCTCCCTACAAGATATTTTTATAAGTGCACTACGCTAATTTTTTACAGCAACATGTAAAAAAAAATGGCATAGCAGCACTTATGGAAATACCTCATGGCGGAAGGGAGGGTTTGGCAAACAAATATAGAAGGTACACATTATTTGCATGAAAATATGTTAATTTGCAATATTTCTCCTTTTTTTGTGTAGACATTTATTGCTGTAAATTTCCCTCTGAGTACTGCCTTTGCTACATCCCATAAGTTCTGGTATGTTGTGCTTTTATTTTCATTTGACTCTAAGAAATTTGTGGTTTCTCCCTTGACCCATTGGTAGTAGTTTAATAGTGTGTTATTTATTTTCCATATGTTTGTGTATTTTCTTCTGTTATTGATTTCTACCTTCACTCTGTTGTGATCAGGAAAAATGCTTTATATGATTTCAATCTTTTCTAATTTATCAGGACTTGCTTTGTGACTTAAATGTGGTCTATTCTGGAGAATGATCTATGTGTACTGGAGTAGAATGTATACTGAGCTGTTTTGGGGTGGAGTGTTCTATACATGTCTGTTAAGTCCAGTTGGTCTATAGTGTTACCCAGGTCCTCTGTTTCCTTGTTGATCTCTTTCTAGATGTTCTGTACAATATTGAGAGTGGTATACTGATGTCTCCAACTATTACTGCAATACTATTTATTTCTCCCTTCAATTTTATCAGTGTTTGTTTTGTATATTTAGATGCCCCTATGTTGGGTGAGGAAACCCTGGTGGCGTACTGGTTAAGTGCTATGGTGCAAACCAAAGGGTTGGCAGTTTGAATCCACCAGGTGCTCCTTGGAAACTCTATTGGGCAGTTCTACTCTGTCCTATAGGGTTGCTATGAGTCGGAATTGACTTAATGGCACTGGGTTTGGTTTTTTATGTTGGGTGAATATATATATATATGATCGTTAAATTTTCTAGATAAATTGGCCCTTTTGTCACTATAAAATGTCCATCTTTAATCTCTTCTAATAGATTTTGCCTTAAAGTCTACGTGGATATTTTCACCCCAGCTCTCTTTTGGTTATTATTTGCATGGAATGTTCTTTTCCATTCTTTCACTTTCAACCTATTTGTTTCTTTGGGTTTAAGTTGTGTCTCTTGTAAACAACATATCGTAGCTTCATTTTTTTTTTTTTTTATCCATTCTGCCACTCTGTGCCTTTTGATTGGAGTTTTTTTTTTTTTTTTGTACTTTAGATGAAGGTTTACAGAACAAACAAGTTTTTCATCAAACAGTACACACATCGTTCTATGACATGAGTTAACAACTCTACAACATGTCAACACTCTTCCTTCTCAACCCTGGGTTCCCTATTACCAGATTTCCTGTTCCCTCCTGCCTTCCAGAGCTGGTGCACCCCTTTAGTCTTGTTTTGTTCCATGGGCCTGTTCAATCTTTGACTGAAGGGTGAACCTCAGTAGTGACCTCATTACTGAGCTGAAAAGGTGTCTTGGGGCCATACTTTCAGTTTCTCCAGTCTCTGTCAGGCTGCAAGTCTGGTCTTTCTTTTTGATTTAGAATTTTGTTCTACATTTTTCTCCAGCTCTACCTGAAACCCTTTGTTGTGATCCCTGTCAGAGCAGTCAGTGGTGGTTGCTGGGCACCGTCTAGTTGTACTGGACTCAGTCTGGTGGAGGCCATGGTAGATGTGGTCCATTAGTACTTTGGACTAATCTTTCCCTTATATCTTTAGTTTTCTTCATTCTTCCTTGCTCCCGAAGGGGTGAGACCAGTGGAGTATCCTAGATGGTCACCCACAGGCTTTTAAGACCACAGACGCTACTACCAAAGTGGAATGTAGAACATATTCTTTATAAACTATGTTATGCCAGTTGAGCTAGATGTTCCCCAAGACCATGGTCCCCATAGCCCTCAGCTCAGCAATTGGGTCCCTCAGGGAGTTTGGATGTGTCTATGGAGCTACCATGACCTTGCCTTGGTCAGGTTGTACTGGCTTCCCCAGTATTGTATAGTGTCTTACCCTTCACCAGTGTTTCCACTTATCTATTGTCTATGAAGTGTTTTTCCATCCCACCCCTCCCCTCCCGTGTAACCATCAAAGATTGTTTCTTTTTGTATGTAAACCTTCTCAATTTTTAGACTAGCAGTCTCATACAGTACTTATCCTTCCCAAGAGACAGAAAGGGCCACATGAACCAGAGACTTACATCGCCTTGAGACCAGAAGAACTAGATGGTGCCCAGCCACAACCGATGACTGCCCTGACAGGGAGCACAACAGAGAACCCCTGAGGGAGCAGGAGATCAGTGGGATGCAGACCCCAAATTCTCATAAAAAGACCAGACTTAATGGTCTGACTGAGACTAGAGGAATCCTGGCGGTCATGGTCCCCAAACCTTCTATTGGCCCAGGACAGGAACCATTCCTGAAGACAACACATCAGACATGGAAGGGACTGGACAATGGGTTGGAGAGAGATGCTGATGAAGAGTGAGCTACTTGTATCAGGTGGACACTTGAGACTATGTTGGCACCTCCTGTCTGGAGGGAAGATAGGAGGGTAGAGAGGGTTAGAAACTGGCAAAATTGTCATGAAAGGATAGACTGGAAGGGCTGACTCATTAGGGGGAGAGTAAGTGGGAGTATGGAGTAAGGTGTATATAAGCTTATATGTGACAGACTGACTTGATTTGTAAACAATCACTTAAAGCTCAATAAAAATTATTAAAAATATTTGTCCCTTTGTGATTGACTTATTTTACTCAGTATAATGCCCTCCAGATTCAACTATGTTATGAGATGCTTCACAGATTCATCATCGTTCTTTATCATCGCGTAATACTCCATTCTATCTATTCAAGGTCATATTTTGGCTCTCGTGGACTTGCTCTGATTTTCTTCAGTTTCAGCTTGAACTTGCATATGAACAATTGATGGTCTGTTCCACAGTTGGCCCCTGGCCTTGTTCTGACCGATTATATTGAGCTTTTCCATCGTCTCTTTCCACAGATGTAGTCAATTTGATTTCTGTATGTTCCCTCTGGTGAGGTCCATGTGTGTAGTCGCCGTTTATGTTGGTGAAAGAATGTATTTGCAATGAAGAAGTCGTTGGTCTTGCAAAATTCTATCATTCGATCTCTGGCATTGTTTCATTGAACTCTAGTGACTGAAGATCAGACGAGTTGTGGAATGACATCAAGGACATCATCCATGAAGAAAGCAAGAGGTCACTGAAAAGACAGGAAAGAAAGAAAAGACCAGGATGGATGTCAGAGGAGACTCTGAAACTTGCTCTTGAGCGTCAAGCAGCTAAAGCAAAAGGAAGAATTGATGAAATAAAAGAACTGAAGATTTCAAAGGGCCTCTCAAGAAAACAAAGTAAAGTATTATAATGACATGTGCAAAGAGCTGGAGATGGAAAACCAAAAGGGAAGAACACGCTCGGCATTTCTCAAGCTGAAAGAACTGAAGAAAACATTCAAGCCTCGAGTTGCAATAGCGAAGGATTCTATGGGGAAAGTATTAAACGACACAGGAAGCATCAAAAGAAGATGAAAGGAATACACAGAGTCATTATACCAAAAAGAGTTAGTCGATATTCAACCATTTCAAGAGGTGGCACATGATCAGGAACCAGCGGTACTGAAGGAAGAAGTCCAAGCTGCTCTGAAGGCACTGGCAAAAAACAAGGCTCCAGGAATTGATGGAATACCAATTGAGATGTTTTTCAACAAACAGATGCAGCGCTGGAGGTTCTCACTCGTCTATGCCAAGAAATATGGAAGACAGCTTCCTGGCCAACTGACTGGAAGAGATCCATATTTATGCCTATTCCCAAGAAAGGTGATCCAACCGAATGTGGAAATTATAGAACAATATCATTAATATCACACACAAGCAAAATTTTGCTGAAGATCATTCAAAAACGGCTACAGCAGTACATCAACAGGGAACTGCCAGAAATTCAGGCTGGTTTCAGAAGAGTACGTGGAACCAGGAATGTCACTGCTGATATCAGATGGGATCCTGGCTGAAAGCAGAGACTACCAGAAGGATGTTTACCTGTGTTTTATTGACTATGCAAAGGCATTCGACTGTGCGGATCATAACAAACCATGGATAACATTGCGAAGAATGGGAATTCCGGAACACTTAATTGTGCTCATGAGGAACCTTTATATAGATCAAGAGGCAGTTGTTCGGACAGAACAAGGGGATACTGATTGGTTTAAAGCCATGAACAGTGTGCGTCAGGGTTGTATTCTTTCACCATACCTATTTAATCTGTATGCTGAACAAATAATACGAGAAGCTGGAGTATATGAAGAAGAACGGGGCATCAGGATTGGAGGAAGACTCATTAACAACCTGTGTTATGCAGATGACACAACCTTGCTTGCTGAAAGCGAAGAGGACTTGAAGCACTTACTCATGAAGATCAAAGACCACAGCCTTTAGTATGGATTGCACCTCAACATAAAGAAAATAAAAATCCTCACAACTGGACCAATGAGAAAAGATTGAAGTTGTCAAGGATTTCATTTTACTTGGATCCACAATCAACAGCCATGGAAGCAGCAGTCAAGAAATCAAAATATGCATTGCATTGGGCAAATCTGCTGCAAAGGACCTCCTCAAAGTGTTGAAGAGCAAAGATGTCACCCTGAAGACTAAGGTGCACCTGACCCAAGCCATGGTATCTTTAATCGCATCATATGCATGTGAAAGCTGGACAATGAATAAAGAAGACCAAAGAAGAGTTGACGCCTTTGAATTGTGGTGTTGGTGAAGAATATTGAATATACCATGGACTGCCAAAAGAACAAACAAATCTGTCTTGGAAGAAGTGCGACCAGAATGCTCCTTAGAGGCATGGATGGCGATACTGTGTCTTACATACTTTGGACATGTTGTCAGGAGGGATCAGTCCCTGGAGAAGGACATCATGCTTGGCAGAGTTCAGTGTCAGCGGAAAAGAGGAAGACCCTTAACGAGGTGGATTGACACAGTGGCTGCAGCAATAAGCTCAAGCATAACAATTTTAAGGATGGCGCAGGACCGGCCAGTGTTTCGTTCTGTTGTACATAGGGTCACTATGAGTCGGAACCGACTTGACAACACCTAACAACAACAATACTCCATTGTATATATGTACCACAATTTGTTTATCCAATCTTCTGTTGATGGGCATCTAGGTTGTTTCCATCGTTTTGTTATTGTGCACAATGTTGCAATGAACATGAGTGCGCATATGTCCATCCGTGTGACGACTGTTATTTCTCTAGGTAGGAGTGGGATTGCTGGATCATATGGTATTTCTATTTTTAGCTTTCTAAGGAACTGCCATATTGTTTTCCAAAATGGTTTCATTATTTTCCATTCCCACCAGTAGTGCATAAGAGTTCCGATCTCCCTGCAGCCTCTCCAACATTTGCTATTTCCTGTTTTTTTGGTTCGTGCCAGTAATGCAGGGGCGAGATGGTATCTCATTGTAATTTTGATTTGCATTTCTCTGATGGCTGGAGATCGTGAGCATTCCCTCATGTGTGTGTTGGCTGCTTGAATGTCTTCTTTGATGAAATTTCTGTTCATTTCCTTTGCCCATTTTCTAATGGGATTATTTGTCTTTTTGTGGTAGAGGTGTTGGATTTTCTTGTAGATTTTAGATATTAGACCTTTTTCTGATTTGTAATAGCCAAAAATGTTTTCCCACTCTGTAGGTTCTCTTTTTACTTTTTTAGTGAAGTCTTTCGATGAGCATAAGTGTTTAATTTTTAGAAGAGCCCAGTTATCTAGCTTTTCCTCTGGAGCTTGTGTGTTGTTGGTTGTGGTTTGTATCCTGTTAATGGCGTGTATTAGGGCCTCTAGCATTGATCCTATTTTTTTCTCCTATGAACTTCATGGCTCTTGGCTTTATATTTAGGTCTTTGATCCACTTTGAGCTAGTTTTTTAATATAGTGTGAGGTATGGGTCCTGTTTCATTTTTTTGCACATGGACATCAAGTTTTGCTAGCACTATTTGTTAAAAAGACTGCCTTTTCCCCATTTGATGGACTTTGGACCCTTGCCAAAGATCAGGTGACCACAGGTGGATGGATTTACATCTGGGTTCTCAATTCTGTTCCATTGGTCAATGTATCTGTCATTGTACAAGTACCAGGCTGTTTTGACTACTGTACGTGTATAGTAGGTTTTGAGGTCAGGTAGTGCAAGTCCTCCTACTTTATTCTTCTTCTTCAAAAGTGTTTTACTTATCCAGAACTTCTTCCCTTTCCACATAAAGTTAATTATAAGTTTTTCCATCCCTTTGAAGAATGTTGTTGGTATTTGCATCAGTATTGCATTGTATCTGTAAATCGCTTTGGGTAGAATTGTCATTTTCACAATGTTGAGTCTACCTATCCAGGAGCATGGTCTATTTTTCCATTTATGTACCTCTCTTTTGGTTTCTTGCAGTAGTGTTTTGTGGTTTTCTTTGTATAGGTCTTTTACAACCCTAGTTAGATTTATTCTCAAGTATTTTATTTTTTTAGGGGCTATTTATAAGTGGTATTGTTTTTCTGATTTCCTTTTCATTGTTCTCTTTATTGGTGTATAGGAATCCAATGGATTTTTGTATGTTTATCTTGTATCCTGCAAATCTGCTCAATATTTCTATTAGTTCAAGTAGTTTTTTCGTGGCTTTTTTTTTTTTTTTTTTTCTAAGTATGGTACCATATCACCTGCAAATAGGGACAGTTTAACTTCTTCATTACCAGTTTGGATGCCCTTTATTTCTGTTTTGTGCCTTATTGCTCTAGCTAGGACTTCCAATACAATGTTAAATAGGAGTGGTGATAAAGGGCATCCTTGTCTTGTTTCTGTTCTCAAGGGGAATGTTTTCAGCCTTTCTCGATTGGAGCATTTTTGTCCGCTTACATTCACTGTAATTACTGATAAGAAGTGACTTGCTTCTGCCATTTTGTTATTTGTGTGTGTGTGTCTTAAGCCTTCTTTGTCTTTGTCTAAAACTACTTTTGTGTTTTGTTAGTTTATTGTAGTGAGCTTTTCTGGTTCCCTTCTCCTTTCCTTTTGTGTATGTTTTTTATACATGTTTTTTAGTGGTTACATGAATATTACATTTAACAGCTTGTATTTATAACATTCTAGGATAAGTTAACTTCAGTAACATACAAGAAATTCTGTATCTATACCATCCCTCCCCTTCCTTCTTGTTGTTATCATTAATTATGTCTTTGTTTCTTTTGCCTTTTAACATAATTTTATTCCTGCTTTTTGTATATTATTGTCATTAAAAACATGAAGGACAAAACACTTAGAATTATCAAGCATGAATACCTTATTACTAGTTCTTACACTTGTCCATGTATTTCCCTTTATTAGAAATCTTTCTTTTTATTTATAACTTTGAATTACTTTCTAGTGTCTTTTCCCTTCCACCTGCAGAACTCTCATTAGTATGTTTTGTAGGGCTCGTCTGGTGGATATAAACTCTCTCAGCTTCTGTTTGTCTGGGAAGGCTTTAATTTCATCCTTATTCTTGAAGGGTAGTTTTTCTGAGTATAGTATTCTCAGTTGACAGTTTTTTTTTTTCTTTCTTTCAGTACTTTAAATATGTCATTCCATTGCCACCTAGCTTCCAAGGTTTCTGAGAAAAATTTGGCACTTAATTTTTGGGGGGATCCTTTGTATGTGACTCTTCACTTCTCTCACTGCTTTCAGGATTCTCTCTTTATCTTTACTTTTTTGAGAGCCTAACTATGATGTGTCTTCGTGTAGAAATCTTTGGGTTTATGCTGCATGAGGTTCTTTCAGCTTCTTGGATTTGTAGCTTCATATCCTTCATTAGATTGGGGCAATTTTCTGTCATTGTTTCATCAAACATTCTTTCTATTCCTTTCTCTCTTTCATTTCCTTCTGGGATTCCCACTATGCATATATTAGGTCTTTTGTTTCCCATAATTTCATTAAACTGTGCTGAGGCTTCTTGAGCCTCCATTCTTGTTGCTTTTCAGCATATGTCTTTCTTCCACCTGATTAAATTTGTTCGTAAGTCCTTCTACCATATTTCTCATTTCAGTCATTGTCCCTTTCAGTTGCAATATCTCTTTTTTAAGATCC